>NC_056731.1:270941771-271311650 GCF_019279795.1 Protopterus annectens
ATTTCAGAAATGAATTGGAATACGTACACCAACTATTTCTGGAGAGAGGCTAACCTGACACATTAATAAATTCTATTAAGGAAGATGTGATAAAGGGATGGGGTACAATATTTATTCCTTTACTAAATACTGAATACAATAATGTGAACCAAGGTTTAATATTAAATGACATTGAGGCAAACAATGGGAGCCATCAAATAGAAAAAAATACGCCTTTTTTGGTTATGACATACAATATAGGTACCGATACAATGAAAAAGGCTATTGATAAAACATGGGACATGTTCAGGAGTATGCCCAGTAAATTAGAAATATTTGGCAAACGTTTGATGTACAGTTTCAAAAGGGGCTGAAATCTCAAAGATATTTATGAAAAGTCTGGAAATGAGAGTGGAGACCAGATGATTAAAAAGGGAACCTTTTGTTGTGGGAGATGCTCACAATGTACATTTGTAGCCAATAAGGGGGATTTATTCTTGCCAACCATCCCATTTAAGTTCAAAGGAAAGGGACATTATACTTGTTATACTAAGGGAATAGTTTATTTAGCATATTGTCTGTCATGTTGGGCAAATTATGTGGGAAAAACAGAAAGACACCTTCGTCAGAGAACATATAAACATATGTATGACGTCAATAGAAAAAAGGAAACTAATGCACTTTACAGACACACCATAGTTTGTAAAAATGCAAATTTTAAATTTTGGATTTTGGAGATGCTACCTAAGAACAGTAGAGGGGGTGATTGGGAAAACAAGTTGTGTTTCAGGGAATTAATTTGGCAGTTGCGGGTGGATGCAACTAACCCACCTGGGATGAATGACCACATCTCCCTGTTACCAGCTTTAAAACTCAGAGAAAATAAAACAAAACAAAATACGTGTACAATGCACAAAGTACACACATATATTTATTTATACAATGCCATACATTTACATATTATGGAGTTTGTAAAAAACAAATGTACTTATCTATTATACATTATATGTTACACATCATAGATGAAATTCATTTATTTATGTACTTTACTATAGTTATTAGTTAGAATATTGGAGTATACTACAGCTATTTAGATCATATTGTTTTATGTTATGGTTTATGTACTGTTTTAAGTAATTTCATGTGTATATTTGGTACGCACAGGATGAATTACATGGAAGGTTTTTGAGAAATTTCAGTTATGCTTGGCCGCTATTAACCTGCACTTGCACTATGACTTTAACTTGCATTTTAATCAAAGTAAATCAATTATGAATGAACCAATTGTACTTCTATACTGATTTTTAACCCTGACTATAAATTAGTGAGCTGTGTGTAATTATGTTGTTCTGAAGAAGTTTCCGGTTAGGAAATGAAAGCGCTAAACTTTTTGTAATCTTTGTATTACTTTATAATATGCTGCTAGACTAAGTTTTCAGAGTATTTTGACAAAAACACCAAGGACTTTTAGCAGTATGTGAACATTCACAACACACACAACAAACAAATGTTCTAGGATTTCTAATTATACCCATCACTTTTTATAATGTATTATTTTGCATAACACTATTTTAAGACAGATGACTCCAACCCATCTTATTGATGCAAAACCTTGTCCCGACCAGGAAGTTTCTACTAATCTTGTTCCATTCTCTGTGAGTTGCACTTAACACCATGAAGTCACAGATAGAGTTCACATTAATCCATTGCAAAGTTCTTCTACTGGCAGAATTTTTCCTCTCTAAACCACCATGAATCTTGTTTTCATGCAGGCAGTTCTTCCTGCTGTTTTCCTCAACATCTTGGGCCATATGGCAGCTGCAGTTGACATGGTTTCAGTGAAAGGTATTATATGAGAGTACTGCAGCAAGACCTTGTATAGCTGTGTGTGGAGGCAGCCAGAGTCACCTATCCCTCCATTTGCAGGGGTGGATCATGGCACAATAGGATCAGGACAACATTATGTACAGGCTATCTCCCTTCCACACCTCATCTAGGCTAACTTATTGCCCCTTTGCCAAATGTTGCACTCCATCAAAAGAGTGCAACAAAAAAAAAAAAAAACAGTTAAACCTATTGCAAAAAAGGAGCCATCCAGAAGATTCCAGCAGGTCAGAAAAGGTATTTTTTATGGATCAGGACAAAAATATCCGAGGCTGTATGTACATTCAGTCCACATCACTTAGCGACCTCACCATCTTCCTCTTGCATGACATCCCACCCTGTCACAAGAGTGTTGTAAAAAGGATTCAGTTTTGTCACTTATCACTAGTTTTTTTTTGTTCCATAGAATACTAAAGATGTCAAGCCCATTCTTAATGAAGGACTTAAACCAGTCTATTCCCAATGAGTACTTTTGCATGGTCATTGTGTAGTGCATTCTTCCCTTTCTGTCAAAAAGAGATTAGATGCACCCTTCAGACTTCTAGAATGCCTATTTTCGCATAAACATCACATGGATTCCAGGAGGATTCTGCTTCCTGTGAGGAATCCGCTATTATAAATTCTGGACTTTTCCAATTGGATTCCCCTGAGACCCCATATGTTTTATGAAGTGCACGTCTATGCTTGCAACAAACCAAAGCTTGCAACTGGTAGAAATATTTCCTTACCTTTTAGTGGCTTCTACCTGCTCCATATCAGACAATGTTAGTACTTGTGAAAGAGACTCTTCCAGTCATTGGAAATCTCACTGAACACTGCAAATTCCCAGATGGAGCCCCTCCTCATATATTCATGCTCTTGGATGTACACTGGGTGCACTATCCTGCAGAGCTGCTTCTCTCAAAACATGATCCTTCCTATTTAAGATGTCTGTCCGATCATACAGGCTTATTCAGTCCCTGCTTCTATATGCCTTAAACTCTAGAGGTCCATGACTATAACTAATTAAGGTTCCAAATGACGACTGTTGAGTGTGAGTATTATGATGGACACTGGTGCTGTTGTATTCCATGTCACAACTGGCAAAGCTATCCAAGACTGTCCAATTTCACTTTAAGATGGATAGATAACATACCTCTGACCTTATTCTGGGAGGTCCCTTCTAACTCATAATTCTTGATGTTCTTCGTGTTTCACTTTTGCAGTCATCACATTTGGGTTATCTGCTTGCAGTAGCCTTCAGTTGGCCTGATTAACAAAGTCTAGGGTCCTGCATCGGTTGCTGTCTCTTCTTCCCTGATGTCAGGTCATCAGGGGTATAAAACATGCAGCCGACCGCCATTACTTCAGTCTTTCTTGCCGTGCGGTGCCTGAAGCAGAAGCAGTTCGCAAGTGCCGGTCGGCCGACTCCTGAAATTTTCATTTTCGAGTTTCAGAACCGAAGTCTTCAACTAAAGCTAAGTATCGTGTTGGGGAAACTTTTTTTTGCTCTTTTCCGATGTCAGTAAAAGTTAATAATTGCATTTCTTGTGGTAAGCAAATACCTCCGTAAAGATTTTCATTCGTACTGTATTCCTTGCCTAGGCCCTAACCACGACGTACCTCGCTGTCAGTTTTCTGCCTTCTTTAACCAACGAACTGTCTGTCATCAGTATATTTACACTTCTAAATATTTCAGTTCTCTGTTCAATTATCCAGATATGTCGTCGGTTAGCCATCCGACTACCGGTATTCCGAAAAAACGCAAAGATAGACAGAGACAAACCGCCTAGGTCCAAAGCTGCCAACGACGCTTCTCCTAAGCCAGTTGGCCGGTACTTTCGCAGCCCCTGATACCCGCTACTTCTGATTTGCAGGCCTCTACTGAGACCCATTCAAAGTCCGGTATGCCGCGAGATGCTTCAACTGTGGAACCTGCGGATGTCTACCTTGGATGGGTCTGGAGCAGCTGTGCAGGCACCGGCTTCTGAGGGTGTATTCAGGCCTACGGACTTGCATATTAAACCGACGCCACCTTCTTCTTTAAGGCCTAAAGCTCGAACCATGCCTAGAAAACCAATGCCCAGGCCGCATGCTCAGGCTTCTATGCCTAAAAAACAAATTACAAGAATGGCTGAAGACCTTATAACTTTAATCAGGGGAAGCCAACCAATCCCCTTCTAAGAAACCTAGGACTGGATTTGTTTCTGAATCTTCTGACCCGGATTCTGAAATCTCTGTTTATTCTGATGACCTGGATTTACTCTTATCTGCTTATGAGGATTCTGATGCAGAGGACTCTATTCCCTCTGCATCCTCTCCAGAGGATTTCTCTTTTGGTGAAACTGTGCATACTCTTAGGGAGCATTTCTGCTGGGAAAGCCAGGATTACTCTGATTCAAAAAGAGGCTTAGGGACTTCTTACTCCTGCCTCAACACAGGCCTTTAGCTATCCCTCCTGTACTAGACATAGTTGATGATGCCTTTTCGGAATCTAGTTTGGCCCCTGATTCTTTGCCTCCTGCTCCCAGAAAACCTGATAGATATTACAGGGTTCCTGATTCTCACAAGTTCCTTTTTAAAAATCCTACTGCGGATCCTGAGACTATTTCACAGGGACACAAGGGCATTAAGGCTACTACTGCCAAAAATCCTACCCCTTTTGATAGAGATTCCAGGGCGCTGGATAGATGGTGTAAGAAGGTATTCACTTCTGTAACCTTGGCCATTAGGGCCTTAAATTGTTAGTTTCATATGTTAAAGTATCAGCAACATATTATTGGATCACTTAAACAGAAAATTATGTTTATTCCTGACTGTGCTGAAAATAAAGATTTACAGGATTTAATGCATTCTGCTGAACAGGTTGGAAAACATACTTTGCAATGTGGTTTTGATTCATTAGAGGCCTCTTGCAGGGCTGCTGACACTGGTTCTGTACTTAGAAGGCATGCTTGGCTTAAGGAACGATCTATGCCAGATCATGTTAAAGCCAAATTGTTGGATGCTCCCTTAAATCAGGACCGCCTGTTTGTCAACAAAGCAGAAGAAGTTATTAAAAAGATGGAGGAAAAAGCTAAATCTATGCAAACTGTTAAAGATTTCTTACAAGTTCAGCCTCCAAGATTTAGTAGGCATTGGCCGTCTAAGAATTAGTCCTTTCCTGCCTCTTCCAGGCCTTCTCAACCCAAACCCAGAACCAGCAGAACCCCTAGGTTTCAGTCCCAGGGTACGCACAAGACTAAGCAGTGGGGGGGTTTCCGCTTCCAAATCAGGGAGTAGTAAGACTCCCCCTATGGAAAGCTGTCTCAGTGACTTAACTTTAAAACGTCCAAGCACTTCTCAACTGACTGCTCCTTTAGGGGGAAAGATTGCTCTGCAGGCCAAAAACTGGGAACTCATTAACCAGGACAAATGGGTTTTAAATATAGTCTTCCAAGGATACAAATTTCACTTCCACACATTACCAACCCCGAACGGTTGGTCAGATCTACCCCCAAATCAATGGGCAGAGGCTTTTGAGAGGCTCCAAAGCAAGTACTCTCTCAAGCATAAAGGCTTTTCAAACTGTACCAGAAGAGGAAAAGGGACAAGGTTTTTATTCAAGACTTTTCCTGGTATTCAGAAAAGACAATTCATGGCGTCCTATCTTGGACCTTTCTACCTTAAATACTTTTTTGGTGATTCCCAAATTCAAGATGCTAACTCTTCATCAGCTACTTCCTATGCTAGGCAAAGATGCCTGGTTGGCAACACTGGATTTAAAGGAAGCCTACCTGCACATCCCAATTAGGGAATCATGCAGAAGATACCTACGCTTCAAAGCAGGCTACATGCACCATCAGTTCTCTGCACTGCCCTTTGGCTTATCTACTGCACCCAGGGTATTCACAAAGTGCCTAGCGCCTGTCATTGCATTTTGTAGGCAAAGAAGAATTCACATATACCCATTCCAGGACAGTTGTCTAATTCAGGCAGGATATACTTTTGAATCATCTGGCATTTGTACAAAAGGTGCTAACTTGTCTGGGGTACACCATAAACGAAAATAAGTCACATATGGTACCCTGTCAACAAATTGTATTCCTGGGAGCAGGCTTGAACACGGCTTCCCATATAGCTTTCCTCACGCCAGAGAAACAAATTCAATCGACAACTTACTTCAAACTAGTGGCCACGAAAACCCTGCTATATGCAAGGCAAATACTGCAAGCCTTGGGGTTCATGGCCTCCTGCATTCTACTAATTCCATATGCAAGACTGCATATGAGGAAACTACAGTGGTATCTAAAAAGCCTATGGTGTCAACATTCTCAGGATCTAGAAGCAATGATTCCTATCATACCTTGCCTACACCTAGAGTTTCTTTGGTGGGCAGAGGCATGCCACCAACACAAGGGACTGCCATTCACTCTACCCCCTGCTACCCAAACCCTAACAACAGACGCATCAGAGTATGCATGGGGGGCTCACCTGGCAGTGAAGTGCATTCAGGGCAGATGGAACCCAAGTCAAATGCACCTGCATATCAATCAAAGAGAGATGTTAGCTGTACAGAATGCACTGACAGCCTTCAAGGACCACATTCTTCCAGGACAATTAATGGTAAAGACGGACAACACCACTGTTATGTGGTACATAAACAAGCAGGGGGGGGTACCCATTCTTACCCCTTCTGCAGACTAGTCATGGCATTGTGGAACACAGCCTTGAGCTATCAAGTGCATCTACAAGCTGAATTCCTGCCAGGAAAACTAAATGCACTGGTGGAAGGACTAAGCAAGAAACCTCATGGACCCACACGAATGGAAACTGGAACCAAAGATTTTCAACATGCTGACAAACAAATGGGGGAGCCCAGATATAGACCTGTTTGCCTCCCCCCAGAACTACAAATTGGAGACATTTTGCACAAGGACTCCCCACAAACAAGCTTGGAAAGTAGATGTTCTGTCAGTTTATGCCTTTCCTCCTCTGCCTCTCCTCTCCAAAGTACTGCTGAAGATCAAACAGGACAAATCAAGGACAATATTGATTGCAGCAGACTGGCCGTGCCAACACTGGTAACCCCCTGTTGCGCAGTGCGTCACTGTTGGCCCCATGGCACCTGCCTCTGACCCCTACCCTGTTGTCTCAGCAGGAAAACCAGATTCTGCACCCTCCACTTCAAACCCTGAACCTAGCAGCCTGGCTAATTACCTAATCTCTCCCTTACCATCCCTCAGTAAACCAGTGATGGTTATCATTTTAGAGGCAAGGAGGACTAGTACTAGAAAATCTTATGCTGAAAAATGGAAAAGATTCTGTGCCTGGAACCAGTCTCAAGGGATGAGCACAACAGCGCCCAACTTACCTGAGATTTTACAATACTTAACTGAGATGCTTCAGAAGGGGCTTTCTATTTCCTCCATCAAAATTCACGCCTCCGCCATTTCAGCTCATTATAACACAGAACCTCCCCTCTTCTCTCATCCATTGCTCAGGCAGTTCCTCAGAGGGACCAAAATTTTAAGACCACCCAGGAGAGCCCCTACTCCAGCCTGGGACCTTAACTTTGTATTGGAGAAACTCACTCTTCCTCCTCTCAAGCCAGCTGGTAGTGCAGTTTTAGAATTCCTTTATTTGAAAACAGCATTCCTTTTAGCAATCACTTCAGCAAGAAGGGTATCTGAATTACAGGCCCTTATGGCAGTGGAGCCTTTCATCATCTTTCATGCGGACAGGGTGTCCCTCAGAACCAATCTCTCCTTCATGCCCAAGGTGGTATCCAGTGTGGCTCTCAGTCAGTCCATTCATTTGTCAACCTTCTTTCCTATCCACAGAACAATGGGGAATAGATACTGCAATCCTTAGATGTACACAGACAACTTAGATTTTACTTGGACAGGACTAAACCTCAAAGGAAATCTGAACAAATGCTGGTGGCATTTGCTGCAGGGTCAGAAGGGAAGGCTATTTCAAAGCAAACTATTTCTAAATGGATAGGCCATTGCATTCATTTCTGCTATAAGCACCATGGAAAACTTATCACACAGGGGATCAGACCCCATTCAACCAGGGCTGCGTCTACCTCTACAGCCTTTCTCAGAGGTGTCCCTACCAGGGACATCCTAGAAGCTGCTACCTGTAGTTCTGTACATACCTTCACCAAGCATTACCATTTGCCAATTTTCTCTAAATCCAGAGCTGGCTTTGCCACTGCAGTCTTGCAGGGTCTTGTAGCTGGTCCTAATGCTATCTAAATTCCTCCTCCCATCCTTAGCTTTGGGAATCTACCCAAATGTGATGACTGCAACAGTGAAACATGAAGAACATAGTACAGTTGTGTACACTTACCATAAATGTAGATGTTTGAGTGTATTCACTGTTGCAGTCCTGGTTACCCTCCCTCCAGCCCCCTGATTTCTTTGGCTATACCTCTTCTCTTCTTTACTATGATTAAAAACTTTTTGGTGTATTTGCTTTTTTTATTGGCGGTATATCCTTGTATGTAAGTATATATATGTTTTATTGCTTCCCATTAAGGGGGCACCTGACATCTGGGGCAAGAAAAACTGATGTTATGGTGTCGGCTGCATGTTTTATACCCCTGACGACCTGACGTCACGGAAGAAGAGACAGCAACCGATGCAGGACTCAAGACTTTGTTAATCAGACCGACTTAGGGCTACTGCAAGCTGATGACCCAAATGTGATGATTGCAACAGTGAAGTGTACACAACTGTACTTTCTAGCTATTGCCATGTATGCCTCTGCTGTAGCATTGTGGGTGTGTTATCAATAGCACACAGTACAAAGAGTATGCATTTAATCTGGAAATTCAGAATGGATAATACCTGTGTGAAAGACCTGATTCATCTGATGCCACCCCTACTAGAGGAACTGCTTCAACAAACAGCAACAAAGAAATTCCCATGGGATGAGAGAGCATTTTTTAGTCTTTTGAGTGCCAACATAAAAAGCACCTTTTGGGCTTATGCTCAATCTATGAAATCTCAACAAATTTTTGAAAGTTTCAGAATTCCAGATGCTTACTTAACTTGACCTCCTGTCCCTTCCTGTTCCCACAGGTCTTGATTACAACCCTGGATATGAAGGAGGATGGAACAAGTGTTTTTAAGATTGAAAGTGAGGGAATCCTAATTTTAGTGTACTTGCTTGTCCTGTGCATTAGTTACTGTGCCCAGGGTCTTCACAGAATATCTGGATCCAGTAATAGCACTTTGCAGGACTAGGGGCGTTCACATATGCCTTTATCTGGATGACTGCCTAATTCAGCCCCAGGATAAACTTCAGCAGGTACTAACCTCCACTCTAATCTGTTTTCAGGATCTGGGATTTTCATTGAGCCTTCCCAAATCCACTGTTAAACCATTACAGACAGTGGTCTTCCAGGGAGTGTCACTGGATTCTCATTTACAGAAAATTTTAATTTCGCACAACAAAGCTCCTTATCTTATAAATGGCTAGGATGGCTGGGAAGGACTGTATCGCAACAAAGAAATTCCTGGGGATTCTGGGATACATGGCATCCATTGTCAGTATGGCCTGACTTGCAAGGGTGCAGATAAGGAAATTACAGTGGTACCTTTGCATCCTTTGGCAGCGACATTCCTAGTCCTTGGAGGAGATGTTATTTTGTTTGTATTTATTCAGAAGATATTATGATGGAGCCTCTAGGTGCAAAGAAGTGTAAGAATTCTCTCCTTCAAGCCAAGATTGGCCTTGGGAAGATACAGCTGTTCCTGCAAGTCTGAGTCTAGGACATCTGGAACAAGGACATACTGTCAAGAAAATATAGTAGACACTTTGTTTTTGAGGTTTTTTTAGCAAATCTTGAGACCTGGTGTCTTGTTTCTGATAACAGAAAATGTCATAATTATGTTGTACTGCCTCTATATCACAACCCAGTTGGAGGAAGATATGATGTAGCCATATCTCACATCTATCACTTCTGATCAGTTGTCCTCTTCTAGTGAGAGTAGGGAACCTCAGCTTATCTCTGAGAGACCCAATGACATACTTCAGATCTTAGTCAGGAAGGATGTTTCCAGACATCTCATTTTGTGCAAGGTGTCACAGTTGAGCAGCAGCAGAAGACAAAACATACAATTTTCTCTCAGACTTCTAAGGATCATGAGAAAGAATGGCAGGATTTTACCCTGTAGCTTTTCAAAGTTACCATGTCATTAAAGGCTCCCTCACTATTTCTGTTTGCTGCTCCCCTTTCTTCTCCTCTCAACAGGCAAATAAAGGAATCTAAATAGGAAGAAGATTTTACACCTGGGTGATAATTCCTTTGCCTGTTCTTCCTAAATTCATTCACCGGTGGATTATGCCTCTGATGATGAAGACACCTTGTCTTCTGAGTCCCCTTTGGAGAAGATTTCTTTTGGAGGAATTTATTAAAATTATATAAAGTTTCCCGTTGGGGGGGGTCTGAGTTATGTGATACCCTGAAAAGGTACTGTGCTGTTTTGGAAATGGGAGTGCCTATACCTCTGCCTTCCCTGCTGTTTTAGAATATTTATTAGATACTGTCTCCTCTGCTTCTTGTAATCCAGAGTCTTGACATCTGCCCCCACCAAATAAAAAGTTGGTCCTGTTGGGTACCAGACTCTGGAAAGTTTATGTATAAGAACCTTACCTCAGATCCAACTGTTATTTCCCTTTCCATTGAAAAGCTGCTTAAACGTTTTCCTTTCTGTAATGTTTTGCCCACTGACAAACAGCAAAAAAAGTATATATTTCTGCTGCCCCAGCTTTTAAGGCTGTCAAGTTACCATACCCACAATATCAGATACCTGTTTGTTCTGGGTAATCTTAGCAATGTTCTCTCAGATTTAGAAGAAACTAGTCATAAACTTCTACATTCTCTATTACCTGTACTTCTTAGGTAGTTTTGCATTCTAATAAGTGCAGCTACAATGCTGCTGATTCCTGTTGTAGTGTAGCTGCCACTGGTTTGTTTGCAGGTTTTCATGGATTAGATATTGGCCTTTACCTGAGGATGCTAACGCTAAGCTTCTGGACAGTCCTATGGGTAAGCAGCATCTTTTTGGTTCTGTGGCTGCATAACTTTTCAAAACTTTGCAGGATAAATGTAAGGCCATGCTAGATCTTAAGCAAGTCCTTTTCTTCTGTACCCAAGTGTCAAGGAAGCTGCCCATCCAAGGCTGATCCCTTTGTAAGCAATAGAAATCTTCTCAAAAGGGTAAAAGATCCAGTAAAAGGAGATTTCTGGCAAGTCTCAGCAGAATTCCAAGAGTTTTAGACCCTCCTTTCTTGACAAACCAGCCTCTTTATGGCTGTCTGCCTCTTTCTCCCCATTCTCCACCTCAGCCATTTCCAGGTTCCCCTGTCAACTATCTTTGTCCTTCCTAACCTGGCTGTCCATAACATCACACATATGGGCTCTGTCCATCATCCAGAAGGGTTACAAAATGTCTTCAATTTTTCCTCCTCGCTTTTTAGGATTTCTCCAGCCTCCTCCAAATAGAGTTCACCTTATTATCACACTTCACATAGGGGAAATAAAGTTTGTTCCCCCTCATCTGGAGAAAAAGATTTTACTTAAGAATATTTCTGGCTGCCAGAAAGGAGGGCAATTTGAGACCTATTTTGGACTATTCTTTTCTCAACACCTTTTTCAAAATTCCAAGTTTCAAGTTGTTGACCTCGCAAACTTTGCTTCAGATGATACTTCCACAAGATTTTATGGTGACAGTAGATTAATAGAAATATGAAGAGAAGCACCCTTTAAATCTGATCTGTAGGAAATTCTACAGGTTTTGTCTCCACTTTTTCTGTTTTACCCTTTGTTCTTTGAACTGTGCCCCAAGTGTATTCTCAATGTACCTTGCTCTTATCATTGCCTTTTTGTAGACATCAATAAATTCATATCTTTCCTTATCTAGATAATAATCTCATTCAGACTCTTTCCCAAGAGATTTTGCTAACCAATCTGAATTGTATGAATCTTCTGAGCAATCTAGAGTTACTCTGAACCTTAGGATCAGATTTTCTTGGGATGCAGTCTCTGTACTTTGTCAGCTATAGCTTTTCTTCCTGCAAGTGAGGTTCAGTTCCTCTCAGGTTGTTTTAAAACTCTTCTTCCCTTGAATGTGAGCTCAGCAAGAGATTTTGAGAGATCTAGGATAAATGGCGTCAACCATAAACCATATCCATGATACCTTATACCAGACTCTGCATATGGAAGATTCATTTGTAACTGAAGTCCATTTGGACTCAGCATTGCCACCCATTAACCTAATTCTCCTGTTGCACTTCATCAGGAAAGAGTTTCTTTCGTGACTCAGCATGATTTCAGGCAGCCCAGGAGTGCTCTTTTTGGTTTCTTCCTCTTGCCAAGACCTGTTCACAGATGGTGCATATCTGGCATGAGGAGCTTGTTCCAAGGACATCAGAGTCCAGGGAGTTTAAGAAAGGGAATACTGTATAAAGTAAATGAAGGCACTTATCTTAGCCTTTCATCATCAGCCCCATTTTTCCCCATTTTTCTACGTGGGGTCGGGGTATCGTGTTAGCTGTCTCCAACTCTCTCGATTCATTGCCACATATCTGCCTTTTTCAGCACTCATGCCTGACTGTCGCAGATCTTCTTTCAGACAATCTATCCACCTCTTTGCTGGATGTCCTCATTTCCTCTTACCTTCTTCCTTTCTGTCCCAAATCTTCCTCACCAGATTTTCTTCTGCTTTTCTACACGTGCCCAAACCATCATAATCTGTTCTCTTTGATCTTTTCTGCAATTGGAGCTACTTTTGGCTTCTGCTCTTATGTCCTCATTTCTTCGCCTGTCCCACAGTGTGCATCCTACGACCTTTCTCAGGCATGTCATTTCCATCACCTCTAGCTTCTTCAACTTTTCTACCTTTACTGCCCAGGTTTCTGTACCATACAGCAGTACTGGTTGCACCACTGTCTTGTACACCTTACTTTTCAGCTTCTTTAGCATTCTTCTGTCATAGACTACACCCGATACTCTGTGCCAGTTGGCTGCAGTCCCTCTGATTCTAGCTTTGACCTCTTTATTCAGACTACCCTTCTCCTCAAATGCCCCTCCCAGATGCTTGAAACTGTTTACTGTTCCACTATCTTCCTTTCTATCTCTATTCTCAGCTTCTTCTGATTTCCCCAATTTGCTGCCATTACCACCGTTTTATCTATGCTTAGTTGCATCCCATGTGCCTTCAGATTTGCATTCCATTCTCCTATCCTGAAGTTCTAGCTCTGCCTGCACTGCCACATCAGTGTTGATCCCTTCCCTCCAACCTGTTTGCTAATGTAGTCCATCACCAGTATGAACAGCAGTGGACTCAGAGCTGAACCCTGATGTACACTCACTCCCACTGGGAACCCCTCTGTGCGGCCGAACACTGTTCGTACTTGAGTCATTGGGTCCTTGTACATAGCCTGCACTAATTCTATAATGTTTCTGGGACTTCAAACCACCACAATACTGCCCATATCAGCTTTCTTGTGACTTTGTCATATACTTTCTCCAAGTCTAGGAATGCCAAGTTGGACTCTCTCCATCTCTAGCATCTTCTCAAGTATCTGTCTCATTGCAAACATTGGGTCAGTTGTGTTGCATCCTGATCTGAATCCAAACTGATGAAATAAACTTTCAAGACCGGAAAAACAAACTAGCGAAAACCACCACTAATTCAAAATGTATGTTCTATTATATGTTACGTGTCATATTTTATATTTCTATATTATTATTTGTATTATTTAGTGAGATATGATTAATATTATATTATTTTTCTTGGGTAGCTGTTCTAGTTATTTAGATACTTAGGACAGTATGCATAAATTTCATTATATCTATTATAATCATTACATTAGTTATTTTACTTGAAAGCAGGCAAGATACAATGTATGCATAGGTAATTTTTGATTAGGAAGCGTCGCGCTTCCATTATTAGTATTTATGCTGTAGGTTGAACATTGTTATTTTTATGTTATTATATATTTTACATATTTATCTACTTTATACAGTTTTATAATCAAAATATTGGGCTTTTTTCTTTCAGTTTCAAAGCCTGCTATTATTACAGTCTCGGTGTATGAATTTTTTATTTTTTATTATGTTAATAGAGAATTTTTTTATTTTTTATTATGTTAATAGAGAATTGCAAATGCACCTTAGTTAGCTGTGATCTGTACCTTTAAGGCGCTAAAGGGAGAGCAAGGGGCGTGGTTGTGTTTCAATGCTGATATTTAAACTCGCTTGTAATGGTGGGAATGTTTTGCTTGTCTGAAGAAGTTAGTGCAAGGTACTACCGAAAAGCTTTTACAGTGGCTTAATAAAATTTGTTGTTTTTCATGTTTTTTACGTTTTGGACTGGCCTGAGTCGAGTTCTTGGTTTTCGTTAGTCTGAATCCAAACTGCTCATCTCCCATCTTACATTTTACTACTCTGCGTATCTGTTTATCAATCACCCTCTCTAGAACTTTCATGCAATGTGATAGGAGTTTGATGCCTCTGTACTGCCCACAGTTGTGGATGTCCCCTTTGTTCTTGTACATTGGCATGAGTATGCTTATTCTCCAGTCATCTGGGATACAGCTTTTTCTCCAAACTGCTATTAGTACCCTCAGGAGCCATTTCTCCCCCCTATCTCACCCAGCATTTTTTTATCATATTTGTTGTAATCTCATCTGAACCTGCTGCTTTCCCTGACTTCATCTTCCTTAGTGCTGTTCTTACTTCTAGGATGGGAAGCTCCTCTTCTTCTCTCATTGTAGGCTGTTTCTGGGGCAGTACAGCTTCTGTGGGGTTTTCTTCATTCAGAAGTTGCTGGGAATACTCCTTCCATCTGCCTTTGATGCTCTCTGGACTGGTGAGCAGGTTGTTGCTGGCATCCCTTATGAAGGGTGTCTGACCATCTTCATCTTTCTGTCTTTGCCATGCAACCTGATATAGTTTCTTTGTGCACCTTACTGAGTCACTTTCCAAAAGTTGGTACAGTGCCTCTGATGCCCTCTTCTTTGCTATTGCAACTTCTTTCTTAGATTCTTTTTTAGCCAACCAGTAGTCCTCCTTAGTCTGGTCAGTCTTTTCTACCTCCCACTTCTTCCTGCACTCTTTCTTTCTTTTGATGATTTCCTGGATTTCTGCATTCCACCACCAGCTTTTCTTATGTACCTCATTTCCATATCTGGCTCAGCCACATATCTTTTCTGTAGTCCTAACACATACTGTTTTTAGGTGCTGCCATTCTTCTTCAACTCCACCTATTTCCTCCTCTTCTTGGGGTGCTAGAGCCCTGAGTAGTTCCTTGAATTGTTAAACTTTCTCTCCAGTCATCTTCCAGGTCTTCAGCCTGGTCTCTGTTGACCTTGGAGCCTTCTCTGGCAACTGCTTGCAGCTTATTGTGGCAACTAGTGGTTTAGGCTGTGGGCCGACTGTTTCACTGGGGATGACTTGGCAATCCTGGATTCTACCCCAGTGCCTTTTTCTTACTAGGAGTAAGTCTACCTGAGTTGCATATTGACTACTCTTGTATTTGATCTTGTGACTGTCTCTTTCTGAACCATGTGTTGGCTACTATCGAGCCATTTGCCAGACAGAAGTCTAGAATGGCTTTTCCTTCTTTATTCCTGTTGCTCCACCCATTTGGATCCAGGCAGTCCTCATATCCTGTTCTGTTTGTCCTGATATGTGCATTCAGGTCACCCATTCCTGATATGTGCATTCAGGTCACCCATTATCAACACCAATTCATGTTCTCATGCTTTATCTAGTAGGTCCTGCAACTGCTGTCTTAATGCACTCTTTTCCTCACTGTCACAACCCTGCTGTGGGGCATAGGCTGAGATTATGAATACTGCCCTATCATTACACTGGCGTCTGACTGCCATGAGTTGGTCATTAATTCTAATGATATCCCTTATGGCCTTCTGAAGCCTCTCTGTCACCACAATTCCTACACTGTTTCTAGCCTGCCCTCCACCCAAGTAGTAGACTCTGGATCCCAAGCCAAGTGGGTGTGCTGCACTGCCCTTCCATCTCTTCTCCTGGATACATAGGATGTCCAACCTCCTCCGTATCATGTCATCCACTTCCAAACTGTGTCCTGTCAGTGAACCTACATTAAACATACCGATTCTCAGTTCATGTTTGGCAGGTTGGTTGGTTTTACGTCCAGCTTTCGCTCAGTAGAGCTATCTCAGGTAACCCAGGCTAGGCAACTAAACACTGGCCAGCCAGTAGCTTATTGACAGAGGGCTTCTGTATTTTATGGCGGGCACACACTGGCCAACAGGGGCACATATACCCCTCCCACCATTAGCAAGGGCCCCTGACGTGGGTCAGAGTAGGCCGGGTCCTCAGCCCACTTATCACTGGTAACTAGCCATGCCCATTTTTGGTGACATTAGTCAACATGACCGCATCACCTAGATCCATATTGTACACCGCAGAGTGGCTAACCCTGCCACGGCACACAGTCTGTGATCCATGTTCTCTTAGGATACTGCACACCACAGTAGATGCCCAAAGCGGTTGGTCTATATAACTCTTCCCCCTATAGGGCACCATGTAGAGTCTGTGCTGCTCTCCACAGCTCCATTCATTGGTGAGTTTGAGATGGAACCTCTCAGCATGTTTTTTTGGACATGACACAGGAAGAACATGCAAACTCCAAATAGGCATTGGTCAGCGGTCAGGATTGAACCTTACACCTTGTGCATGGGAGGCGAAGACCTTCACCACTAAGCCATCTGGTCTTATCTTAGCCTTTCAATCCCTAGATTATCTCTAGACTCCAGATCCTCTTTGAATTTGCACAGACACCGCAGTTATGTGCTACGTAAGCAAGGAAGCACTTAGTTTTGCACCATATGCAGACTAGCCTTGATTGCTTGGGACACACTGATTAAGTTCAGAAGCTTTCTTCAAGCTGCATACTTTTCATCCAAAAAGATCTGTGACAGATTTTCTAAGCAGATCCAGAGAAGGCCCTCATGAGTGGATGCTAAACAAAGAGGTCTTTCTGGACACTGTCCATCGGTGGGGTACTTCCCGGTTGCATCTTTTTTCTTTCACTGATGGCAGGACCACTCTGGCTGTTCTGTTCAAGGGTGCCATCCTCTTAGACTTGGAGAACAAGATACAATGCCTTTTTCCTGGATGGGGAAATTACTCTTTGCTTGCCCTTCTCATCTTCTTTTGGCCCAAACAGCATTGCTTCCCCTTTCTCCTCCACTTGACTAGGGGCAATCATCACATGTTAACCTCACAGGATGAACTTGCTCACTCTACCCTGCAGACCTTGAATCTGATACTTTTAGTGATAAAAAGTGGTGTCTATAAGGGATTAAAATTCTCAGGGGATGTGTTTAAGGTTTTATAGGAGG
This sequence comes from Protopterus annectens, assembly GCF_019279795.1. Taxonomy (NCBI): domain Eukaryota; kingdom Metazoa; phylum Chordata; order Ceratodontiformes; family Protopteridae; genus Protopterus; species Protopterus annectens. The sequence continues at coordinate 270,959,001 of NC_056731.1, forward strand.
CTAGAAAACCAACTACAAGGAAATCTTCTCTTTTTTAATGGAAAATGTTTCAATTATGGTGCCACAAAATGAATCAAGACTTTATCAAATGAGTAATTCCAGTATTGTTACTTTCATGTGAGAGCTGCTCACTGATGGACTGGCATTCACTTTTATCAAAGCACATCTTTCAGCCCACCTCTGCCTGCCTCCCTTTGGATCCACTACTTTTTACTCGTTTTGAGGTCAAAAAGTTTTGGAAAGAGTCCTGCATGTTAGACCACTAAGTGGAACAATCCTCCTTTCTTCAGATCTGATTTATGTCCTGGAAAATTGTACTCTTATCTCCTTTTGAATCTGCTGTATCTTTGTAGTAGCTTTCAAATTTTGCTAAAAGAATGTCAAAGCTCCTAGCATTGATTTCCATTCCACCCATTCTCGGTCTCTGCAAGGTTAAAGTTATTCGATTTAACCCTTGCTTTATATCTGTGATTGTTAATGAGATCTCTTTGAACCAGACCATCAACTTGTCTACCTTTTTTCCTTCTCAGAATAAGGGAGTCTTGCATTCCTTAGATGTACATAACTCAGATTTTCACTTGGATAAAATGAAACTTGCTTGAAAATCTGACCAGCTTTTTACACCTTTCCAGGAAAAGGGCTTGGGTTCTCGTTTTTCTAAACAAACCTTTTCTAACCAGATTTTTAAGGGTATTTCTTTTTGTTGTTATTTCTATGGCAAATAACTACAAGCTCCATTTAAAGCGCAATAAAATAAAGATGCAGCTTTTTCTGGGGATTTTTTTTCCAAGGAAATGGATTCTAGATCTTTACTTAAAGCTGCTAGTTGGTCTTCATTCACCCTTCACTAAACATCACAAACATCACAAGATTGATGTATTCTCTAGGACTAAAGAGGGGGTTGCCTGGTTCATCCTTCAAGGTCTTTTGGACCATAACTGCACTCAGCCTTCCTACTCCATTTCTTCTTTGATAACTTTGGAAGTCTCCCACCTAAAGACTGCAACAGTGATCCTAGTATGGATGCTGAACAGTTGTGAGGGAGGTTAACATAAGAGTAGATCTCCTTTTGGCTTGTGCATGTCTCTACCTGCACATCTGCTTCAGTTTGAGTGAGTTTTTTTTTCCAGTAAAGCCTTGAAATGTTTTAATGTTATGTTGTCCATATCTCTTCTTCATTTTTGCTGTTTGGGTTCGGAGCCAATCCTTGGCTCCGACTCATCCGTAGACTATAGCTCGAGAGCTTTTACTGGATCAAGGCTTGCCCCTATCCCAGCATGCCTAGCGGTAGTTACCCAGATCTCGTTTGCCACTTGCAGCATTGTGATTGCGGATACTGGCTCAGGCTAAGTGTTTTTTCTCTTATTATATTTTTGAACACATTTTTTCTAGTTTAATCTGTTTTGTTAACTGTAGTTGTCCTTCATATTCCTATCTATCCCTATCTGCGCTTGTGTAGATTAACCGTTTTTTTCTCTCTGGCCTTTCCCCTCTTCCAAACCCATTTAAATTAGAGGGTGGTTCTTCCTTTCCTTGCCTTTCCTGTAACTTCTAGAGAGTTACCATTAGACATCTCCATGAACCAAGAACCACAGTGAAGGCAAGGAGCAAGCAACACCAGGTTAGATGACCAGAATTTATTGAAACCTTAGCGCTTTCATCAGATTATATCCAGATTATATCCACAGACTTCTTCAGAGATAATAAAACAACAAATTTTTGTGATAACTTTTTTTTCACAAATGGAGAGCCGTTGTTGATTAGTTTGCACCCATCTTGGAAGACACCTGGTTTTCTCTTACACCCTTATCTCCCATTTCCCTTCCTGGATGGGCATGTTATTATTTCTTTGGGTTTGCTCTGGTTATTGGTGCATTTCACTTCTAATGATTAGGCGTCCATATGTCGTATATGAACCTTATACCTTGTGCATTGGACATATGTCTGATGTATGACACCAGGAAGGCATAAAGTCTTTGGTATGCTGGCTTGATGTTAAGAAGTACTAAGTAGGATATCCCAAGTATAAAGAATATTGCAGTAGTGAGAAATAGGGCATCTACTCTTGTGGTACACTCTTTTACACAGCTGTACTTTCTGTTGGGAATTACGGTGGACTACATTAGACAGTTTGGGATGGATATAAAGATTTCTGGCGTTTTAGGGTGTATTGATGATTTCTGGGGGTTGGAATCAATGGAGGTGAGGGGAGTGTTCGATTTGAAGAAATTTGTGCGTCTTGGGAAAGTCTGGGAGCTTTGAATGGGGTTGTGAAGGTAAGCTACCTCCTAGCTTTTGAATTTTAGACTGATTTTTTTTTTTTTTGTATGCTTCAGTGCTTTGACCATCAATGTGTAATGCATCTGCATTTTGTTTATTTTCTAGTATGGTGTACTTCAGGGTTGGGTTTCTGAGTTTGCCCATTCAGTACAGAAGTCATTAAGGTATGTACCATTTAAGTATAAGCTTGCATGCCACAATTTGTCTTATTAATCAAATGTTATGTCATATATGCTCTTCTGGCTTAAAATTCTGCTGACAGCCTTTCACTCGCAGTAATTTAAGTATTAACTTCATTGTAAGCATTTGTATTCTAGATACTACTTTCATAGGCATTGCAGGCCAAATGCAGAGTTTGAGCAATAGTAGCTGTAGAATGCCTTAGTCTGGGTTTGTACGCTGCATATTGTATTAAATTGCTTTTATAACAGGCACAGTAACCTAGATTAAAGGAGTTTATCCACTCCTCTAACAGCTTCAGAACAGGCCCTCAGCATGACAGAGTTGTCTTGGAGAGGTGGGATGAGCTGAGAAATTTAAGCATATGCTTAACAAATGTTCCTCCCCAGTATGGGCAATATTTTGTTTTTCTTTTTCATTAAAAATTTTCAGCAGTACGTGAGAGCTCAGGCATTGGATTATTTAAATGTATAGTATCTCTACCCTTTATTTCTTCTTCCTTATAACTACTTTTTTCAAAACACCTTTTTTTTTTTTTTGCATTTTATCTTTCATTCCATTGTGCCTCTATACTCTTGGTATTCTTATTACTACTCTACCTCCTCTTCTTATGTAAACTGGCAGTTTATTCTGTTCTGCTTTTGGACTTATCAGTAGGTACTCCTGGCTTCACCTACAACCACTGCCTGATGACTTCAGGGCAAAGCTTATGGATGCTCCCCTGGACAATACTGCATTATTTGGCACCAAAGTAGCTGACCTTTTCAAGTCACTTCAGCAAAAAGGAAAAGAAATGCAGGACCTGAAACATTTGCTGGTTTCTCCTATACCCAAGTTCCAAAGAAACTATCCTGCTAAAACCCAGTTTTATCAGGAAGCGTTCTCGTCCTGCTGCTCCTTCCAGGCCCAGAAAGTCTACAAGAAAACAAACTCCTATAGCTAGAGCACCTTCCTCCTCTAGCCAGAGACCACCCTTTCCAGATAGGGCAGGTAGCATCTGACTACCTGCCACCTTTACTGCCACCACCCCGTCCATCTGTACCTCTGTCAACTCGACTCTCTCACTGCCATCCCTGTATGGATCAAGCTCACGTCAGACAACTGAGTCCTGTCCATACTGCAAAATGGCTACTTCATGTCTTGGTTCTCACCCCCAAAAGGGAGAGGCATCCCACAGCCACCTTATCAACAGTTGCACCTCATGCAACCAGTCCTTCAGACTCTTACAGCTCAGGGCACTATTGAAACAGTCTCCCCAGCTACAAAGGAAAGAGGATTCTATTCCAGGATTTTCCTGGTCCCCAGAAAGATGGACTCTGGAGACCTATATTAGACCTCAACCCTTTCTTAAAGGTCCCTACCTTCAGAATGCTGACACTACCAGCCCTATTCCCCCTCCTGATCCCCCAAGGGTTCATGGCAATATTAGATATAAAGGATGCCTACCTCCACATCCCAGTAAAACCCACCCACAGGAAATACCTGAGATTCTTGGTGGGTTCGCCACACTTACAATTCTCTGCCTTGCCTTTTGGACTCTCCACTGTACCTAGAGTCTTGGCTCCAGTAATTGCCTTTTGCAGAACAAAGGGAATATGCAAACACGAAAACTTATTAAAACTTGATAAAAAACAAGAGGGAAGCAGAAACAAGCTGGGATTTCTACTAAATTTTCCAAAGTCCCAGCTACAGCCAACCCAAGACATTGTCTTCCTCTGGTGCAGAATATGCTCAGATTTCATGGTAGCATACCTACCACCCCCCAAAGTGAGCTCCTTGACAGAATATCGTCTTCTGGTCTTTCACTCCACAGAGTTCACAGCACGGCAGTGCCTCAGATTGTTGGGCTACATGGCAGCCACCATCCCCATGCTACCCCTAGCAAGACTGCATATGAGGAAGTTACAGTGGTATCTTCTGTCAGTCTGGACACAGCACTCCCACCCTCTGGAGCACAGGGTGGCTTTTTTCTCCCCCCTCCTGAAGAAGTGGTGGTTGGAACAGATGAACCACAATCCAGGTCTCCCTCTCCAACCACCTCAGCCCACACAGGTCATGCACACAGATGCCTCAGAATTGGGGTGGGGAGCAAATCTGGGCAATCCAAAGGTGCTGGGTGAGGCCAGAACCTCACAGAGACTGTAACACATAAATGCTCGTGAGATGAGGACAATTCGTTTAGCCCTCCAGGCCTTTCAACCTTTCCTCCAACAGATGCCTCTGAAGATATACACAGACAACACCACTGTGCTAGAGTATCTCAAAAAAACAGGGAGAGACCAGGTCTTGCCTACTGTGCAGACTAGCCCTTTTGGTATGGGAATTTGCCACCTCACAGGGAATCGCCCTACAGGTGGTTTACATCCCTTCTCTCCACAATGCCCAGGCAGATTACTTGAGCAGAACCATCACAAACAACCACGAATGGATGCTTCACAGAGATGTCTTCTTGGATCTGATCCACAGGTGGACTACACCTGAAATAGACCTGTTTGCCTCTTCCATCAACAGGGAGCTTCCTGGTTTCTGCACCAGGGCACCAGAACCCCAGGCACTGGCAATGGATGCCTTCTCAATCTCTTGGAAAGGGAAATATTTATATGCTCCCCCCTTCCCACTCATTCAGAAAGTCCTACTAAAAATACAGCAGGACACTCCAAAAATCTTGTTGGTGACCCCCTACTGGCCGAGACAGCACTGGTTCCCCTTACTTCTGCAATTGTCCACGGGCAAGTCACCACAAGTTACCCCCCAGAGTGGACCTTCTCACACAAAACAAGGGATCGCTGATTCACCCACAGTGGCAACTTCTAAACCTCACCCTGTGGGTGATAAGATTCTGATACCCTTCTGACACCTACAATGAGAACGTGCTCAGTGTCCTGCAGGAGGTCAGGAAACCAAATAACAAGAAAATCCTACCTTTCTAAGTGGAAAATATTCACTTCCTGGTGTCACAAAAGGCAACTGGACTCTCTTTCTAGTGAACCACTTATAGTCCTGTATTACCTGTGTGATTTACTGCAGACTGGCTTAGTTTACTCTTCCATCAAAGCTCATCTGTCTGCAATTTCAGCATGGCTTCCTCTGGACCCCCCTCTAGGCTTCCTTCTAAACTTTTCCTTAAGGGTGTACTCCACCCAAGTCCTCCCAGGAAACTGTGCCCTCCTCCTTGAGATCTTAACTATGTGCTTGAAAAGCTTATGCTCCATCCCTTTGAGCCATCAGACAAAGCCTCCTTAAAGCATTGCACATGGAAGACTGTAATGCTAGTTACCCTGACCTTGGCTAGAAGAGTATCAGAACTACAAGCCCTTATGGCTGTTCCTCCCTTTCTACTTTTTTATAGGGATAGGGTTATCCTTCGAACTAACCCATCCTTCGTGCTGAAGGTGGTGAATGACCTGTCACTTAACCAGGCCATACACTTGCCTCTTTTTTTTCCAACCCAGAGGGGGACAGTGAGAGGGTACTCCCTAGATGTGCATAGGCAGATCAGGTTTTACCTGCATAAAACAAAGACTATCAGATAGACTGATCAACTCTTTCTATCCTTCCACCCTAGAGTACTGGGGAGGGCAGTGTCCAAGCAGACCATATCTACTTGGATCTCCAAGGCCATCACCTTCTGTTACCAATTCCATGGGAAATCCCTGCAAGGGGCAATTAAAGCACATTCTACCAGAGCCATGGCTTCCTCAGGAGCCTTCTTGAAAGGCCTGGATACCTCCACTATCCTAGAGGTAGCTACTTGGTCTTCTGTTCACACCTTTACCAAACACTACAAACATGATTACATTTCTAGATCCAGGGCAGGGTTTGCCAGGGCATTTCTTCATGAATTCCTGGAATCTGTCTCTAGACCTTCACCTCAATCACAGTGAGCTTTGGCACTCATCCATATGCAGAATACTGCAACATGGGAATTGAAGGACATAGAAAAGTTGTGTAAAATCTTACCATAATCATAGATGTCCTTCTCTTCCATGTTGCAGTATTCCTTCCAACCCACCTTCCCCTCCTGTTAGACTATCTTTCCCTATCTGGGTGGCACTGGACTGGCATTGCTCTTATTAGGACTGGCTCCGACTGGAGCTTTCAGTTCTGTGGGCTGGTGCATGCCAGCATCACTTTTATGGCTCACGTTCCCTTGGCCACATCAGACGTCACACGCACAGATGGACTATAAAAACTTTTGTATACTGGCCGTATGTATGCGAGACAAGAAGAGTAAACCCATATGCAGAATACTGCAACATAGAAGAAAAGGACATCTATGGTTATAGTAAGATTTTACACAACTTTTCTTTCAGCTTTCAAGTCTTAGTTTGTTGTAGCATTGATCAAGTTTAGAACTAAGTCACCAGATTCACTTGCAACAAACCTTTCCTAACCCACCACTGTTTAGCACTATAACTCTTAACTGTCTTCATATTGCTAATGCAAAATCTGTTCTCTCAACTTTCTATGTTTGTAAGATCAATACTTAAAAATTGCCTGTATTATTGGGCCTTTGTCCCCCCATTATTTATTGGTTTGTCCAGATTTCTTGCTATAAGAGGTTGAGAGGTATGGATGTTCTTCATCTCACATTGCTGCAGTCCTTACACTTGGGTAGTCCGCTGTCCTCGGTCGAATATCAAAGTATAAGGCGGCGCATTAGACTGACATCAGGCGCCAGGGTACAAATGCGCATGACCGACGTCATATCCTCAGTCTTTTGCCGCATGGTCCGATGCAGAAGCAGCAAGTGCCGGAGTTTCAGACCGAGTCAAAGTTAGCTAAATTAAGTTGGGAATATTTTTTAGTTTTTCTTGCTCAGTGGTTTACCGGATGTCAGAAAAAGTGAATAACTGTATTTTGTGGGAAACCGATACCGATAGAGATTATCATATGTATTCCTTGTTTAGGGCCTGAGCGTGCTAGATTCAATAAGCACTATTAAGAGAAGGTTAGATTGTGCCAGGTTAGTTTATAATATGCCGGACAAAGCAGCTAAGCCCAGGCAAGAAGAGCGGACACCGGTTCTTTAGAGGTGTCGGTGGGAGTCCCAGGGGAGACTTTGTTATTGCAGGATGTGGCCTCTCAGGAGGCAGCTCAGGCTGATGGGCCCTCTCAGCTTACTGTACTCGCCTCCCTTCCCAGGGTGGTTAGGTCTTCTCCTTCTGTTTCCAAGGCTTCTCCCAGAGGCAGGCCAGGTTTAGCTTCAGTTGGTGTCACTCCTAGTACTTCAGGTTCTGTGCCCAAGAAGCATATGCCTAAAATGGCAGAAGATTTGAATTCTTTGATTAGAGGTTCATTGGCCCCTCCTGATAAGAGACCTAGGGTGGAACCTGAGTTGGGGAGTTTTGAGCAGGCGATGTTTCAGAGTCTTCTGAAGACTTGCAGGAGTATTCTCCTTATTCTGATTCTGATGTGGATGATTCTACTCCTTCTGCTTCTCCTCCTGAGGATTTTTCTTTTCTTCAAGAGACTCTTCATTCCATGAGGGAGCATTTTAAGTGGGAAGGTCAGGACTTCTCTGATTCTAGGAAAAGGCTTAGGGAATTTTTTTTTGCCCCAGCATAGGGGCCTTTGGCTATACCTCCTTTCTGGATGTTGTGGAAGATGTGTTTGCAGAGGCTTCTCTTAATCCTGATTCTTTGCCTCCTGCTCCTGTTAAACCGGATAGGTATTACAGGGTGCCTGAAGCTCATAAGTATCTTTTAAGAGTCCTAGGCGGACCCAGAAACTGTTAGTCAGGGGCCTAAGGGTGTTAAGGCTTCTGTTGTTAAAATCCGGTTCCTCCAGATAAAGAGGCCAGGGCTTTGGATAGATTGGGAAAAGTCTCTATACTCTTCCACCCTTGCTATGAGGGCTTTGAATTGCCAGTTTCACATGTTGAAATACCAAAACTATCTACTTTCTCAATTGAAGTCTAAGGTAGATGCTCTGGCGGAAGGTATTGAGTGTAAAGAGTTACAAGATTTAGTACATGTTTCTGAACAGGTGGGTAAGCATTCTTTGCAATGTGGTTTTGATGCTGTACAGGCCTCGCCTAGGGTGGCTGCCACTGGGTCAGTTCTCACGCCTGGCTGAGGGATCAGAATTTATCTGACCATGTTAAGACAAGGATTTTAGATGCTCCTTTACAATCTGATGTGTTGTTTGGTTCACCTGTTGAGGCAGTCTTAAAGAAAATGGAAGACAAGGCTAAGTCTATGCAGACTGTTAAAGATTTTGCAGGTTCAGCCTCCAAGTTTAGTAGGAATTGGCCTACCAAGGGATCCTTCTTATGATTCCCAGTCTAGGGAGCTCAGGGCTCTTTCAGGCCTAGAACAGGGAGTTCACCTGGTGAGGGCAGGGGTCAGTCCTTCAGACCCAATGACCTACCTTTTCAGCTGCCAGAGCCTTCTCGCCTGGCAGCACCTTGGGGGGAAGGTTGGCACTTTTCAAGGAAAATTGAGTTTAATTACCCAAGACAGATGGGTATTGGATATCATACACCAAGGTTACAGGTTTTATTTCCATACCTTGCCTCCTTTCAAAGGCATGTCCTCAGCAAAGAATAGAGGCTCACAAACAAATTTCTCTGTTACTTCAAATAGGGGCCATACAGCCAGTCCCTATGCCAGAAGTGGGCCTAGGATTTTATTACATTCCCAAGTTCAAAATGTTGGCAGAGATCATTGATGGTAACTTGGATCTCAAGGAGGCTTACCTTCATGTTCCTATCAGACTGAGTTGCAGGCTGGGACTTCTCATTATCAGTTCTCTGCATTGCCCTTTGGCTTATCTACTGCAGAGAGTGTTCACCAAAGTTCTGGCTCCAGTGATAGCTTTCTTCAGGCTAAAAGGAATACAGATCTATCCTTATTTGGGCGATTGCCTGATTCTGGCTCAAGGAAGCATCATTTGGAATATGTGATAGCAGTGCTAAGATAAATAAAGTCCAGTCTAGTACCCCTCAGGACAGGGTGTAAGACTGAATACAGCATCCCAGATGGCCTTTTGACCCCGGACAAACAAAGAATCTTTCCTTTACTTTCATCAATTGTCTCATCAGTCCAGGCTGACTGCAAGGACAGTCCTTCAAGCCTTGGGGTTCATGGCATCTTGTATTCTGGTGCTTCGGTATCTCAAAATGTATGGACACAGCACTGCCAGGATCTGGACACTGTCATTCAAATAATACCTTGCATTCAAAGAATTTTTTGTGGTGGGCTCTCAGAATATCACCTAAACAAGGGACTCTCTGTGACCCAGTCAGATTCTAACGACAGATGCCTCAGACAAAGCTTGGGGAGCTCATCTAAATGGAAAGTGGATACAAGACAAGTGGCCTGCCAGACTACAACATCTACATATCAACTTGAAGGAGATGTTAGCAGTCCAGTTTGCATTAATAGCTTTCAGGATTTACTTCTTCCAGGGCAGGTGTTGATTCTAACAGACAACACAACTGTCATGTGGTATCAACAGCAAAGGGGAACACATTCTTATCCTCTATGCAGGCAAGCAATGATTTTGTGGGAGACTGCTCTCAGTTTACAGCTAAATCTTCAGGAGCACAGAACTCCTTAGCAGATGTGTTATGGATCCCCTCATGTATTTCAGAAATTGACAATGTCATGGGGACATAGATCTGTTCGCTTCTCCACTAAACCACCAGCTGCCAAAGTTTTGGTTTCATCCCACAGCTTGGAAAGTGGATGCTCTTTCTTTCAATTGGAGCAATCTTCATGTGTGTATCCTTTCCCTCCTCTCCTCCTCTCCCCAAAGGTACTCTAAAGGTCAGACAGGACAAGCCAAGGATGATTTTAATAGCTCCACACCTGTTGTCTCAGGAGGAAATGTCAAACTTCACTCTCTTCACCTAACAGCCTGGCATATTCTGTTTTGAACCAACAGCAAGTTTTGAATGTTATTTAGATAAATGGAAGAGATTTTTTATTTGGTGTGCAGCAAAGGATTTTGATGTTTCTGAGCCTATTTAAGTGTGGCTCTCAAAATCTTACTGAGTTACTGGACAAAAGGTTGTCCTTCTCTTCTATTAAGGTTCCCACCATTGTTTTCTCATCCTTTGCTTGGGATCTCAATTTTGTGAAATATTTATCATGGAAGACAGGCCCTTCTAATCCTTCCTTTATGCCTAAAGTGGTTGATAGTGGCTTTAAACCAAACTATTCATTTGCCTACTTTTTTTTAAAAATCAAAAAAATAAAAAAAAAATTTTTTGCACACTAGATTAGATGTACACAGCAGTTATTATTTATTTGAGCAGAACTAAAGGGTTCAGGCAGTCTCAGCAGTTATTTGTTTCTTTTGCTTTGAGTTCTCAGGGCAAGCCTGTGTCAAAACAAAACTATTTCTAAGTGGATTGGTTTTGCATTGTTTTCTGTTATTCCCATCATGGCAAGGAGATTCCAGCTGGGATTAGGCCTCAGGAGGCAGCTACTTGGGCTGGTTTTGCCACTGCTGTTTTAGACTGCAAACATAGTACAGTTTTGTACCTACCATAAATGTAGATGTTCAAGATCCACATTGTGAGATGAAGAACATAGTTTTTTGTACCTACCATAAATGTGTAGATGTAAGAGATCCATTGTTGTGTGGGTTAAATATTGTGTATGTGTATATTGTATATATTGTATTAGGGGCCAAAAAGGGTTTTGGTTGTTTGTTGTCTTCTTTTGGTTTTGACCTTTCTTGGTAGGTTCTGACATCTGGGGCAAGTTGTGTATATTGTATGTATTATTATTATTACTTTCTATAGTTAGGGTTGGTTGGTTGGTTGTTTTTTGGTTTTGACCTACCTTCTTTGTAGGGGTCTTCTGACATCTGGGCAAGAAAAAGACTGAGGATACGGACTACCCAGTGTAAGGACTGCAGCAATGTGGATCTTCGATTTCAGTACCTGGTTCAGGTACGAGGCAACTAAACCCTTTAGGTGCAGGAGAGGCCCGAGGTAAGAGACCCCTTGCCAGTGATAATTCAGTGTCCCCTGATACTTTGTCCACTAATTTAGTTCACAATAGGAAGAAACAAACTGCCCCACACTGCAGACAGTCAGGCTCTTGCCATCTGTAGGGCTGTTGTCATTTCCTTAGCTAATCAGTCCATGGCTACAGATTGTAATGGGAACTGATGCAGACAGTAGTAAAAACTCAGGAGTCCATCCAGTCTAATCCTTCAGAAGGTACCCAAACAGGTGTTCACCTTTCCACAGATAATAGTTAGCTGTAGGAATGTATCTGATTGGAAGCAATCTGGAGCTATTCCGAAGACAGGCAGAGTTTATAATCTTACTGAGTATATTTCAAATGGTTTGGACTGTTCCTTCTCCGTTACTGGCTTTAGAAGATGTCTATAAAATGGCATAGAAAACCCTTTGGCTAGTAAATCAGTTTCTAAAAACACATTCTAACCAGTTATGAGAAGAGAAGTTACAAGCAACAGATATTTAAGGTATGACAGTATGCATTCAAAACAAATGAAGAGAAAGGTGGTGAAAGGCCACAGGGCAGATCAACTAATGTTGGTGTATGAACAGTACAAAACTGAAGCTGAGTGGAAGGAAAAAAAATGTTAGAAAGGGTGTGATTCACCGAATAATCAGTGGTATTAATAATGATGTATGAAGGTAGAAAACAATGTATATGGACCATGCACTCAATCAAATAGCCAAGATTTCAAAGTGGCATCCCCCGAGACAAACTCGTATAAACTTGGTATGGTGTTTAAATATAGTTCAGAGACCTATATAATAAGAAAGATTATCCAAGAAAATTGGAATATTTTAAAAGGGGACCAAACAATGAGTTCTGTAGTGGGGGTAGGAACCAATGTTTATAAAAAAAGAATGCATAACTTGAACAATAAGTTAGTCCCACTTTTCTTTTTATTGCCTTTTTCTTACGTGGCAAAGGGGACATTTGCTTATCAGAATCCCTTGCTCTTACTTGCAGATATGTGGCCAGTAGTCCATTATTTATTTATTTATTTATTTTTTTATTTAACTTTTAGTCATACCCTGCCCCCAAAACATTATTCTTGTGTGTAGGGCAATGAGGTGTATATACAGCAGAATGTATGTCATGTCATTCTTTTTACATAGGCATAGCTACCTGGAAATTGAAGAGTAAATGAACACTAGTATGTCATAAAAAAAATAAGAACAGTAACAATGTTGTTTAGTACAGACATACTAGCAAATGTGAAAAATAGAGGTTTTTGTTCAATGTTATTGAGTGCATTGAACCTGACGTTCGAGGGGTGATGCAGAAAATGTTTTGGATACTAAGGAATATGTATGGCAGATGTTATTGAATGCTGCTGTCGATCGTGGACTAAATGACCATTTGAATTTTAAATGAGTCTTAAAAAGACAGAGGTTAAAAGTTAAAAAAAAATTATTTAACCGAAATATTCCGCAGATATTTTACTTCATGTTAAAAAAAAAATAATAATTTTATAGATATTTTTAGCAGAATATTGTTTTAGGTGCACATGGTTTTAAATTTGATTGAGGATAGTCATGTGACATTTTAATTGTTTAAGTTTGGATGAGTAGATTTTCTACAGGAATCCGAAGTCTTTAAGGTGCAGATGAAGTGCTTATTCTGGGCACCAGTTAATAAAGTTTTCAGCTGTGTTACACTTTGTTCTTATTTGTATTTTTCCAGTGTGTGGCCATTGTCATTTGTGTTTCTGTTTTATCAGCTCCTAAAAATGCTTTGAGTAAGTGCAAGGTGTACTCTGTTCTTGCAGCTCTCCTTGCTCCTTTGTCAGCTGAACCAGCTGTGGTTTCTCCAGTCGTCAACTCTAACAAGAGGGCCTTGGCTTCTTCTAACCCTACACCCCCCAGATAAAATTGACAGGTTGTTAGAATCTCATTGGAAAAAAAACTTGGCTCATCCTTGTAATTTAGTCTGTAAAATTTTAAATTATCAGGGCGTAATGTGAAAAAAAATAGTTTGCAGTCTGACACTTTTGATGACTTTGCAGTTTCTTTGCATGCTAAACAGAAGTGTTGTATGAATGAGATTTTCTGACGTGACTGAGGTTTCAAAACATGCTTTGAGGGATGTCTTGCTAGGTGCAGACGCAATTTCTAAAAATGTAGCCACTTCTCTAGTATTGAGAAGTTTTGCTTGGTTACATCTCATACATTGTTCTGAGGACTTAAAAATATAAGATTCTGAATGGTTGTTTAAGTTCTGACTTTGTGTTTGGACCTCCTGTCACCCATATTCTCAGACAGTGGGGTGATAGAAGTAAATTGCATGGGGTGTTTAGAATTTTTCATATTCCCAGGTTTTCATATAACAAGGCTTGCAGTGTCAGAGGGCAGAACAAAGGAATGTCCCAGCCTAACAAAAGTCTGTGTACCAAGACAAAATTGCAGGAGTAGGAGGATGATGTTTCTAAGCCAAATAAAAGAGGTTCCTTTTTCTTAAAGAAGAACATTCCTCTGTTTAAAAGAATGACTGTTCTGAGACTTGGGGCATCACATCCCTCTTCCCCTTTCCCCTTCCCTCAAGCTTTTACTCAACACAGCAGCCTGGCCACAAATTGTCTCAGGCAAATTTGTGCTGATAATAATTCAGAGAGGATACTTTTAGCAGTAGACAGAAAATTCTACTCCCTTCAGGGGAATGCCCCTGCACCCACCAGACTAGACGCATCTGTTCTCTGGTACTATGTCACAATTTGCAGGAAGGGTTTATAGAGCTAGATGTTTATAGAGCTAAATGGAAAAGATTCTGTTCCTGGAACCAAACTCATGGGATGGACACAGCAGCGCCCAATTTACCTCTGATTCTTCAGTACTTAACTGAGATGCTGCACAAGGGCCTTTCCTTTTCCTCCATCAAAATTCATGCCTCAGCCATTTCAGCTCATTACTACACAGAACCACCCCTCTTCTCTCATCCACTGCTGAAGCATTTCCTCAGAGGGCTAAAAACTTAAGACCATCCAGGAGAGGCCCTACTCCAGCCTGGGACCTTAACTTTGTATTGGAAAAACTCACTCAACCTCCTTTTGAGCCAGCTGCAAATGCAGAGTTGAAATTCCTTTCTTGGAAAACAGCCTTCCTTTCAGTCATCACTTTAGCTAGAAGGGTGTCTAAATTACAGGCCCTCATGGCAGTGGAGCCTTTCATCATTTTTCTTGCGGATAGGGTGTCCCTCAGGGCCAATCCCTCCTCCATGCCCAAGGTGGTATCCAGTGTGGCCCTTAATCAGTCCATTCATTTGCCAACCTTCTTTTCTAATCAACAGAACAAAGGGGAGCAAATTCTGCGCTCCTTAGATGTGCACAGACAACTTAGATTTTATTTGGACAGGACTAAACCTCTCAGGAAGTCTGAACAACTGCTGGTTGCATTTGCTGCAAGGGCAGAGGGGAAGGCCATTTCAAAGCAAACCATTTCTAAATGGATAGGCCATTGCATTCATTTCTGCTGTAAGCACCATGGAAAGTCTACCCACAGGGGATTAGACCACATTCTGCCAGAGCTGCATCTACCTCTACAGCCTTTTTTAGAGGAGTCCCTACCAGGGACATCCTAGAAGCTGCTACCTGGAGTTCTGTACATACCTTCACCAAGCATTATCATTTGCCAATTTTCTCTAAATCCAGAGCTGGCTTTGCCACTGCAGTCTTGCAGGGCCTTATAGCTCGTCCTAATGCTATCTAAATTCTTCCTCCTATCCTTAGCTTTGGGAATCTATCCAAATGTGATGACTGCAACAGTGAAACACGAAGAACATAGTACAGTTGTGTACGCTTACCATAAATGTAGATGTTTAAATGTATTCACTGTTGCAGTCCTAATTACCCTCCCTCCAAGCCCCCGCCCCCCTGACTTCTATTGGCTATACCTCTATTCTTGCTTACTATGTTTAAAGCTTTTTGGTGTATTTGCTTTTTTGTTGGAGAAGTAACCTTATATATAATTGCTTCCCATTATGGGGGTACCTGACATCTGGGGCAAGAAAAACTGATGTAATGGTGTCGGCTGCATGCTTTATACCCCTGACTACCCGACGCAGGACCCAAGACTTTGTTAATCAGGCCGACTGAGGGCTACTGCAAGCAGATAACCCAAATGTGATGATTGCAACAGTGAATACACTCTAACATCTACATTTATGTTTAGTGTACACAACTGTAATTTCTGTTTTCCTTTTCAGCTAATTACTGCAAGCAATGTTATCTAAGCAGTTTAAGCTGTGTTTAAGTGAGAGCAGTGGGTATTTATGGCCACTCCCAGAGCAGAAGACCCCTAAAAGCTTGTATTTTTTCAAGTGCTTGAACAGAGAGTGAGCACACTCAAATGTTATTTTGCCTTGCCAATTGACTCCAAATATCCAGTTTCTTCAAATCCTACATAACTGGTAGCTGATGGAGTGAAGTCTGTTATTACAGCAGCTATTTTCCATTTGTAACAAGTTCATCAATCTCAGCTGTGTAGCTTCGTAGTAACCTTAATCTTGGATGGGCCAGCCCACCCAGAGAAGTTGGAAGCATTAGCTTTTACCAATTGATTGTAGGAGATTCACCCTCTGGTATTAGTTTGTCTGTCTCTCTCCAAATCGCCTCATCCGGAGTACAAAAGGAGGGACTGGCCAATGTACTCTGCAAGGGGGACCAAAAATATTCTAACCAGTTGTATCGTACTGTTGAGGTCTAGCATCAACATTTTTGAATTCCTTTATCTTAATAATTTTCTCCTTTTCTTCCCACTTATATTTTGTCACTTCTGTATTTCTCATCACCAGTTCTCCAAATACTTCATCGTATTATGCCTTGATAGGCACAGATAATCTTGAAGCAGTTTAAAAGAGAAGTTATAATTAACTACAGTTATTTTGTGTTCTGAAAGCTTTTGGAAATCCTGTAGCTATTTATACAGATGCGGGATCTCTTTATTTGGGTATGCAACAAATAAAATTATATCATCATCAGTCAGACAAAACAATCTTTCGTTGTTGGCCTCTGCAAACATCCACTGGATCTTTGATGACGTAATTTTATATGCTAGTGGATGTTCTTCGCGTTTCACTGTTGCAGTCATCACATTTAGGTTATCCCTGCCAGGGTAGCCCTCAGCCGGCCCGAATACCAGAGGCTTAGTATTTCTGCATCGGTTGCTGTCGCTTCAGGCCTGACGTCAGGTCGTCAGTAATATAAATTAAGGCAGCCAACACCATTACATCCGTCTTTCTTGCCATGGAGTCTGAAGCAGAAGCAGTTTGCAGAGTCTGGTATGCTGCAGAACTCTTCTTCGACTAAGGATCCTGCGGTCATCTCTACCTTGGATGGGTCCAGAGCCACTGAGCAGCCACCGGCTTCCGAGGAAGTCTTTTGCACTACCGATTCTCAACACAAACCGACGTCTTCTTTTGTGACTACCGTTCTTTCGAAAATGACAGAGTTTCTTAGGCCCAGAGTACGAACCACACCCCAAGAAACTGATGACCCAGTCTCAGGCACCTGCTTCCTTGCCTCTGTCTCAAATGCTTAAAATGGCGGAAGACTTTTATCATGCTGATCAGGGGAAGCCAAGCTACCCCCTCCAAAAGGAAAAAGAGATCTGTTCTCTGTAGTTTTGTCTGAACAAGAGTCAGATGATTCTGATGCATCTGAATATCAAGACATGCAACCCCTCTCTACTTATGAGGATTCTAATGCAGAGGGCTCCATCCCTTCAACCTCTCCTCCAGAGGATTTTTCCTTTGGGGAAACTCTTCATACCTTAAGGGAGCATTTCCAATGGGAGAGTCAAGACTACCCTCAGTCTAAAAAGAGACTCAGGGAATTCCTAGATCTTCCACAGCACAGACCCTTGGCCATCCCCCCAGTCCTAGATGTTGTGGAGGATGTTTTCCTGGAATCCAGCTTGACTCCCGACACCCTCCCTCCTGCACCCAGAAAACCAGACCTGTACTGCAGAGTCCCTGATTCATACACATTTATTTTAAAAATCCTACTGCTGACCCTGATGTAATTTGTCAAGGGCTTAAAGGGATTAAAGCAACCTGTGCTAAGAATCCCACCGCCTCAGATAGAATTACCGAGCACTAGACAGATGGGGTAAAAATGTATACACCTCAGCTACTCTTGCTATCAGGACACTAAATTCAGTTCCACATGGTAAAATTTTAGCAACATACCCTGGAACTCCTCAAATAAAACATTTCTTCCTTTTCTGCTTGTACAGAATCTAAAGAGTTACAAGAATTAATGCATTCTGCAAGTCAAGTAACTAAACACACCTTGCACTGTGGTTTTGACGCCCTAGAAGCTTCTTGCAGGACAGCAGTCACTGGATCTGTCATTAGAAGGCATTCATGGGTTAAGGAACAGCCCCTGCCAGACCATGTCAAATCTAAATTGTTTGTTGCCCGCTTGCACAAAGACAACTTATTTGGCACTAAGGCAGAAGAGGTCTTAAAGATGGAAGAAAAAGCAAAATCTATGCAGACAGTTAAGGATTTCTTACAGGTCCAGCCACCCAGGTTCAGCAGGCATTGTCCCACCAAGCACTGGTCCTTTCCTGCTCCCACTAAGCCAGTCCAGCCCAGGCCCGTAGGAACCAGACCCCCCAGACAGCAGCCACACGGAATGCAGAGATCTAAGCAGTGGACTACCACCACTTCAAAACCAGGGAGTTCTAAGCCACCCCCTTATGGTAAGAACTCAGTGACTCACCTTCCCCACCCCCTCTCTCTACCCACCTTCACTTACCCCTAGGTGGACAACTCTCTCCTTTCACGCAAGCACCTGGGCCACCATTACCAACGACCACTAGGTTCTCGACATAGTGTCTCAGGAATACAAATTTTCCTTCCACACCCTTCCAATCCCAGAAGGGTTCCCAGATCTACCCCCAAACCAGTGGGCAGAGGCTCAAAAGCAAATCCTTTCCCTGCTTTCTATGAGGGCTATAGAGCACGTTCCTGCAGAACAGATAGGCCAAGGTTTCTACTCCAGAGTTTTTCCTGGTGCCCAGAAAAGAGGGCACCTGGCCCCCTATCCTTGATCTATCCATTCTAAACACCTTCCTGGTGATCCCAAAATTCAAAATGCTCACCCTCAAGCAGCTGCTACCCATGCTCTCCAAGGACTCTTGGCTAGCCACCCTAGATCTAAAAGAGGCCTCCCTCCACATTCCTATCGGGGAATCATGCAGGAGATATCTCCGTTTCAGGGCAGGATCTCAACACTTTCATTTTTCTGTGCTTCCCTTTGGCTTATCTACTGCTCCCAGAGTTTTCACAAAATGTCTGGCTCCGGCCATTGCCTTTTGCAGACAAAGGAATATCCAGACTTGCCCATACTTAGATGACTGCCTTATTCAGGCAGACAGCCAGGAAAAGCTGCTCAAGCATCTGGCCTTTGTAAAGACCCTAACCTCCCTAGGGTACACAATCAACGAAAAAAAATCCAAACAGGTGCCTACCCAAAGGATTATCTTCCTGGGAGCAAGCCTGGACACAGCATCCCAAAATAGCATTCCTTACACCAGAAGAACAAATTTTCCTGACAGCCTACTTCTCTCAACTAGCCACAAGACCCCAGTTATCTGCAAGGAAGATCCTGCAAGCTCTGGGGTTATTTGCATATTGCATACTACTCATTCCATATGTCAGACTGCATATGAGGAGACTTCAGTGGTACCTAAAAAGCCTTTGGTGTCAGCACTCTCAAGACCTGGAGACTCTTATACCTATAATTCCTTGCCTCAGAAAAGATTTTCTTTGGTGGGTAAAAACATGCTCCCACAACTAGGGACTACCTTTCTCACCACCTCTCGCTGCCCAGACCATCACCACAGATGCATCAGACTATGCTTGGGGTGCACAGCTGGACAGCAGGTACATACAGGGCCAAAGGAGCCCACAGCAAATCTCTCTGCACATCAACCAAAAAGAGATGATGGCCATCCAGTACACCTTGATAGCGTTCAAGCCTTCTCTCCTGATCAAAACAGACAAACACGACTGTGATGTGGTATATCAACAAGCAGGGAGGGACTCGCTCCTACCCTCTATGCAGGCTGGCCATGACCCTTTGGCACACAGCATCTGGCATGCAACTGCACCTGTTATCACAATTCCTGCCAGGTTCTCTCAACTCTCTGGCAGACCAATTAAGCAGAAATCTTCTGGACCCACGAGTGGCAGCTCAACAGAAGAACCTTCACCCTAGTAACTCAGAAATGAGACACCCCAAAGGTCGACCTCTTTACCTCCCACACCAACTGTCAGCTCAGCAAATTCTGCACCAGGGAGCATCACTGCATGGCTTGGAAAGTGGATGCCCTGTCCTTCCCCTGGGTAAATCTATTGGTCTGTGCCTTTGCTCCACTACCTCTCATCCCCAGGGTACTACTCAGAATAACAGAGGAAAAACCAAGGACAATTCTTATAGCTCCAGACTGGCCTCACCAGCACTGGTACCCCTTGCTGTGCAGCTTGTCCCCACTGCCACCATGGCATCTTCCTCAGATCCTCCTGACACAGAGGTAAGGGGAATTCATGCATCCCCAATTGCAGACACTCAGTTTGGCAGCTTGCTTATTCCCTGCCTCAGTAAACAGGTTCTAGATGTTATATGTGAGACCAGATGCCCTAACACTAGAAAGTCTTATGCTGAGAAATGGAAAAGGTTCTGCAACTGGATCCAGGCTAAGGGACCCAGTACGGCACAGCCCTCCCTCTTATCCTGGATTACTTAGCTGACCTACTACACAGTGGCCTCTCTTTCTCCTGTATACAAATTCATGCCTGTGCTATCTCTGCTCATTTCCCCACTGAGCAGCCTATTTTCTCACACCCTTTGATCAGAGAGTTCCCAAGAGGGACTTGCAACTTGAGGCCACCCAAAAGAGCACCAGCCGCAGCTTGGGACCTTAACTTTGTGTTGGAAAAGCTCACCCTGTCCCCTTTTGAACCAGCTTCTTCTGCAAAGCTAACATTTCCCTCCTGGAAGACCGCTTTCCTTCTGGCCATTATTTCAACCAGAAAAGTCTCCGAGCTGCAAGCGCTCATGGCTGCGGAACCCTTCATCATCTTCCATGCTGACTGGGTATCCCTCAGAACTTAACCCATCCTTCATGCCCAAGGTGGTGTCCAGTGTGGCTGTCAACCAATCCATTCATTTGCCCACCTTTTTTCCTAATCCCCAGAACAAGGGGGAAAGGATCCTGCACTCTCTAGATGTGCACAGACAGTTCAGATTCTATCTAGACGGGACTAAATCCTTCAGAAAGTCTGATCAGTTGCAGGTTAGTTTTGCTACAGGGGCAGAAGGCAAAGCCATCTCCAAGCAAATAATTTCCAAATGGATAGCACACTGCATCCATTTCTGCTGCAAACAACATGGCAAGGCTTCACCCAAGGGGGTCAGGACTCACTCCACCAGAGCAGCCTCCACCTCTGCAGCTTTCCTCAGAGGAGTCCCCACCAGGGACATTTTGGAGGCTGCCACCTGGACATTTGTTCACACTTTTACCAAACATTACCACCTGCCTCTCTTCTTTTAATCCAGGGCAGGGTTTGCCTCTGCACTCTTGCAGGGCATCCTAGCCAGCCCCTAGATGTTATTCGTGTTTCACTGTTGCAGTCATTACATTTGGGGGTAATCTCCTTGCAGGTTGCCCTCAGTCGGCCTGATTAACAAAGTCTTGGGTCCTGCGTCAGTTGCTGTCCCTTCTTCCATGACGTCAGGTCGTCAGGGGTATAAAACATGCAGCCGACGCCATTACATCAGTCTTTCTTGCCATGCAATGCCCGAAGCAGAAGCAGTTCGCAAGTGCCGGTTGGCCGACTCCTGAAATTTTCATTTTCGAGTTTCAGAACTGAAGTCTTCAACTTAAAGCCAAGTACCCCATTGGGGAAACTTTTTCTTGCTCCTTATTGATGTCAGTAAAAGTTAATAATTGCATTACTTGTGGAAAGCAAATACCTCATAAAGGTTTTCATTTGTATTGTATTCCTTGCCTAGGCCCTGACCACAATGTACCTTGCTGTCGGTTTTGTGCTTTATCAGCGCACTATCCGTCATCTGTATATTTTTGCCTGTAAATATTTCGGTTCTCGGTTTAATTATCCAGAAATGCCATTGGTTAGCCATCCAATTACTGGGATTCTGAAAAAACGCAAAGATAAAGACAGAGACAGGCCGCCGAGGTCCAAAACTGCTGACGACGCTTCTAAGCCAGTTCGCCGGTACTCAGTGAGGTGCTTTCGCAGCCACTGATACCCGCTACTTCTGATTCACAGGACTTTACTTAAACCCATTCGGAGTCCAATATGCCGCGAGATACTTCAACTATGGAACCCACGGATGTCTCTACCTTGGATGGGTCTGGAGCCGCTGTGCAGGCACCGGCTTCTGAGGGTGTATTCAGGCCTATGGACTTGCATATTAAATCGACGCCTCCTTCATTAATAAGGCCTAAATCTAGATCCATGTCTAAAAAAAATGATGCCCAGGCCACATGCTCAGGCCCCTATGCCTAAAAAGCACATGATAAAAATGGCTGAAGATCTGATAACTCTAATCACGGGTAGTCACCCCCCCTCCCCCCAAGAGACCTAGGGCTGAGCTTAATTATGAATTTTCTGATCAGGATTCTGTTTCTTCTAATGACCTGGATTTGTTGTTACCTATTTGAGGATGCTGATGCAGAGGATTCTATTCCCTCTGCTTCCCCTCCTGAGGATTTTTCTTTTGGGGAAACCTTACATACTTTAAAGGAGCATTTTCACTGGGAAAGCCAGGAATTTTCTAATTCAAAAAAGAGGCTTAGGGATTTCCTTCTTCTACCTCCGCATAGGCCTTTGGCTATTCCTCCTGTACTAGGCATTGTTGATGTTTTCTGAGAATCCAGTTTGGCCCTTGATTCCCTGCCTCCTGTTCCTAGTAAACCTGACAGATACTACAGGGTTCCCGAGTGCCACAAGTTCCTTTTCAAAAATCCTACTGCGGATCCAGGGACTATTTCTCAGGGGTCCAAGGGCATTAAGGCTTCTACTGCTAAAAATCCTACCCCATCTTATAGAGACTCCAGGGAGTTGGATAGATGGGGTAAAAAGGTTTATACTTCAGCAACCTTGGCAATCAGAGCTTTAAACTGCCAGTTTCAAATGTTAAGATATCCACAACATGTCATTGGACTGCTTAAACAGAAAATTATGTTGATTCCTAACTGTGTGGAAAATAAAGATTTACAGGACTTAATGCATTCTGTTCAACAAGTTGGAAAACATACTTTGCAATGTGGTTTTGATTCTTTAGAGGCCTCTTGCAGGGCTGCTGTTACTGGGTCTGTGCTTAGAAGGCATGCTTGTCTTAAGGAGCAATCTTTGCCTGATCATGTTAAAGCTAAATTGTTGGATGCTCCTTTAAATCAGGACCGCCTTTTTGGCAACAAGGCTGAAGAAGTTCTTAAAAAGATGGAAGATAAAGTGAAATCTATGCAAACTGTTAAATATTTTGTACAAGTGCAACCTCCTAGATTTAGTAGGCACTGGCCTACTAAGAATTGGTCCTTTCCAGTTCCTTCCGGGTCTTCTCAAACCAAACCCAGACAGAGCAAAAACCCCAGGTTTCAGTCCCAGGGGACTCTCAGAACTAAGCAGTGGGGGCCTCCACTTCCAAATCTGGGAATAACTATACACCCCCATATGGTAAACAGTCTCAATGACTTCCCTTTAAAATTTCCAAGCACTTATCTTCTGACCACCCCTTTGGGAGGAAAGATTGCTCTTCCTGCAAAGAACTGGGAACTCATAACCCAGGACAAATGGGTTTTAAGTATAGTGTCCCAGGGATACAGATTTCATTTCCATACATTGCCAACACCAAATGGGGGGCCGGACCTGCCCCCAAATCAGTGGGCAGAGGCTCAAAAACAAGTCCTTTCTCTCTTAAGCATAGGGGCTATTCAACTGGTACCAGAAGAGGAAAAGGGACAAGGTTTCTACTCCAGACTTTTCCTGGTACCCAGAAAAGACCAATCATGGCGTCCAATCCTGGACCTGTCTACTCTAAACACCTGTCTGGAGATTCCAAAATTCAAGATGCTGACTCTTCACCAATTACTTTCTATGCTAGGCAAAGACGCCTGGTTGGCAATACTGGATTTAAAAGAAGCATACCTGCACATCCCAATCAGAGAATCTTGCAGAAGATGCCTATGCTTCAAAGCAGGCTACATGCATTATCAGTTCTCTGCACTACCCTTTGGCTTGTCTACTGTGCCCAGGGTGTTCACAAAGTGCCTGGCTCCAAATTATTGCATTTTGCAGGCAAAGAAGTATTCAAATACACCCATACCTGGACGATTGTTCAGGCAGATAGCCAGGGCATACTTTTGAATCATCTGGCATTTGTAAAAAGGGTTCTAACTTGTCTGGGGTACACCATAAATGAAAAGAAATCACAACTGGTACCCTGTCAACAAATTACATTCCTGGGAGCAAGCTTGAATACAACTTCCCAGATGGCTTACCTCATGCCAGAAAAGCAAATTCATTTGATAACCTATTTCAAACAAGTGGCCACAAAAACCCTATCTGCAAGAAAAATACTGCAAGCCTTGGGGTTCATGGCCTCCTGCATTCTTCTAATTCCATATGCAAGACTGCATATGAGGAAACTACAGTGGTATCTAAAAAGCCTATGGAGTCAACATTCTCACAGCCTAGAAACAATGATTCCTATCATACCTTGCCTACGCCTAGAGTTCCTTTGGTGGGCAGAGACCTGCCTCTAAAACAAGGGACTACCATTCACACTACCCCCTGCCGCCCAAACCCTAACAACAGATGCATCAGACTATGCATGGGGGGCTCACCTGGCAGGGAAGGGCATTCAGGGCAATTGGAACCCAAGTCAAATGCACCTACATATCAATCAAAAAGAAATGCTAGCTGTACAGAATGCTCTGACAGCCTTCAAGGACTACATTCTTCCAGGACAACTAATGGTAAAGAATGACAACACCATGGTTATGTGGGACATAAACATGAAGGGGGGTACACATTCCAACCCCCTCTGCAGACTAGCCATGGCATTGTGGAACACAGCCTTGAGCTAGCAAGTGCACCTGCAAGCTCAGTTCCTGCCAGGAAAATTGAATACATTGGCAGACAGACTAAGCAGCAACCTCATGGACCCACATGAGTGGAAACTGGAACCAAGGATTTTCAGCATATTGACAAGCGAATGGGGGAGCCCAGACATAGACCTATTTGCCTCCCCCAGAACCAGTTGGACAAGTTTTGCACAAGGACTCCCCACAAACAAGCCTGGAAAGTGTATGCTCTGTCCTTCAGCTGGAAAAACTTATCAGTCTACGCCTTCCCCCCGCTGCCTCTGCTCTCCAAAGTTCTACTAAAAGTCAAACAGGACAAACCAAGGATGATTTTGGTTGCTCCAGACTGGCCGCGCCAACACTTGTTCCACCTCTTGCACAGTGTGTTGCAGGTTATCTCCATGGCACCTGCCTCAGACCCCTTCCCTGCTGTCTCAGCAGGAGAACCAGATTCTGCTCCTTCAGCTTTCAACATTGAACCTTGCAGCCTGGCTAATTACTTAAACTCACCCTTATCATCCCTCAGCAAACCTGTGATGGATGTCATCTTAGAGGCAAGGCGGCCTAGTGCTAGAAAATCTTATGCTGAAAAATGGAAAAAATTATGTGTCTGGAACCAATCTCAAGGGGATGAGCACAGCAGCACCCAGTTTAGGTCAGATTTTGCAATATTTAACTGAGATGTTTCACAAGGGCCTTTTTCCTCCATTAAAATCCATGCCTCAGCCATTTCAGCTCATTATAATACAGAACCTCCCTTCTTCTGTCATCCTCTGCTCAAGCAGTACCTCAGAGGGGCCAAAAATTTGAGACCACCCAGGAGAGCTCCAACCCTTGCCTGGGACCTTAACTTTGTATTGGAGAAACTCACTATACCTCCTTTCGAGCCAGCTGCTATTGCAGCCTTAAAATTTCTTTCTTGGAAAACCGCTTTCCTTTTAGCAATCACTTCAGCTAGAAGGATATCTGAATTACAGGCCCTTATGGCAGTGGAGCCTTTCATCATCTTTCATGAGGACAGGGTGTCCCTCAGAACCAATCCTGCCTTCATGCCGAAGGTGGTATCCAGTGTGGCTTTTAATCAGTCCATTCATTTGCCAACCTTCTTTCCTAATCCACAGAATAAAGGGGAACGGATACTGCATTCCTTGGATGTGCACAGACAACTTTAGATTCTACTTGGACAGGACTAAACCTCAAAGGAAATCTGAACAATTGCTGGTAGCATTTGCTGCAGGAGCAGAGGGGAAGGCTATTTCAAAACAAACCATTTCTAAATTGATAAGACATTGCATTCATGTCTGCTATAAGCACCATGGAAAACCCATCCCCCAGGGGATCAGATCTCACTCCACCAGGGCTGCATCTACTTCTGCAGCCTTTCTCAGAGGCGTCCCTACCAGGTACATCCTAGAAGCTGCTACCTGGAGTTCTGTACGTACTTTCACCAAGCATCATCATTTGCCAATTTTCTCTAAATCCAGAGCTGGCTTTGCCACTGCTGTCTTGCAGGGCCATATAGCTGTCCCTAATGCTATCTAAATTCCTCCTCCCAACCATAGCTTTGGGAATCTACCCAAATGTAATGACTGCAACAGTGAAACATGAAGAACATAGTACAGTTGTGTACACTTACCATAAATGTAGATGTTCGAGTGTATTCACTGTTGCAGTCCTGGTTACCCTCCCGCCAGCCCCCTAACTTCTTTTGGCTATACCTCTTCTTTCCTTCACTATGCTTAAAAGCCTTTTTGGTGTATTTGATTTTTTTGTTGGAGGTATATGTTTGTGTTTTTATATTTAATTGCTTCCCATTAGGGGGGTACCTGACATCTGGGGCAAGAAAAACTGATGTAATGGCATCGGCTGCATGTTTTATACCCCTGACAACCTGACATCATGAAAGAAGGGACAGCAACTGACGCAGGACCCAAGACTTTGTTAATCAGGCCGACTGAGGGCTACCTGCAAGCAGATGACCCAAATTTAATGACTGCAGCAGTGAATACACTCTAGCATCTACATTTGTGGTAAGTGTACACAACTGTACTTTTCAAATATGTCTATGCGACTCCTCTCTCAAGTGACCAAAGGAGTGGCTAGGGCAGCTGGGTCTGGTGTGTCCATGAGGCGCAACGCCTGGCTCAGATTGTGTATGTTCACGAAACCGTTCAAGGTGTCTTTTGCGAATGCCCTTTACGACAGCTCTTCCCTCTTTAGTAAGACCATCCGTGACAGCTTGGTCCTGAGTGAGAAAGAAGGGAAGACACTGTCTGCCATCTAAATCCGCTTCTCTAACCTTCAAAGATCCTTTTCTCGGAATCAGCGAGGGCAAAAGAAGATGTGGTTCCAGAAGTATAAGTATTCCCGGGACACTCTGGGCCCTTCTTCCCATAGAAGCAGAGGGGGACAGGACAGACGTCGGTCCAGCGATAGAGGGGGTCCAAGGAATTTCGGGTTTCGAAAACTGTTCTCGGACAGGTCAGTACAGCAACCGTGAGGGGTTGCCCGACTGCTCTGGAGGCAGTTGGGGGTCGCCTGTCATTGCACCTTGTGGCATTGGAGTCCATGTCATCAGACCGTTGGGTGCTTCAAATAAGTTCCAGAGGCTACTCAATCCCATTTGTGGTTCTCCCTACACCTTACAAACGCCTCCCAGATGTACCATCTGCACAAAGGGAAGCAGCAGTGCTAGAGGTTTCCAAGGTGCTAAAGAAACGAGCCATTGACCCCGTCCCCCCAGATCAGTCTGGAGTGGGCATGTACTCCAGGTTCTTTTTGGTTCCAAAAAAGACGGGTGACTTGAGGCTTATTCTGGACCTGTCTACTCTGAACCTGTCAGTTGCCAAAGAGATGTTCCGGATGGTCACCTTACAGTCTATCCTGCCGTATCTGCAAGAGAGTGGATGTGCCCATTCGACCTCCAGGATGCCTACTAGCACATAACGATGCACAGAAGCTCCAGGAGGTTTCTCCTGTTCTGGCTAGGAGCCAATCATTATCAGTTTCGAGCCCTACCCTTTGGTCTCACCACAGCCCCCAGGTTGTTCACCAAAGTGATGGCAGTAATAGTGACTCACATGAGGCTTCAGGGGATTCAGGTCTACTCTTACCTGGACTATTGGCTCCTTACTTCTCCCACCAAAGATCTACTTTCTCGAACCAGAGACTATTTCCTATGGCTTGCACACAATCTAGGGATTACAATCAACACAGCAGGGTTCAAAATTTAAGGATGCATGTCGCTTTCATTTACCCGCTCTCATATTCCCTCAGCAGAGTCTGTTTTAAGGGCCCTAGGTTCTATGGCAGCGATAACGCTTCTTCCATGCACTTGCTTACATATGCGAGTACTACAGTGGACTCTAGCGATGCAATGGTCCTGGTTGGATCTTCTGTTGTCACACCTGATACAAATCAGCAGAGTCTGCAGGTTGTCCCTTCTGTGGTGGATGCAGTCTTCGGAAATCTTGGAAGGATGACCTTTTGTTCCATCTCCTGCCCAAGCCACAGTGACCACGGACGCCTCCCAGCTAGGGTGGGAGGGGGCATTGTTTGGGAAGGACAGTCCAAGGCATGTGGTCCCCGAATGAGACCAATTTGCATATAAGAGATGAGGGCAGTTCTTTTAGCGTTGCAGGCCCTTCATGCCCTTCTACCTCTGGGAACCATTGCAATCCATTCAGACAACATGTCGGTGGTCTGGTATATCAACAAACAGGGAGGGACCAGATCTTACTCCCTTTGTCATGAGGCCATGAGAGTTTGGGAATGGGCGATCTCCACCGGTCATTTTCTGGTGGCAACGCATATTCCGGGGCAGTCCAACATTCTGGCGGACAGACTAAGCCAGACTATTCTGATGCCTTACGAGTGGTCTCTGAATCCTTCGGTAGCGGAGCAGATCTTTCTAGAGTGGGGTCGACCTTGCTGCAGTAACTTTGCATCTCCTCAAAACGTGAAGTGCAGCGAGTTCTTCACTCTGAACCCCCTCTGGGGGAGTCCCCCAGAGACTCTCTAGTCCATGTTTGGCCTCCCGGTCTTCTTTATTCTTATCCTCCTTGTACCGCTTATTCCAAAGTTCCTACAGAAGGCTTGTTGACTGGGGAGCAAAGTGATCCTTATTTCCCCGTTTTGGCCTCGCCAGGTATGGTTTCTCTTCCTTTGGTCTCAGCTTCTAGCTCCCCCTTAGATTTTGGATCCCATTCAGGATCTCATTTCGCACCCCTCGAGGGTCCCTCATCCGAATCTGGACAGTCTGAGGCTCACAGCTTGGCTGCTCCAGTTCCTTTCATTGCTAGGACTCCCAGATTGTCTTCCTCTGTCAGGTCTGTTCTGGTGGCAGCTCGTAAGTCGTCCACCAGGAAGATTTATCTCAGCAAATGGAAGTGTTTTTCCTCTTGAGCCTCTCAAAGGAGTTTAGATCCATTCATGGCTCCCATTCTGGCTATCCTTGACTTTTTGGCAAATATTTTTCAGCAAGGGGGAAGCTCGTCTACGGTCAAGGTTCAGTTAGCTGCCATTTCCCATTTTCACGTGGGAACTCTGCTTCTTTGGCCTCTTCCAGGTTGTGCAAAGCCTTTCTCAAAGATATCTTCCTCACGTCCTCCGGTCAAAGATCCCATTCCCCCGTGTGACCTTACTATGGGACTTCAAGCGTTGGTTGCTTCTCCTTTTGAACTGGCAGCAATCACAGGTCTTAAGTTTTTGTCTTGGAAGACTGCCTTCCTAGTGGCTATCACCTCTGCTAGGAGGGTTTCAGAACTTGAGGCGTTGTCTGTCAAAGTCCCATACATGATTTTCCACAAGGACAGGGTTTCTCTTCGCACCAATCCTTCCTTTCTTCCAAAAGTAGCATCGGAGGTTAATATCAATCAAACTATCAATTTACCTGTTTTCTTTTCAAATTTTACAAACAAAATTGAAAACTAGTTCCATTTGTTGAATGTTCCTAGACCGCTCTGATTCTATTTGCACAGGACCAAAACTTTTCGAAACTCTGACCAACTGTTTGCATTCTTTTCTAAACCTTTTTTGGATAAACCTATTTCCAAGGTGGCCATTGCCCAGTGGATCTATGTATCCCTCAGACCTGCAAGGATAAAGGTTTGTCTCCTCCAGGTCAGGTTAGAGCTCACTCGACAAGGTCCATGGCTACTTCTGCGGCCTTTTAGTTGAGAGTATCTTTAGACGACATTTGTTCTGCGGCTACTTGGTCCTCATCTCATACCTTTATTTCGCACTATAAATTGGATTCGATTTCTCGAAGGAGAGCATCCTTTGTTTCCACGGTGCTCCGGAATATCCTTACATGAGGGCCACCCAGGTGTTTAGTAGCTGGGGACTCTGTCCCACAGGTTGAAGATAAAATGAAGTAAACTACTTCAGATAAAGAAGTTATGTACTCACCATTACATTTCATCTGAGTAGTTCTACTTCATTTGTTTTCAACCATCCCTCCCGCCTTCCTCCTAGCCTTACCATATGGACAGCATTCATAGCTGTTTTTTTGTGTGTTTAAGGTGTTTTGGGATCGGGTTGTTCAGTATAGGGTGCAGCAAACTCCATCTGAGGGTTGGAAGGCATTGGTGGTGTATTATGGGTAGGGGGAGGAGCTTGGAGCTCAGAGCAGATGCTTGTGAAGTTGCTCCGAAACGGATCTGATACCCACAAGTTGAAGACAAATGAAGTGGAACTACTCAGATGGAACGTTATGGTGAGTACATAACTTCTTTTTTTCACCCCCTGAGCTAGAGCTGCCACAGACCACCCCCCCGGGGCACTGGGCAGAGAAGCCACAGGGGCACCCCTGTTCAGGGTACGTGCTCTACAGAGTCCTCCTCAGTGACCCTCACTGAGGAGCCCCCTCGAAAGAGGACGTGCAAGAGGAAACACATGGACTCACCCGAGAAGACATGAATTACAGTGATGGTGAAGGGTCCCCATGATCACCTCCTGATTATGTTTCCTTCGGTGACATCCTGGAAATGTTAAAGCAGAGAGGTGACTGGAAGCCCTCCAACCCTTCATCTGAGGAGTCACTGTTCCTGCAGGCTTTCCGCACCTGGCCTTCTACCTCTTGGGTGACCCCGCCTGCCAATGAGCTGATCGTGCAGCGCGTTTGGAAGAACCCTGATTCGATTGAGGTGATCCCTCGGAGACCTGACAAAATTCTTTCCCTTCATGAGGAGAACCCGCATTGGTCTAGAGGGTTACCAGTCAATACTGTGGTGGTAGCGGCAGCCACGAAAAAGGACTTGGCTGAGAAAAGTCCCACTGTCCACCTGCCCAACAGGGAGTCCCGGGTGGTGGACAGATTTGGGAAGCGAGTTTTTGCATCAGGGACCTTTGCTGTGTGGTCACTGATCTATTTGGCACATTTTACGAGACTCCAGAGGGACTTGATCTCTGAACTCTCTGGGACACTCGCAGGACAGTTGTCTGGCGAGGTCAGGGAGAAAGTGGCCTTGCAGCTCGCAACCCTGGAATCAATCTCCAACTTGTCCATGAGGTTGCTTTCACATGCAATCGAAGGGGTGGCTACAGCAGCGGTTTCGGGTGTTGTCATGAGGCGTTATGTCTGGATGCGCATTTGTGACCTTGCGGACCCCTTAGTCTTCCTTTTTGAATGCTCCCAACGAAGCATCGTCCCTTTTTGGATTCAAAGTTAAGGACATGCTAGCCAGGTGCAAAGAGAATGGCAAGACCCTGTCTGCCGAAGGCCTACGATTTTCCAATCCTCAACGTACCTTCTCCAGGAATCAAAGGAATGGGAAAATGTGGCACAAAAATCTCAGGATCCTTTCCATGCCGTACATGGTGATGATACCCCCAGGGGCAGAGGGGATAACAATTCCGGAAGATGCCCCTACAGAGGAAGAGAGGGGGTCCTCATAACCAAGGCTCCAGAGACTCCTTGTCTGGACAGCCTTATCAGTGCTCCTGAGGAGCACCCAGATTGCTTACCTCTAGAAGCAGCTGGGGGTAATTTTTCTCTGCACCAAGCTGCCTGGCAATCTATAACCACCGATTGTTGGGTGCAGAGTATAATCACCAGAGGTTACACCATTCCCCTTTCTTGTCAACCAAATCTTCCATAAAAGCTTCCTGACCTTCCACCCAGTCAAAGGGAGGAAGCAGCTTCAGAGATAATAAATCTGTCTCAAAAAACAGTCATCCAACCAGTTCCACCAGACCAAAACGGATCCGGATTCTACTCGAGATTCTTTTTGGTGCCAAAAAAGACAGGGGACTGGAGACCCATTTTGGATCTCAGCAGCTTAAACAAGTCTGTCACCCAAACTAAATTCTGGATGGTTACTGTTCAGTCCATTCTCCCTTTTTTTAAGGGAGGGTGATTGGATGTGCTCGATAGATCTCAGGGAATCGTATTACCACATCAAAATGGACAAACACTCCAGGAGTCTGGTTCACTTCCGGCTAGGGGCCAGTCATTTATCAATTTTGTGCTCTGCCATTCAGTCTCTCTACAGCCCCCAGAGTGTTCACGAAGTGCATGGCAGTGGTCACAGCTCACTTGAGACTGCAAGGATTCCGGGTGTTTCAATATTTGGACGGCTGGCTCTTCACCGCCCCCACCGAACATCTTCTAGTAACAGCACTGCATTAAACACTCTCTCTGGTAAAGATTTTGGGAATAAAAATCCATTGGGAGAAATTAAACTTTGCTCCCCCACAAGAAATGGAGTTCATTGGAGCAGTATTCAATACCCGGTCTTGTCTAGTGTCAGTCCCAAATCACAGACTCCAGCGATTGAGGCTCCATCTCCGAATGATACTCTTGTTGAACAAAAGTTTCAGTAAGGGAGGTTCTTCAGGCCCTAGGATCCATGGCAGCTTCAATTCCGATAGTGCCCCTGGCGAAACTACACATGCGTATCCTACAATGGCTCCTTCTTTGTCATTGGTTCCCGAACTATCACCCCCTCAGTTACCAGATCCAAATAACCAACTCCTGCAAGCAGGACCTCCTTTGGTGGATGAGGCCAGATGCAGAACTTTGGAGTCACCCATTTCAATCCCCTCAGCCAAGGCAGTTGTGACCATGGATGCTTCCCTGATCGGGAGGGGGGCCTTTTCCAGGGAAAGAGTCCAAGGTGCATGGTTCACCTCAGAGGCCCACCTGCATATCGGCGTTCTGGAGCTGAGAGCGGTGCTGTTAGTGTTGCAGGGTTTTTATTCAGGTCTCCCTTCTGGGACAATTGCAATTCAGTCAGACAACATGTCAGTGGTCTGTTATATCAACAAGCAAGGAGGAACCAAGTCCTATCCCGTGTGTTTTGAGGCCATGAGAATTTGGCAGTGGGCGATAGCTTCCAACCACTTTCTTATAGCAATGCATGTCCTGGGGAGCTCCAACGTAATTGCGGACAAACTGAGCAGATGCATCCTCCTGTCTCATGAGTGGTCCCTCAATCCCGAGGTGGCAACAAAAATCTTCAGCAACTGGGGCCAGCCTTGCTGCGATCTTTTCACCTCCCCATCGAACAAGTGCAGCAGCTATTTTGTCCCGTTTCCCCCGAAGGGAGGGTCCCCGAGGGCCACTCTAATCCACGATTGACCCACGGGACTTCTTTATGCTTGTCTTCTCATTCCCCTGATTCCACAATTTCTAAAGAAAGTCTTCAGTTGAGATGCAAGGTGATCCTCATAGCTCCGTTCCGGCCTCAACAGGTTTGGTTTCCTTTCTTTCGGCCTCACCTAGTATGCCTACCGTGGATTCTGGACCCTTTTTCCAGATCTGATTTACTCGCCCCCAAGTGTTGAGCTACCCGAATCTGTCCAGTCTCAAGCTGACAGCTTGGTGTCTCCACTTCTGTTAGTTGCCAGGCAAGCTAATCTCACCTCATCTGTTAGAGACATCATTCTGGCCTCTCATAATCCATCCACCAGAACACTAAATCAGGATAAATGGATAAGGTTCTCCATCTGGTCTAAGGATAACATGCTAGACCCGTATTCGGCTCCAGTGACTGCGGTACTGCAATACTTGGCTAAGTTTTTTGATAATGGAGCCTCTGCCTCTACTGTAAGAGTACACCTGGCAGCAATTTCTAATTTCCACAATGGTATAGATGGCACCACTCTCATCTCTTTACATCTATGCACAGCCTTCCTCAAGGGAACCTCTCATATCTGGCCCCCTGTTAGACAGCCTATGGAACCTCACTTTAGTCCTTCAGTCTTTGACTCAAAAACCCTTCGAACCCGCAGTGAAGTGCGACCTAAATTTCTTTCCTGGAAATCATTTTTCTTAGTAGCCATCATGTCAGCCAGATTGGTCTCAGAGCTGCAGCCATTGTGTACCAACAGGCCCTGTCTGGTCTTCCTTAAAGACTAGAGTATCACTCCTTACAAATCCATCCTTCCTTCCCAAAGTTGTTTCTGAATTTTCCATTAACCAGACCTTTGACCTAACAGTGTTCTTTCTGAATTTTTCCGATTAAAGGAGAGTACTGCCTACACTCCTTGGATGTACATAGGCAACTGAGATTTTACCTAGACAGGACTAAACCTATCCGTAAGTCTGAACAGCTTTTCATCTCCTTTTCTGGGCCTAAAATTGGAAATGCTGTTTCCAAGGTTACATTATCAAAATGGCCAAAAGACTGTATACGTTTCATCTATTCCCTCATAGAAGAACCTATGCCTAAAGTTAAAGCTCACTCCACTAGATCTATGGCAACATCTGTAGCTTTCCATTTCAGGGCTTCCATGGATGACATTTGCGCAGCGGCCACTTGGGCTAAGCCTTATACCTTTATCAATCATTAGAAATTGGACTTGGTCTCAAGAATGAGAGCTGCCTTCGGCTCAGTGGTACTCAGGAATGTTCTTCCATAAAGGCTGCCCATGGACCTAAAGGTAGCTTGGGATTCTGTCCTATCAGTGATGAATGGAAAGAAGATGAACAACATTGTTATGTCTTACCATAATGTTCCTTCTGTGTTGTTTATCTTCTTTCATTCATCACTTCCCACCCTCCTTCCCCTCCAAAGGCTCCTGGGGGATGCTTTAGGTCCTAGTGGTGTCCTAGGGTATTTGCGCAGAAGTGGCCTTGGCTTTACTTCTCTGTCTCTAGCAAAGTTGATCTGAGCTAACAGAAAGAAGGGCATTCTGGATAGAAGCTTAGCTTGAGAGTTTTTGGCTGTTGCAAGCTTAGTAAAGAGGCCTACTCAGTTACGAGGGCTCAGAACCGAACCCATCAGTAATGAATGAAAGAAGATGAACAACACAGATGGAACATTATGGTAAGACATAACTTCTATTTTCAGATAATCTGCCAAAAAGATTGCCAGGACTCGCTATCAAATGCTTCTTCTCCATCAAGTGATATTAATAGTAATGGCTTACCTAGCTCCTCCACCTCTCTGTATTAGAATTACGTTTGCCCCCACCTTACAACATAACGCTGGTTATTATTCCCAAGGGTTGAAATTATCCTCTACAGTCTCCTAGCTGGTAAAAATGCACAAACCTTATAGTCTTGGTTAATGCCAGAGATGGGTCTGTATGCCTTGGGATCTGTGAATCTTTACCATCTTTGAGGAGCATTGCTTCTTCCAGGAGGATTATGTCTGGCCTGTGCTTATAACCTCATTAAATAACCTCCACCAGTGTATTTTACCCCCCCTCCAAAATAACTTCCAGGCCACCAAGGGTAGGCCATGTGTACCCCGGGGGCTTTGCTTTGTGTCTGAGATGTCATGGTCGCTTCCAACTCCTCATTGGGGGAGTGTTAGCCATAATGGTTAAGGTACAGGATTTGATTCTAACTTTTGAAGGAAATTTGTTAATTTTAAAATAGCCTGCAAGAGCAGCTAGCTTAGTACTTATACGTATGAAATGGCTCCAGAAGACTTTGTGCCTCTGACTTAATCTAGGAACTGAGGAGGGCCCCAGAAAACATTCCAGCTTATTCCAAAGGTCAGCTCTGGTGTCCTCCACCTTGGAGAGAAATTTCAAAAACTGCCAAAAGATACCTAAAATGTCTGCTGATGCCTTTTGATATCCTTCCTGTCCTGAGGTCCCTAAGCTTTACAATAAGTGGCTCTCCTCTGTTTGCTGTCACTCCTTACAAGAGATTTAAGTGCTTTAATGTTGTTGTCAAAAAGAGTAGTGCTAAAGGACCTTTACTGGCATTCCTTCCAGTGGTCATTAAAGTTCAACATTACAATTATATTTCTCTTGAGACTCCCCATTATTTGATTGGTCTCTTAAAATGAATTTCTTGCTGCCCCTTTGTATGCTTTAACTCTTTTCACAATTTTCCCCTCTCTTTACATCAGATCTGTATTTTAAGTATTCTCTTCAAGTCTTCCCAGACTAGTATCCTACTTTTGAGGAACCCTTCCAGCCCAGCCTGTAAATTAATTTATTCAGGGTTGACGAAAGCCAATCTGAAAAATCATTGTTTCTCAGAAGATATGAAGGAAATCTCTAGTGTTTATTCATATTCCTGAATTCCCTCATTGTTAGAGTTAATAGAACCAGGCAGTGATCAGAGTAAAAAGTTTGTGATTGTCTTTACCCTGCTTACTAAGTAATAATGTTCTATGGTAATGTAAGACCTGTCTAGCCCGGCAAGGCTACCAAACCTATTAGAGTAAAATGTTAGATCCTCTAGAACATAATGTTAATCAGCATGATTTATCCAACCAAGTACTTTGCAATAACACCTAATTACGGACCTTCCCTAGAGAGTCCCTGGCTTCTGCAACCAATAGTCATTTCAGTTGTAGAACATACTGTGTTCCAGCCATCCTCCATAATATGAATATAATGATGAAAACGTTCTATTTCTCCTTAGATTGCTTTACTGTGTTTCAGGGTACATTTGGGATGGTACACAAAGCCAAGAAGTAAGCCTTTTTTCCATCAACTCACCCCTAAGCAGGACATATCTTTCCCTTTTATCCTGTAAAGTTTCATCAGTAGTCCAAGAAACCTATGGAGAGATTAAAATCAAAGTTCCCTGGCTTCTTGTATTGGGCTGGATGATTCTGTTTTGATGCCTTTTAGGCACTTGTTTCTTGATAATGTGCAGCAGGTATTGAAGGAGGGAAGAAAAACTGGCACTAGAAAATCTTATATTTACAAATGGAAGCGGTTTTGTAGGTGGTGTCTAACTGATAACAGAGAAGTTGGTATGGTGTCTACCCCTCTTATTTTGAAATATTTGTGTGAACTACTACTCAGTGGCTTATCTTGTGCATCTGTCAAGGTGCAGCTTGCAGCCATCTAAGCTTATCTACCAATGGATTCCCTTATTTCATCTCTCTCGCTCTCTCTCTCTCTCTGTTTCAACAGTTGAAAGGAGTGTTGCACTTGAGACCCCCCCAAAAGCAAGTTACTCCTCCTTGGGGTCATAGGTTCATAGGTAGGTACTAGGCTATCGGCCCAAGGGCCTAAGTAAGCCTAGCCAACAAGGTTCCCTGGCTTATGCCACCCAAGAAAGTTAATTTCCTGTGCCCCTGTCGAGCAGAGCCACAGAAGTGATCCCCGGGGTGTATTTCCTATTTCCCATCCACTCATCAAGATTTTTCTTAGTGCTAATGAGGAACTTTGCTTGACATAGATAGGTAGCTTGTTCCACAGTATAGGAAGTCTCTGGGACAGGAATCTATTCCTCCAGCATGTCCTGTTTATTGTGGTGACAAGGTTTAGGTCCCTAGACCGTGTAGCTCTGAGGGATTGGGATTTCTTTGTGTAGCATGTCCAACAGCTCTGGGTTTAACATAGCTTCATATGTTAGGCAGAGATCACCTCAGAGTAGGTGATATGCTAGAGAGTAAAGCTGGAGTTTTTTGAGATGGTCTGTTTAGGACATCTGTTTGAGACCAGTGATTCTCTTCGCGAGGTACTTCTGTGGCCTTTCCAGCTGCTGCAGATGTCTTGTGGGGTACATTCCAATAGGGGGTTGTACTCTATAATGGGTCTAATGAGTGCCGAGTAGAAGGGAACAATAACCTCTTTTTACCTAGATGAAAACCCTTTTGTGATGAGGTGTGCCACATAGAAGGATTTCCTGACTACTGTGGCGATGCGATTATCAGAGAGACTACTGTCCACCTGGGTCCAAAGGTCTCTTATCCCAAATTCGCCATTAAGTAGACTGCCACTTATGTGGTAGTTCATGGGTACAGAGTTTTTACTAAAGGGGGTGACAATGCACTTTTTGGCATTGACCTTGAGGCCATGCCTCTGACACCAGGCATCTGTCTCAGTGAGGCCCTTCTGTAGGATGTCCACATCACTTGGGGACTCAACTATGGCTCCTAGTTTGCAGTCATTTGCGAACTTCGTTAGCCAGAAGTCCTCTGTGTTAGCCTGTACTTCAGAGAAGTAGATACCAAAAAATAGAGGTCCCAGGACTGAACCCTGTGGTACTCCACTTGTCACTGGTTTGAAGTCAGATTTGGAGTTTGCAAGTTTTACAGTGTGGGTTCTGTCAGTGAGGAAGGTGGCAACCCATCTTGTGAATTAGAGACTTATACCTAGTTTAGTAAGTTTAACTGTAATTCCAGAATGGGGGATGGTGTGGAAAGCCATGGCAAGGTCAAGATAGGCTGTGTGAGCCACCTTACCCTCGTCTACTGCTTTTCTGACTGCCTCAAAGAAATCAGTCAGGTTCAGAAGGCATGATCTGCCTTTCACAAACGCAAACTGGGTGGGGTCCAGAATTTGGAGGTTACCAATGTCTTTGTTTATGAGTTCCATGATGATACGTTCCATGGTCTTGCAGACTAGGCTTGTCAGGCTAATAGGGAGATAGTTCCCAAGATCAGCGGTGTCTCCCCCTTTGTGGAGTGGGATAACTGTTGCTGTGTGCCATTTATTGGGCACAAAGCCTGACGTGAGACTATGATTGAACATGGTGCTTAGGTGGGGAGCCATTTTGTTCTGAAGTTTGTGTAAAATGCAGCCTGGAATGTTGTCCAGTCCCATGGATGCTGTGTTTTTGGTTTTAGAGCGTGCAGCTTTTACCTGCATAGATGTGATTACAGGGACTCTGCATTCTTCCTGTATAGATATGGGTTCTTTAGGGGGTGAGAGGGGGGTAAAGTTAGCACTGAACCTATCTGCCAGGATGTTGGCAATATCAGTTGGTTCTGCAATTTTCGTGCCATTGTGCTGCAACTCGGAGCAAATGTTCTTCGTGTTTCACTGTTGCAGTCATTACATTAGGGTAATCTGCTGACAGGTTGCCCTCAGTCGGCCTAATTAACAAAGTCTTGGGTCCTGCGTTGGTTGCTGTCCCTTCTTCCATAACATCAGGTCATCAGGGGTATAAAACATGCAGCCGATGCCATTACATCAGTCTTTCTTGCCGTGCTGTGCCCGAAGCAGAAAACAGTTCGCAAGTGCCGGTCGGCCGACCCCTGAAATTTTTGTTTTCGAGTTTCAGAACCGAAGTCTTCAACTTAAAGCTAAGTACTCCATTGGGGAAACTTTTTCTTGCTCCTTACTGATGTCAGTTACTTGTGGAAAGCAAATACATCAAAGATTTTCATTCGTACTGTATTCCTTGCCTAGGCCCTGACCACTACGTACCTTGCTTTTGTGCTTTATTTAATCCGTGTACTATCCGTCGTCAGTACATTTTTACCTCAAAATATTTCTATTCTCTGTTTAATTACCCAGAAATGTTGTCTGTTAGCCATCTGACTACTGGGATTCCAAAAAAAACGTAAAGATAAAGATAGAGACAGGCTGCCGAATTCCAAAACTGCCGACTACACTTCTCCTAAGCCAGTCGCCAGTTCGCCGGTATTCAGTGAGGCGCTTTCGCAGTCCCTGATACCCGCTACTTCTGATTCGCAGGCCTCTACTGAGACCCATTCGGAGTCCGGTATGCCACGAGATACTTCACCTATGGAACCCGCGGATGTCTCTACGTTAGATGGGTCTGGAGCCGCTGTGCAGGCACCGGCTTCTGAAGGTGTTTTCAGGCCTACAGACTTTCATATTAAATCAACACCGCCTTCATTATTAAGGCCTAAATCTCGATCCATGTCTAAAAAAAACTGAAGCCCAGGCCACATGCTCAAGCCCCTATGCCTAAAAATCAAATGATAAAAATGGCTGAAGATCTAATTACTCTAATCAGAGGTAGTCAACCCCCCCAAGAGGCCTAGGGCTGAGCTTGATTATGAATCTTCTGATCAGGATTCTGTTTCTTCTGACTCTTCTAATGTCCTGGATTTGTCCATACCTACTTATGAGGATTCTGATGCAGAGGATTCCATTCCCTATGCTTCCCCTCCTGAGGATTTTTCTTTTGGGGAAACTTTACATACTTTAAGGGAGCATTTCCACTGAGAAAGCCAGGAATTTTCTGATTCAAAAAAGAGGCTTAGGGATTTCCTCTTTCTACCGCAGCATAGGCCTTTGGCTATACCTCCTGTACTAGACATTGTTGATGTGTTCACGGAATCCAGTTTGGCCCCTGATTCCCTGCCTCCGGCTCCTAGTAAACCCGACAGATGCTATAGGGTTCCGAAGTCTCACAAGTTCCTTTTCAAAAATCCTGTTGCAGATCCAGGAACCATTTCTCAGGGACCCAAGCGCATTAAGGCTTCTACTGCTAAAAATCCTACCCCTTCTGATAGAGACTCCAGGGCGCCGGATAGATGGGGGTAAAAAGGTTTATACTTCTGCAGCCTTGGCAATCAGAGCTTTTAAACTGCCAATTTCATATATTAAAATATCAACAGCATATTATTGAACTGCTTAAACAGAAAATGATGTTGATTCCTGACTGTGTGGAAAATAAAGATTTACAGGATTTAATGCATTCTGCTGAACAAGTTGGAAAACATACTTTGCAATGTGGTTTTGATTCTTTAGAGGCCTCCTGCAGGGCTGCTGTTACTGGGTCTGTGCTTAGAAGGCATGCTTGGCTTAAGGAGCAATCTTTACCTGATCATGTTAAAGCTAAATTGTTGGATGCTCCTTTAAATCAGGACCGCCTGTTTGGCAATAAGGCTGAAGAAGTTCTAAAAAAAATGGAAGATAAAGCTAAATCTATGCAAACTTTTAAAGATTTCTTACAAGTGCAACCTCCAAGATTTAGTAGGCACTGGCCTGCTAAGAGTTGGTCCTTTCCAGCCCCTTCCAGAGCTTCTCAAGCCAAACCCAGACACAGCAAAAACCCCAGGTTTCAGTCCCAGGGGACTCTCAGAACTAAGCAGTGGGGAGCATCCACTTCCAAATCTGGAAATAACAAGACACCCCCCTACAGTAAACAGTCTCAATGACTTCCTTGTAAAATTACCAAGCACTTATCTTTTAACCGCCCCTTTGGGGGGAAAGAATGCTCTTCATGCAAAGAACTGGGAACTCATAACCTAGGACAAATGGGTTTTAAATAATGTGTCCCAGGGATACAGATTTCATTTCCGCACATTGCCAACACCAAACGGGTGGCCAGACCTGCCCCCAAATCATTGGGCAGAGGCTCATAAACAAGTACTTTCCCTCTTAAGCATGAGGGCTATTCAACTGATACCAGAAGAGGAAAAGGGACAAGGCTTCTATTAAAGGCTTTTTCTGGTACCCAGAAAAGACAAAGCATGGCGTCCAATCCTGGACCTGTCTACTCTAAACACCTTTCTGGAAATTCCAAAATTCAAGATGCTGACTCTTCACCATTTACTTCCTATGCTAGGGCAAAGATGCCTGGTTGGCAACTCTAGATTTAAAATAAGCATACCTGCACATCCCAATCAGGAAATCTTGCAGAAGGTACCTACACTTCAAAGCAGGCTACTTGTATTATCAGTCCTCTGCACTGCCCTTTGTGAATACCCTGGGCGCAGTAGACAAGCCAAAGTGCCTGGCTCCAGTTATTGCATTTTGCAGGCAAAGAAATATTCAAATATACCCATACCTGGAAGATTGTCTAATTCAGGCAGAAAACCAGAGCATACTTCTAAATCTGGCATTTGTAAAAAGGGTTCTAACTTGTCTGGGGTACACCATAAACGAAAATAAATCACAACTGGTACCCTATCAACAGATTACATTCCTGGGTGCAAGCTTGATTACAACTGCCCAAATGGTTTTCATCATGCCAGAGAAGCAAATTAATTTGGTAACTTACTTCAAACAAGTGGCCACAAAAACCCTGCTATCTGCAAGACAAATACTGCAAGTCCTGGGGTTCATGGCCTCCTGCATTCTTTTAATTCCATATGCAAGACTGCATATGAGAAACCTACAGTGGTATCTAAAAAGTCTATTGGAGTCAACATTGTCACAGCCTGGAAACAATGATTCCTATGATACCGTGCCTACGCCTAGAGTTCCTATGGTGGGCAGAAGCCTGCCACCAAAATAAGGGACTGCCATTCACACTACCTCCTGCCGCCCAAACCCTAACAGATGCATCAGACTATGCATGGGGGGCTCACCTGGCAGGGAATTACATTCAGGGCAAATGGAACCCAAATCAAATGCACCTACATATCAATCAAAAAGAAGCAGCTGTACAGAATGCTCTGACAGCCTTCAAGGACTACATTCTTCCAGGACAACTAATGGTAAAGACGGACAACACCACAGTTATGTGGTACATAAGCAGGGGCGGGTACACATTCCTAGCCCCCCTGCAGACTAGCCATGGCATTGTGGAACACAGCCTTGAGCTACCAAGTGCATCTACAAGCTCAATTCCTGCCAGGAAAATTGAATACACTGGCAGGTGGACTAAGCAGAAACCTCATGGACCCACACGAGTGGAAACTGGAACCACGGATTTTCAACATGTTGACAAGCGAATGGGAGAGCCCCTATTTGCCTCCCCCCAGAACTACCATTTGTACATATTTTGCACAAGGACTCCCCACAAACAAGCATAGAAAGTGGATGCTCTGTCCCTCAGCTGGAAAAACCTATCAGTCTACACCTTTCCGCCTCTTCCTCTGCTCTCCAAAGTTCTACTAAAAGTCAAACAGGACAAACTAAGGATGATTTTGATTGCTCCAGAATGGCCGCGCCAACACTGGTACCCCCTCCTGTGCAGTGTGTCGCAAATATCTCCATGGCACCTGCTTCAGACCCCTTCCATGCTGTCTCAGCAGGAGAACCAAATTCTGCACCCTCAGCTTCCAACATTGAACCCTTGCAGCCTGGCTAATCACTTAAATTCACCCTTATCATCCCTCAACAAACCTGTGATGGATGTCCTCTTGGAGGCGAGGAGAACCTAGTACTAGAAAATCTTATGCTAACAGATGGAAAAGATTCTGTGCCTGGAACCAGTCTTTAGGGATGAGCACAGCAGTGCCCAGTTTACCTCAGATTTTGCAATACTTAACTGAGATGCTTCACAAGGGCCTGTCTTTTTTCTCCATTAAAATCCACGCCTCAGCTATTTCAGCTCACTATAACACAGAACCTCCCCTCTTCTGTCATCCTTTGCTCAAGCAGTATCTCGGAGGGGCAAAAAACTTGAGACCACCCAGGAGCGCTCCTACCCCTGCCTGGGACCTTAACTTTGTTTTGGAGAAACTCACTTTACCTACTTTCAAGCCAGCTGCTACTGCAGACTTAAATTTTCTTTCTTGGAAAACAGCCTTCCTTTTAGCAATCACTTCAGCTAGAAGGATATCTGAATTACAGGCCCTTATGGCAGTGGAGCCTTTCATCATCTTTCATGCAGACAGGGTATCTCTCAGGACCAATCCATCCTTCATGCCCAAGGTGGTTTCCAGTGTGGCTCTTAATCAGTCCATTCATTTGCCAACCTTCTTCCCCAATCCACATTACAAAGGGGAACGGATTCTGCATTCCTTGGATGTGCACAAACAACTCAGATTCTACTTGGACAGGACTAAATCTCGAAGAAAATCTGAACAATTGCTGGTAGCATTTGCTGCAGGGGCAGAGGGGAAGGCTATTTCAAAACAAACCATTTCTAAATGGATAAGCAATTGCATTCATTTCTGCTATAAGCACCATGGAAAACCTATCCCCCAGGGGATCAGATCTCACTCCACCAGGGCTGCATCTACTTCTGCAGCCTTTCTCAGAGGTGTTCCTACCAGGGATATCCTAGAAGCTGCTACCTGGAGTTCTGCAC
Source organism: Protopterus annectens (assembly GCF_019279795.1). Taxonomy (NCBI): domain Eukaryota; kingdom Metazoa; phylum Chordata; order Ceratodontiformes; family Protopteridae; genus Protopterus; species Protopterus annectens. The sequence goes on from NC_056731.1 coordinate 271,002,659, forward strand.
ATACTTTCACCAAGCACCATCATTTACCAATTTTCTCTAAATCCAGAGCTGGCTTTGCCACTGCTGTCTTGCAGGGCCATATAGCTGTCCCTAATGCTATATAAATTCCTCCTCCCAACCATAGCTTTGGGAATCTACCCAAATGTAATGACTGCAACAGTGAAACACGAAGGACATAGTACAGATGTTCTTCATGTTTCACTGTTGCAGTCATTACATTTGGGTAAATTGCTGGCAGGTTGCCCTCAGTCGGCCTGAATTCCAAAGTCTTGGGTCCTGCATCGGTTGCCGTCTCCTCTTCCATGACGTCAGGTCGTCAGGGGTATAAAACATGCAGCCAATGCCATTTTCTTTAGTCTTTCTTGCCATGCGGTGCCCGAAGCAGAAGCATTTCGCAAGTGCCGGTCGGCCAACTACTGAAATATTCGAGTTTGAGTTTTAGAACCGAAGTTTTCACTAAAGCTAAGTACCCCGTTGGGGAAACTTTTCTTGCTTTTTACCGATGTCAGAAAAGGTTAATAATTGTATTACTTGTGGGAAGCAAATACCTCATAAGGATTTCCATTTATACTGTATTCCTTGCCTAGGCCCTGATCACAACGTGCCTAGTTGTCGGTTTTGTGCTAGATTTAACCAACGCACTATTAAGCGTCGACATATTTTTGCATCAAAGTATTTTGGAAATAGATTTAACTACCCATAAATGTCGTCGGATAGCAATCGGAGTACATAAAAAACGCAAAGAAAACGACAGAGAAAGGCAGTCGAGATCCAAAACAGACGAAGCTTCTCCTGAGCCAGTTGCCGGTTCGCCAGTACTCAGTGAGGCGCTTTTGCAGCCCCTGATACCCGCTACCTTTGAGTCGCAGGCCTCTACCGGCACCCATGTGGAGTCCGGCACGCCTCAAGATACTCAAGGTATTGGACCGATGGATGTAGCTCCCTTAGATGGGTCTGGAGCCGCTGAGCAGGCACCAGCTTCTGAGGGTGTATTCAAACCTCAACATTTATATATCAAACCGACGACAACTGCAAAACCAAAGACAAAAGCAACTTCTAAAACTAAAAAACTGATGCATGAACCACGTGCACAGGCCTCTATGCCTAAAAAACAGATGATCAAAATGGCTGAAGACCTTATTACCTTGATCAGGGATACCCATCCCCCTCCAGATAAGAGGCCTAGGCAAGACACTGATTATGAATCTTCAGATCAGGTTTCTATTTCTTCTGATTCCTCTTCTGATCAGGAATTATCTATACCTCCTTATGAAGAATCTGATGCTGAGGAGTCTATTCCATCTGCATCTCCTCCTGAGGATTATTCATTTGGAGAAACCTTGCATACTTTGAGGGAGCATTTTCACTGGGAGAGTCAAGACTTCTCAGAATCAAAAAAGAGGCTCGGGGACTTCCTTCTTCTCCCTCAGCACAAGCCTTTAGCCATTCCCCCTGTTTTAGACATTGTGGATGATGTGTTTTTGGAGTCAAGCTTGACCCCTGACTCCTTACCTCCGGCTCCCAGTAAGCCTGACAGATATTACAGGGTCCCTGACTCACATAAATTTTTATTTAGAAACCCTGCTGCAGATCCTGAAACTATTTCACAGGACCCAAAGGGAGTTAAGGCCTCAACAGCAAAAAATCCTACCCCCTCTGACAGAGATTCAAGGGCACTGGACAGATGGAGAAAAAAGGTTTATACATCTGCAACCTTGGTAATCAGGGCATTAAACTGTCAATTTCACATGCTTAAGTATCAACATGTTATGGGATTGCTGAAACAGAAAATGTTGATTTCAGAATGTGCAGAAAATAAAGAATTGCAGGAATTATTGCATGCAGCTGAACAAGTTGGAAAGCATACTTTGCAAAGTGGTTTTGATTCTTTAGAGGCCCCCTGCAGGGCCACAGTTACTGGATCTGTGATTAGGAGGCATGCCTGGTTAAAGGAACAAAATTTGCCTGATCATGTTAAAGCTAAATTGCTTGATGCACCTTTACAGCATGATTCTCTGTTTGGTATTAAGGCAGAAGAGGTTTTAAAGAAAATGGAAGACAAAGCTAAGTCTATGCAAACTATTAAAGTGTAGCCACCAAGATTTAGTAGACACTGGCCTACAAAAAATTGGTCCTTTGCTGTGTCAGACAGCTCAAAGGGGCAAATCCAGATGCCCTAAGGGTTCCAGATACTAGGCGCAAGACTCGTATAGGTCAAAGCATTGGGGCACATCCACCTCCAGATCTGGAGGAGATAAAGCACAAACCTACAGAAAGCAACCCCAGTGACTTCCCTCTGCTTACACCAGGCACTTATCATTTGGCAGCACCCATAGAGGGAAAATTAGTACTTTTTGCTCAAAACTGGCAGTTAATAACCCAGGACAAGTGGGTACTAAACATCGTATCACAGGGATGCAGATTCCATTCCCACACTCTGCCAATGGCAAATGGTTGGCCAGATCTGCCATAAAATCAATGGGCAGAGGCACAGAAACAGGTTAGGTCACTCATGGATATGAGGGCCATTCAGACAGTACCAGAACGGGAAAAAGGACTAGGTTTTTACTCAAGACTGTTCTTGGTACCCAGAAAGGACAAGGCCTAGCGGCCAATACTGGATTTATTGATTTTGAACACATACCTGGACATTCCAAAATTCAAAATGCTGACTTTTCAGCAGCTTCTGCCCATGCTGGGCAAGAATGCTTGGCTGGTGACTTTTTAGACCTAAAAGAGGCATACCTGCATGTCCCAGTAAGACAGTCGTGCAGAAGATACCTCAGATTCAAGGCTGGCTTAATGCATTACCAATTGTCTGCACTGCCCTTTGGCTTATCTACTGTGCCTAGGGTCTTTACAAAGTGCCTGGCACCAGTAATTGCATTTTGCAGACAAAGTAGTATACAAATATATCCTTACTTGGACTGTCTCATTCAAGCAGAGAACAAGGACACTGTTCTTCGACACCTGGCATTTGTGAAAAGGCATCTAACATGCCTAGGGTACACAATAAACGAAAATAAATCAAAACTGGTACCCTCCCAAAAGATAACATTCCTGGGTGTAAGCTTGAATGTAACTGCCCAGATGGCTTACCTCACGCCAGACAAACAAAGGCAACTGACTGCTTACTTCAGACTGATGGCAACAAAAGCACAGTCTTCTGCAAGACAAATTCTGCAGGCTCTGGGCTACATGGCATCCTGCATCCTACTAGTTCCATATGCAAGACTGCATATGAGGAAACCTCAGTGGTACCTAAAAAGTTTATGGAGTCAACATTCACACAGTCTGGAAACAATGATTCCTCTCATTCCCTGCCTGCAACAGGAGTTTCTATGGTGGGCAAAGGCCTGTCACCAAAACATGGGATGGCCCTTCACTCTACCCCCTGCCAGCCAAACCTTAACAGACTCATCAAATTATTCCTGGGGGGCCCACATGGCAGGAAGATGCATTCAGGGCATGTTGTTGTGTCTTTCGGCTTTTCCTGGTTAGGGGTCGCCACAGTGGAACTCCAGTCAGCTAATGATTGGCAGTAGATTTTTACGTGCCGAGTTGCCATCTCTGAAGCACAACCTTCAACAAAGGTACACCCATTCATGCATGTCTCCACACAGAAGACGCTGTAGCTGAGAATCGAACAGGACAACGTCTTACTGTGAGACGACAACGCTACCGCTGGGCACCAAAACAAATGTATCTACATATCAACCAGAAAGAGATGCTAGCTGTTCAAAATGCCCTAACTGCCTTCAAGGACTTACTTCATCCAGGACAATTACTGATAAAGACGGACAACACCACAGTCATGTGGTATATAAACAAGCAGGGGGGCACACACTCATACCCCCTTTGCATATTAGCCATGGCACTGTGGGACACAGCTTTGACCTACCAAATACATCTTCAAGCTCAATTCCTGCCAGGAAAACAAAACACACTGGCAGACGATTTAAGCAGAAACCTTATGGATCCTCACAAGTGGAAACTAAATCCACAAGTCTTTAGCATGATAACAGAGAAATGGGGGAGCCCAGACATAGATCTTTTTGCCTCTCCTCAAAATTATCAGTTGAAAAGATTCTGCACAAGGACTTAATCACAGACAAGCATGGAAAATGGAAAGTGGACGCTCTATCCTTCAGTTGGAAAAACCTGTCAGTTTACGCCTTTCCTCCTCTGCGTCTTCTACCCAAGGTCCTCCTAAAAGTCAGACAAGAGAAGCCAAAGATGATATTAATTGCCCCGGACTGGCCCCGCCAATACTGGTACCCAGTCCTAAGGAACTTGTCTCAATACCCAGCTTGGACCTTGCTTCAAAGACCGCAACTACTGTCTCAGCAAAACAATCGGATCCTGCACAGTCAACTACAGACTCTGAACCTGGCAGCATGGCTAATCATGTAATCATACAAACGACACCTCTCAGTAAAGTTGTGATGGATGTCATTTTGGAAGCCAGAAGACCTAGTACTAGAAAATCTTATGCTGACAAATGGAAGAGATTCTGTGCTTGGAATCGAGCACAAGGAGCTGATACAGCAGCACCACATATTCCTCAGATATTACAATACTTGACTGAGATGCTTGACAAAGGCCCATCTTTCTCATCAATCAAAATCCATGCCTCTGCCATTTCGGCTCATTACAATACAGAGCCACCAATCTTTTCTCATCATTTAATAAAGCAGCATCTTAGAGGAGCCAAAAATTTAAGGCCTCCTAGAAGATCACCATTACCTGCATGGGACCTCCAATTATGTGTTGGAAAAGCTCACCCTGCCACCATTTGAACCAGCTGCTACCGCTGATATAAACTTCTTATTATGGAAGACAGCTCTGCTACTAGCAATTACTTCAGCAAGAAGAGTTTCAGAGCTACAAGCCCTCATGGCTGTAGAGCCTTTTATCATATTTTACCCAGACATAGTGTCTCTGAGGACAAATCCTACTTTTATGCCTAAGGTGGTTTCCAGTGTGGCTCTTAACCAAACAATTCATCTGCCAACTTTTTATCCAAATCCGCAGAACAAAGGGAAGAGAATTCTGCATTCCTTGGACGTACACAGACTGCTAAGATTCTACTTGTGCAGGACTAAAGCTCTAAGAAAAACTAAGCAATTACTAGTGTCATATGCTGCAGGATCAGAAGGAAAGGCTGTTTCAAAGCAGACAATTTCAAAGTGGATGAGCCACTGCATCTGTTTCTGCTACTTACACCATGGTAAACCTGTGCCCAAGGGTATTAGGTCTCATTCCACCAGAGCTGCAGCTACTTCAGTAGCCTTTCTCAAAGGAGTACCAACCAAAGACATTCTAGAGGCTGCTACTTGGAGTTCTGTTCACACCTTTACAAAGCATTACCATTTGCCTCTTTACTCTAAAGTCCAGGGCAGGCTTTGCCACTGCAGTGCTGCAGGGCCTTATAGCCACAGCTAATGCTGTTTAGCTCCAGCCTCCCAACCATAGCTTTGGGATTCTACCCAAATGTAATGACTGCAACAGTGAAACACAAAGAACATAGTACAGATGTTCATCTTGCATACAGCTGCAGTCATAACAGATGGGGTGAGGGAGCAAGAGAAATTCCCTGAGCCTTTTCTTGGAGTCTGAGTAATCTTGGCCTTCCCAGTGGAAGTGTTCCCTCAAGGTATGCAAGGTTTCCCCAAAAGAATAGTCCTCAGGGGGGGAGACAGAGGGAATGGACTCCTCTGCATCAGAATCTTCAAAAGGGGAGTATGAATGTTCCTGGTCTTCAGAATGTTCTGAAGTAATGGAGGCCTGGTCCGAGGAAGGGTATTTTTCCTCCACTCTGGGCCTTTTGTCCGAGGGGGGTTGAGAACCCCTGATAAGAGTAATCAAATCCTCAGCCATTTTGAGCATCTGTTTTTTAGGCATGGGTCCTTGAGAGGGGCCCTGTGGAGCTTGTCTTTTAGTATGCATGGCTGCTTTAGATTTAGTGAAAGCCTTCATGGAAAAAGAAGAAGGCCTGAAAACACCTTGAGAGGTGGCAGGCCTGTCTAAACTCTGAGTTTCCCCGCCAAGAGTGGCGTCTGTATCTGTAATCGGGGTGTGGGCCGAGGAGCCTGCCACCTCGGGCACAGAAGACACCGCTAAGGAAGTGTCATCGGTAGTCAAGGGCTGCGTAGGCACCTCGCTGAGAACCGGAGCACCTGTAGTCTGCTTTAGCGTGGTGTCGGTAGAAATAGCGGACCTCGTATGTCGGTCCTTATCTTTGCGTTTTTTACTCAAAACTGGAGTCGGAGTATCCGACGACATAATGTAATTAAACTTTTTGCCAAAATAGTGTTGGGCGAACTTCGCCCGACGCTTAATAGTGCGTTTGTTGAATGTAGCGCAAAAACGACAAGCCGAGACGTCGTGGTCTGGGCCTAAGCAAGGAATGCAGAGGGAATGGAAATCCTTGTGCGGTATTTGCTTCCCACATGAAATGCAATTATTAACTTTGTCTGACATCGGCCTGAGGCAAGAAAAGTTTCCCCAACGGGGTACTTAGCTTTCAAGAAGACTTCGGTTGAAAAATATTCGTAATCTCAGGAGCTGGCCGACCGGCACTTGCGAACTGCTTCTGCTTCAGGCACCGCGCGGCAAGAAAAACTGAAGAAAATGACGTTGGCTGTTTCTTTTATACCCCTGCCGCACTGACGTCCGGGAAGAGGCGACGACATCCGACGCCGGACCTAGACTTTGGAATTCGGCCGACCGAGGACCCGCCTGACGGCAGGATAACCCCATCTGTTATGACTGCAGCTGTATTAGCACTCGAACATCTACATTATGGTAGGTACAAAACTGTACTTTGTGCACACTTACCATAAATGTAGATGTTCGAGTGTATTCGCTGTTGCAGTTTAGGTTACCCTCCCGCCATCCCCCTGTCATTCTAAAGTTTATCTTTTCTTCTCCATCTTCTACAACCTATGTGGTGTATTTGCTTGTAGATGAAGGTAAAGTTTATATTGATGCATGTATGGCTACCTGTTTGGGGGCACCTGACATCGGGGACAAGAAAAACTAAAGAAAATGGCATTGGCTGCATGTTTTATACCCCTGACGACCTGACGTCATGGAAGAGGAGACAGCAACCGATGCAGGACCCAAGACTTTGGAATTCAGGCCGACTGAGGGCAACCTGCCAGCAGATTACCCAAATGTAATGACTGCAACAGTGAATACACTCTAACATCTACATTTATGGTAAGTGTACACAACTGTACTTTGTGTACACTTACCATAGATGTAGATGTTAGAGTTTATTCACTGTTGTAGTCCTGGTTACCCTCCCTCCAGCCCCCTAGTTTTTTCTGACTATACCTCTCCTTTCCTTTACTATGCTTAAAAGCCTTTTTGGTGTATTTGATTTTGGTTGGAGGTATACCTTTGTGTTTTTTTTGTTTATTTGCTCCCCATTAGGGGGGCACGAAAATCTGATGTAATTGCGTCGGCTGCATGTCTTATACCCCTGACGACCTGACGTCATGGAAGAAAGGACAGCAACTGACTTAGGACCCAAGACTTCGTTAATCAGGCCGACTGAGGGCAACCTGCCAGCAGATTACCCTAATGTAATGACTGCAACAGTGAATACACTCGAACATCTACATTTATGGTAAGTGTACACAACTGTACTATCTGGGTGTTGCCATTGAGATTCTTGACATAGCTATAGAATGCTTTGTGGTTGCCCTTAGAATCAGTGGCGATTTTGTTTTCATAGCTAGCTTTGGAGGATCTTATAAGGGATCTCAGCTTCTTACTGAGGCTGACCAGGGAGCTCCTCCACTCATTGGATTTTACTCTCCTTTGCAACAGTTTCTTCCTTCTGGTTTAGAGTTTGGGCTCAGCTTTGTTTTTGAAAAGTTGACCTGGTCTCCTTTTGAACCTGCCTTCCAGGCTGATTTAAAGTTCAGCACTTGGAAAACTGTTTTGTTTCTTGCTCTGATATCTGCAAGGCACATCTTTGAGCTGCAAGCTTTAGTGGTGTACCAACTTTTGTCTGATTTTCCTCAAGGACAGGTTGTTTTACTCACTAATCTTTCTTTTATGTCAAAAATTGTTTCTGAACTTACCGTGAATCAACCTCCCAATCTCCCAGTATTCTTTCTGGAATCTAAAACCAAGGGAGAGGAGTTTATTCATACCTTTGATGTGCAGAGGCAGCTCAGGTACTACTATGACAGATCTAAGCCATTCAGGAAAGCTGAACAGCTGTTTGTTTCCTATTCTGGGGCTCTAACTGAACAGTTGCTCATTGCATGTCCTTTGCTATTTTTTTTTTGTTACTGCTACCATGGTAAGTCTATTCCAGGCACGTTTAAGGCACATTCCACTATTGGAAAGGAATGGACTCATTCTAGAGGCAGCAACTTCATCCTCCAGTCTTACCTTTGCAAAGCACTACAAACTGGATTCTTTCTCAAGTTGCAGAGCAGGCTTCGTGAAGACCATTCTCCAGGGTCTCTTGGATCCTTACCTTGCCCTTGAGGCAGAAGAATAAGTTTTGGGAGTGTAGCTATATGCCACTGAGGCAGTTTGAATGATAAATGTAGGACAGTTGTACAAGTCCTACTAACAGTAGATGTTCAGTTTTTTTTACTGCCTCAGTGTCAGCAACCCCCACCTTATTTTGTATATATAGTTTGATGGTATCCTAACTTGTGTTGTTGGCGGTGGTAATTTGTGGTGGTGTTTTTTGGCTGTGAGTTGGTCGGTTTCCAACAATTCTTGTTTCTTGTCCTCCTCTGTTCTTCCTACTTAGAATTCAAAATGTGGCTTTCTGTGACTGGAGTTAGTCTTCCACCTGAAGGGAGAGGCTTAACTGATCTCCTATCACAGGGAGTCAGCGGAAGGGATTCTGAGAAGTGGAAAGCTGACTGTGTGAGTTTGTGCATGCGCATGGCCCATATGCCATTCAGGCAGTGTGAAATTCAAACATCTACTGTTACAGGTTAGTAGAGCTTAAGTGACTGTACTTTGTATAGGTATGATGAATTGTTGAAAGAGTACAATCTGGAAAGTTGTTGTGAACTTATTTGTGACTTTGTCATGTGTTTAAGCATGAGTGGTTGTAACCAAGGTAGAGGCCATAAAAAGGGATTGGACACACTACTGCATTTGCTGTGTAAAGTGGTGTCTTTGGAGACTGCCCTACTTGAGCAATGAAAGATGAGCAGTAGATTGCTGAAATTTAGGTCCGAAATAGATTAAAGTGACTTTGGGGTGAATATATTACTGTGCAACCAAGCAGACATCATTTGTCACTGCAACAAATGGATCTTAAGGGTCTTGTTACTTTGAGTAAAATGGTAGAATTCAGTTTACTTTTCTGTGACCTTCCTTTGCCTAGGTTTGAAGATGCAGAGAAAATTTCTGCTAGAGAATTAAATTAAATCAGATGGGTATGATGTTCATCGTGTTTCACTGTTGCAGTCATTACAATTGGGTTATCCTGCTGGCAGGCTACCCACAGTCGGCCTGAATTCCAAAGTCTAGGTCAGTGTCGGTTGCTGTCGCCTCCCCCCTGACGTCAGTGCGCCAGGGGTATAAAAGATGCAGCCAACGCCATTTTCTCCAGTCTTTCTTGCCGCGCAGTGCCCGAAGCAAAAGCAGTTTGCAAGTGCCAGTCAGCCGACTCCTGAGATTTTCAAATTCGAATTTCAGATCCAAAGTCTTCATTAAAGCCAAGTACCCCATTGGGGAAACTTTTTTCTTGCTCCAGACTGATGTCAGAAAAAGTTAATTGTATTTCTTGTGGGAAGCAAATACCTCATAAGGATTTTCATTCTTACTGTATTCCTTGCCTAGGCCCTGACCACGACGTTGTTAGTTGTCGGTTTTGTGCTAGATTTAACCAACCCACTATTAAGCGTCTGTACGATTTTGCATTTCATTACTTTGGCAGAAGATTCAATTATATAATGCCGTCGGAACAGCCGACTACCGGAGTTTATAAAAAACGCAAAGAAAAGGACAGGCATCCGAGGTCCAAAACCAACGACAAGGCTTCCGCTAGGCCTGTCGCCAGTTCACCGGTTCTCAGTGAGGCACTTTCGCAGCCCCTGACACCCACTACCTCAGAGCCACAGGCCACTTCTGACTTCCACGTGGAGCTGACTAGGCTGCTGGAAACTTAAGGTATTGGACACTCAGAAACTATTCCTTCAGATGGGTCTGGAGCCGCTGAGCAGGCATCGGCTTCTGAGGGTGTTTTCAGGCCTACACAGTTATATGTGAAACCTACTTCAGCAGCTCTAAAGACAAAGAAACAAGTGCAGCATTCTCCTGGACAGGCCTCCACGCCTAAAAAACAGATGCTTAAAATGGCCGAAGACCTAATTACTTTGATCAGGGATTCCCATCCCCCTCCTGATAAGAGGCCTAGGCAAGAGATAGAATATGAATCTTCAGATCAGGTTTCCATTTCCTCTGATTCCTCTTCTGAACAGGAATGTCCTCTTCCTCCCTATGAGGATTCTGATGCTGAAGAATCTATCCCTTCAGCCTCTCCTCCTGAGGATAATTCTTTTGGGGAGACACTGCATACTATGAGGGAGCATTTCCACTGGGAAAGCCAGGATTACTCCGAATCCAAGAAAAGGCTCAGAGACTTCCTTTTATTACCTCAGCACAGGCCCCTTGCTATCCCTCCTGTTTTAGACATTGTAGATGATGTATTCTCAGAGTCCGGTCTGTCTCCAGACTCTCTACCTCCAGCTCCTGTTAAGCCAGACAGATACTACAAGGTTCTTGATTCACATAAATTTCTTTATAAAAACCCTGCTGCTGACCCAGAAACTATCTCTCAGGGTCCCAAAGGGGTCAAGGCTTCCACTGCAAAAAACCCTACCCCCTCTGATAGGGATTCTAGGGCCCTGGACAGATGAGGGAAAAAGATTTATACTTCTGCTACCTTGGCTGTAAGAGCTTTAAATTGCCAGTTTCATATGCTTAAATATCAGCAATATCTTATGTCACTGCTTAAACAGAAAATGTTGACAAATTCAGAAAACAAGGAAATGCAGGATTTATTGCATGCAGCCGAACAAGTGGGAAAGCATACTTTGCAATGTGGTTTTGATTCTCTAGAGGCCTCCTGCAGGGCTGCTGTTACAGGTTCTGTCATTAGGAGGCATGCTTGGTTAAAAGAACAGAATCTGCCTGATCATGTTAAAGCAAAACTATTAGATGCTCCATTGCAGCATGATACTTTGTTTAGTGTTAAAGCAGAAGTGGTGTTGAAGAAAATGGAGGATAAAGCTAAAGCTATGCAAACAGTCAAGGATTTCTTGCAGGTACAGCCTCTCAGATTTAGCAAGAACTGGCCTACAAAGAATTGGTCCTTTCCAGTGTCAGACAGGCCACAAAGAGGCAGATACAGACGCCCCAGAGGCAGATCACAACCCCAGGGCTCATACAAGCCTAAACAAATAGGTGCTTCTACCTCCCAAAGCGTAGAGGAAAAATCACAGCCATACAGGAAACAGTCTCAATGACTTTCCTCTGCCAGCACCAAGCACTTATCTTCTGGCAGCCCCTTTGGGGGGAAAACTAGGACTTTTTTCACAAAATTGGCACGTGGTCACGCAGGACAAATGGGTCTTAAATATCTTATCACAAGGCTACAGGTTCCACTTTCACACCCTGCCAAGGCCAAACGGTATGCTAGACCTGCCACGCAATCAATGGGCAGAGGCACAAAAACAAGTTTCATCCCTCACGGACATGAGAGCCATTCAGCTATTAGCACAGCAAGAGCAGGGACTAGGATTCTACTCAAGGCTATTCTTGATGCCCAGAAAGGACAAAGCCTGGAGACCAATACTGGGCCTGTCTATCCTAAACACATTCCTGGATATTCCAAAATTCAAAATGTTAACTCTGCAGCAGCTTCTGCCCAAGCTGGGCAAGAAGGCTTGGCTTGTGACTTTAGACCTAAAAGAGGCATACCTGCATGTCCCAATTAGACAATCATACAGAAGATACCTCAGATTTATAGCTGGCTCAATGCACTACCAGTTCTCTGCACTGCCCTTTGGCTCATCTACTGCGCCCAGGGTCTTCACAAAATGCCTGGCACCAGTGATTGCATTTTGCAGACAAATAGGAATACAGATATATCCTTACTTGGACGACTGCCTTATTCAAGCAGAGAACAAGGACATTCTGCTACAGCATCTGGCGTTTGTAAAAAGATTACTAACAGATCTAGGGTACACAGTAAACAAAAAGAAATCAAAACTCGTAACCTCTCAAAAGATAATATTCCCGGGTGCAAGCTTAAATACAACTGCCCAGATGGCTTATCTCACGCCAGACAAACACAGACAACTGACTACTTATTTCAAAATGTTGGCAACAAAGACCCAGTTATCTGCAAGAAAAATTCTGCAGGTTTTGGGCTTCATGGCATCCTGCATTCTGCTAATTCCATATGCAAGACTGCATATGAGGAAACTTCAATGGTATCTAAAAAGTGTTTGGACTCAACATTGCCACAGCCTGGAAAACCATAAATGTAGATGTTCATTTGACTGACATCAGGTAAAAGAAAGGTCAAAACCAAAAGACAGCAAACAAACAAACCACCATCCTAGCACTATAAATATGTACAATATATACAATATATACAATATACAATATACAATATACCTCATATTGACAACCCAACCCACACAACCGCCTCTAACTACAGCATCTACATTTATGGTAGGTACAAAACTGTACTATGTTCTTCATCTCACATTGGGTAGAATCCCAAAGCAGAGGTAAGGGAGGATGGCCAAACTATAAGGAAGCAGGAGCTGCCAAAATGCCCTACAAAACAGCAGTGGCAAAACCAGCCCTAGATTTAGAATAAAGTGGTAGGTGATAATGCCTAGAGAAAGTATGCACTGAACTCCAAGTAGCTGCCTCCAAAATGCTGTCAGTGGCAGTAGCCCTAGTGGAATGAGGCCTAATCCCAGCTGGAATCTCCTTGCCATGATGGGAATAACAGAAAGCAATGCAAAACCCAATCCACTTAGAAATAGTTTGTTTTGACACAGGCTGAGAACTCAAAACAAAAGAAACAAACAACTAGTGAGACTGACTGAACTCTTTAGTTCTGTCCAAATAATATAGCAACTGCCTGTGTACATCTAAAGTGTGCAAAATCTTTTCCCCTTTATTTTGGGGATTTGCATAAAAAGTAGGCAAATGAATAGTTTGGTTTAAAGCCACACTAGAAACCACTTTAGGCATAAAGGAAGGATTAGTAATGAAGATACCCTATCCATATGGAAAATTAAGAAAGGCTCAACCTCCATAAGGGCCTGCAACTCAGAAACCCTTCTTGCAGAGGTAATGGCCAACAAAAAAGCAGTCTTCCATGATAAATATTTCAACTCGGTAGTAGCTGCAGGCTCAAAAGGTTGTAGAGTGAGTTTCTCCAACACAAAATTGAGATCCCAAGCAGGAGGGGGTCTTATATTCTTTGCCCCTCTAAGAAATTGCTTGAACAAAGGATGAGAAAACAATGGTGGGTCACAATCATAGTGAGCCGAAATTGCTGCAGCATGAACCTTAATAGAAGAGAAGGACAAACCTTTGTCCAGTAACTCAGTAAGATATTGAAGAGCCACACTTAAATTAGGCTCAGAAACATCCAAATCCTTTGCTGCACTCCAAAATAAAAATCTCTTCCATTTATACACTTTCCTTGTACTAGGCCTTCTAGCTTCCAAAATAACATTCAAAACTTGCTGTGGAAGTTGAGACCCACTATGGTTCAAAACAGAATATGCCAGGCTGTTAGGTGAAGAGAGTGAAGCTTGACATTGAGCAAATGACTGTCCTCCTGAGACAACAGGTGTGGAATCAAGGCAAAGGCCATGGAGGCTCCCGTACCAGGCTTCTCAGTAATGGGTACCAATGCTGTCGAGGCCAATCTGGAGCTATCAAAATCATCCTTGGCTTGTCCTGTCTGGCCTTTAGTAGTACCTTTGGGAGGAGAGGCAGGGTGAAGATTGCTCCAATTGAAAGAAAGAGCATCCACTTTCCAAGCTGTGGGATGAAACCAAAACTTTGGCAGCTGGTGGTTTAGTGGAGAAGCGAACAGATCTATGTCTGGAGTTCCCCATGACACTGTCAATTTCTGAAATACATGAGGATCCAATTTCCACTGTGGGGATCCATAATCCTGCTCAACACATCTGCTAAGGAGTTCTGTGCCCGCAGAAACCTTGCCTGAAGATTTAGCTGTAAACTGAGAGCAGTCTCCCACAAAATCATTGCTTGCCTGCATAGAGGATAAGAATGTGTTCCCTTGTTGATGTACCACATGACAGTTGTGTTGTCTGTTAGAATCAACACCTGCCCTGGAAGAAAGCTATTAATGCAAACTGGACTGCTAACATCTCCTTCAAGTTGATATGTAGATGTTGTAGTCTGGCAGGCCACTTGTCTTGTATCCACTTTCCATTCAGATGAGCTCCCCAAGCTTTGTCTGAGGCATCTGTCGTTAGAATCTGACTCGCCTCTGGCCAGGTCACAGAGAGTCCCTTGTTTAGGTGACATTCCTGAGCCCACCACAACAATTCCTTTTGAATGCAAGGTATTATTTGAATGACAGTGTCCAGATCCTGGCAGTGCTGTGTCCATACATTTTGAGATACCATTGTAACTTCCTCATATGCAGTTTGGCATTGGGAAGCACCAGAATACAAGATGCCATGAACCCTAAGGCTTGAAGGACTGTCCTTGCAGTCAGCCTGGACTGATGAGACAATTGATGAAAGTAAAGGGAAAGATTCTTTTGTTTGTCCGGGGTCAAAAGGCCATCTGGGATGCTGTATTCAGTCTTACACCCAGAAAGCACATGTCCTGAGAGGGTACTAGACTGGACTTTATTTCGTCACAGAATACCCCAGGCATCTTAGCACTGCTATCACATATTCCAAATGAAGAAGAAGCTCGCCTTCCTTGAGCCAGAATCAGGCAATCGTCCAAATAAGGATAGATCTGTATTCCTTTTAGCCTGAGGAAAGCTATCACTGGAGCCAGAACTTTCGTGAACACTCTGGGCGCAGTAGATAAGCCAAAGGGCAATGCAGAGAACTGATAATGAGAAGTCCCAGCCTTCCTGCAGCTCAGTCTGATAGGAACATGAAGGTAAGCCTCCTTGAGATCCAAAGTTACCATCCAATGATCTTTGCCCAGCAGAGGTAAAAGCTGTTGTAACGTCAACATTTTGAACTTGGGAATGTCCAGATGTCCAGATAAGTGTTGAGGGTAGATAAATCCAAAGTTGGTCTCCACGTGTTCCCTTTCTTTGGTACTGGGAACAGGCGAGAATAAAATCCTAGGCCCACTTCTGGCATAGGGACCGGCTGTATGGCCCCTATTTGAAGTAACAGAGAAATTTGTTTGTGAGCCTCTATTCTTTGTTGAGGAGGAACGTCTGGCATGCCTTTGAAAGGAGGCAAGGTATGGAAATAAAACCTGTAACCGTGGTGTATGATATCCAATACCCATCTGTCTTGGGTAATCAAACTCCAATTTTCCTTGAAAAGTGCCAACCTTCCTCCCAAAGGTGCCAGCCAGACAAAAAGGCTCTGGCAGCTGAAAAGGTAGGTCATTGGGTCTGCTGGACTGACCCCTGCCCTCACCAAGACTGTGCAGGTGAACTCCTGTTCTAGGCCTGAAAGAGCCCTGAGCTCTGCCCCTACCACCTAGACCTACCCCTAGACTGGGAATCATAAGAAGGATACGTCCACCCCTTGGTAGGCCAATTTCTACTAAACTTTGCCGGCTGAACCTGCAAAAAATCCTTAACAGTCTCCTTGTCTTCCATTTTCTTTAAGACTGCCTCAACAGGAGAACCAAACAACACATCAGATTGTAAAGGAGCATCTAAAATCCTAGTCTTAACATGGTCAGATAAATTCTGATCCCTCAGCCAGGCGTGCTCAAGGAAGAACTGACCCAGTGGCAGCCACCCTAGAGGCCTGTACAGCATCAAAACCACATTGCAAAGAATGCTTACCCACCTGTTCAGAAACATGTACTAAATCTTGTAACTCTTTACACTCAATACCTTCCGCCAGAGCATCTACCTTAGACTTCAATTGAGAAAGGAGATAGTTTTGGTATTTCAACATGTGAAACTGGCAATTCAAAGCCCTCATAGCTAGGGTGGAAGAAGTATAAACTTTCTTTCCCCATCTATCCAAAGCCCTGGCCTCTTTATCTGGAGGAACCGGATTTTTGACAACAGAAGCCTTAACACCTTTAGGCCCCTGACTAAGTTTCTGGGTCTGCCCTAGGACTCTTAAAAAGATACTTATGAGCTTCAGGCACCCTGTAATACCTATCCGGTTTAACAGGAGCAGGAGGCAAAGAATCAGGATTAAGAGAAGCCTCTGCAAAAACATCTTCCACCACATCCAGAACAGGAGGAATAGCCAAAGGCCTATGCTGGGGTAAAAACAAAAATTCCCTAAGCCTTTTCCTGGAATCAGAGAAGTCCTGACCTTCCCACTTAAAATGCTCCCTCATGGAATGAAGGGTCTCTGAAAGAAAAATCCTCAGGAGGAGAAGCAGAAGGAGTAGAATCATCCACATCAGAATAAGGAGAATACTCCTGCAAGTCTTCAGTCAAGACTCTGAAACATCCAAGCCTGCTCAAAACTCCCTAGCTCAGGTTCCACCCTTGGTCTCTTATCAGGAGGGGCAAAGAACCTCTAATCAAAGAAATCAAATCTTCTGCCATTTTAAGCATATGCTTCTTGGGCACAGTTCCTGAAGAACTAGGGTGACACCAACTGAAGCTAAACCTGGCCTGCCTCTGGGAGAAGCCTTGGAAATAGAAGGAGAGGGCCTAACCACCCTAGGAAGGGAGGGCACAGCAACCTGAGAAGCCCTCCGGCGGAACCACCAGCTCCACCGACACCTCTAAAACCGGTGTCCGGAACGGTTCTTCTAGCCCAGGCTTAGCAGCTTTAGCATCCGACGGCATTTTATAATTACCGCTTCAAGACTAACCTGGCACAATCTAACCTTCTCTTTATAGTGCGCTTATTGAATCTAGCACAAGAGCGACATCCAACAACGTGCTCAGGCCCTAAACAAGGAATACACAAAGTATGATAATCTCATCTGTTTCCCACAAGAAATACAGTTATTCACTTTTTCTGACATCCGGTAAACCACTGAGGCAAGAAAACTAAAATATTCAACGGGTACTTAGCCAACTTTGACTCTGTCTGAAACTCAAAAAATTTCAGAACGCCAACTTCTGCATCGGACCATGCGGCAAAAGACTGAGGATATGACCGGGGTCGCGCGCATTGTACCTGACGTCCTGATGTCAGTCAAATGCGCCTTGACCGACGTCAGCCTTATACTTTGATATTCGGGCCGACCGAGGACAGCGGACTACCCAAGTGTAAGGACTGCAGCAATGTGAGATGAAGAACATCAATAATTACCCTCTTTCCCTGCCTGCAACAGGAGTTTCGATGGTGGGCAAAAGTCTGTCACCACAACATGGGACAGCCATTCACCTTATTGACAACAGATGCATCAGATTATGCCTGGGGGGCCCATATGTCAGGAAAATGTATTCAGGGCACATGGTCCGCAAGTCAAATGCATCTACATATCAATTAAAAAGAGATGCTAGCTGTTCAGAATGCCCTGACAGCCTTCAAGGATCTACTTCATCCAGGACAACTACTGATAAGGACGGACAATACTGCAGTCATGTGGTACATAAACAAGCAGGGAGGCACACATTCCTACCCCCTCTGCAGACTAGCCATGAACTTGTGGGACACAGCATTGACTTACCAAGTACATCTGCAAGCGCAATTCCTGCCAGGAAGGACAAATACCCTGGCAGATGAACTAAGCAGAAACCTAATGGATCCCCACGAGTGGAAATTGGATCCACAAGTCTTCAGCATGATAACAAGGAACTGGGGATGCCCGGTCATAGACCTGTTTGCCTCCCCTCACAACTACCAAATACAGAGATTCTGCACAAGGACTTATCACAAGCAAGCATGGAAAGTGGATGCTCTGTCTTTCAGCTGGAAAAACCTAACAGTATATGCTTTTCCTCCTCTGCCTCTCCTCCCCAAGGTACTCTCAAGGTCAGACAAGAGAGACCAAAAATGATACTGATTGCCCCAGACTGGCCCCGCCAGCACTGGTACCCAATCCTAAAGAGCTTGTCTCATATTCCTCACTTATTAACCCAACAAGACAGTCAGATACTGCATAGCCAACTCAGGACCTTAAACCTGGCAGCATGGCGGATAATGTAGCCAGTCAATACGCACCTCTCTCTAAAGCAGTGATGGCTGTTATTTTGGAAGCCAGGAGGCCTATCACCAGAAAATCTTATGCAGAAAAATGGAAGAGATTCTGCGCTTGGAACCAGGCACAAGGTTTTAATGCGATTGTTCCAAATATTCCTCAGATTTTGCAATACCTAACTGAGATGCTTGATAAAGGCCTTTCCTTTTCATCAATTAAAATTCATGCCTCTGCCATTTCAGCTCATTACAATACAGAACCACCTATTTTTTTTCATCCATTACTAAGGCAGTTCCTCAGAGGGGCCAAAATCATAAGACCTCCAAGGAGGGCACCAGTAGCTGCATGGGACCTCAACTATGTCTTGGAAAAACTCACACTGCCTCCGTTTGAGCCAGCCTCTACAGCTGATATAAAACTCTTATCCTGGAAAACAGCTTTGCTCCTAGCAATAACCTCTGCTAGACAAGTCTCAGTTACAGGCACTCATGGCTGTGGAACCTTTTATAATTTTCCATCCCAACAGGGTTCCTCTGCCGACAAACCCTACATTTATGCCTAAGGTAGTGTCCTGTGTGGCCTTTAACCAAACAATCCATTTCCTACCTTTTATCCAAACCCTCAGAATAAGGGTGAGAGAATTCTGCATTCTTAGGACATTCACAGGCAGCTACGCTTCTACTTAGACAGAACCAAAGCTTTCAGAAAGACTGAACTTCTATTGGCATATGCTGCAGGATCACAAGGAAAGCCCATCTCAAAGCAGACTATTTCAAAGTGGATAGGCCACTGCATTCGTTTCTGCTATTCACAACATGGCAAATCAGTGCCTAAGGGCATTAGGCCACATTCAACCAGAGCAGCAACCACTTCAGCAGCCTTCCTCAGTGGAGTACCAACCAAAGACATCTTAAAGGCTGAAACTTGGAGTTCAGTGCACACTTTTACAAAGCACTATCACTTACCTCTCTACTCTAAATCCAGGGCAGGTTTTGCCACTGCAGTTCTGCAGGGCCTGATAGCCTCTCCTAATCCTGTTTAGCACCAGCCTCCCTATCTTAGCTTTGGGATTCAACCCAATTGTAATGACTGCAACAGTGAAACACGATGAACATAGTACAGTTGTGTACCTACCATAAATGTAGATGTTCAAGTGTATTCACTGTTGCAGTCCAGGTTATCCTCCCTCCATCCCCCCTTTCCTTTGCTGGGACTTATCTGTACTTCTCTATTCTATACAACCTATGTGGTGTATTTGCTTGTAGATGAAGGAAAAGTTGTTGTTTGTGCATGCATGCTTATTGGCATAATTTAGCCTACCATTTTAGGGGCACCTGACATCTGGGGCAAGAAAAACTGAAGAAAATGGTGTCGGCTGCATCTTTTATACCCTGGCGCACTGACGTCAGGGAGGAGGCGACAGCAACCGATGTCGGACCTAGACTTTGGAATTCAGGCCGACTGCGGGTAGCCTGCCAGCAGGATAACCCAATTGTAATGACTGCAACAGTGAATACACTCTAACATCTACATTTATGGTAGGTATACAACTGTACTTTTCTTGAATTTATCAGAAGCATTATTATGTGGGAAGATGCATCATTTAAAAATGTGTGTTTTGTAAGGATAGTATTAATTTATGCACTCGAGGAAATGGGTTATTGGGAGTGGAGATCAGTAAACTTTTTTTTTTTTTATTTTCAGAAAGTGCAATAAACATTGATGCATGGTAATTAGCAGTCATTTTAAATATTCCGTAACCTATGCAAGGAATGTAAACAGCAAGAAGCCATATTGGCTGTAGAAGGGTATTATATTCTTATGATTACTGAAACATAGGCTAACAACAAGCAAAAACCTGTAAACTTCCAAGTGTTAAGGGTTATCATTCTATAAGAAACAGCAGGAAGAGGTGGAGGGGTCAGTATATGTAACCATTGACATAGCGTCTTCTGTCATTTCCATATAAGGTGATGGGGTATTTATGGTACAGATTTTTTTCAAACAGTGAAAGTAAGTGTATTGTGGTCTGTTAGGCACCAAACTTGAGTATGAAGGATGATTTGTTACTGTGGAAAGCTGTTAGCAATTTGGTAAGAATTATGATATTTAGGAAGAAGTACTGTATTGTGACAGGTGATTTAAATGTACCGGACGTTGACTGGTGTACTCCTATGTCTAGTTAAAGGCTTGTCATCTCTGTTATCATACTTATTCGAATACATAATTTTATGCACATTGTTCAGGACCCCACTAGATTAGAAAATAATTTGGATGTTGTGTTTGTAAAACACAAATTAGAATATGATCATTTTATTATTTCCTCTGAGTTAGGTGTTTATGGTCACACATTTATTATATGAGAAACCAAATTTATATAACCTCATTAGGTTAATCTTCTTAAGAAATATAAGTCTGGTTTTGGAGCTGTTAAGCCTAGTTTAGCAGAATGAAAATGGTGGATTTAGATGGAGGGTAGAGTAGTTGAGGAATGCTTGGAGACTTTTTACTTGTTAAAAAAATAAAGAAACCTTGATTGATATAATGTGCCAATGGTTAGGAGGGATATCCATGGAAAAATACCCTCAGTGGTGAACAGGTAAATTAAATAGGTTATTGAATGAAGTGAAGTTTGTATGGAAACTAAAATGTTACCCAGTTAAATGAATAAGATATGTCAAGAGATAAAAAATATTAAGTGCATTGGTCTAAGTTATAAACTTGTTGACTACTCTAGTAGTAACTGCAAAGCACTGTTCTAACATTTTGTACTGTATGGCAATGATGAGACATTCAGTGATGCTCCTTGGTACGAATGGAATTGATATTACTGATGGGAAGAAATCACTCTAATATATTTGTTAAAAATATTTTTGCTAATAGTCTAGTAATAATTGAAGGATATTTTAGTATTAATAACAGCAATGAGAATTGTCAAGTAATGTTTGAGGATGATGTTTTTTATGTACTGTAGAAGATGTCTAATTCTGCAGCTGGTCCAGACCACTTAAATATAACTACTTTATAAGAAATATTGCTGATAGACCCTGTTCAGCATATTTCAGAACAATTTGTAGTAGTATATGTATGACTAGAACATAAAAAATGTGTATGACTAGAACATTACAAAAAAAGAAAAACCGCTACAGCTGTACCATTTCTGAAATGTAGTAATACTACCATTACAGGTAATTACAGACTGATTAGTTTAACTTGTGTTCTTAGAAAGTGTTTTGAAAAAAAAAATTATTACTCCCTAATAATGGGTTAGATACTTTTCAATACTTTTTAACTGCATGGTATTAATGGACAACCAACTTGATTCATTTTGTCTCAGGTATTGTAGGCCAACAAATGTCATTTACATAGACTAGGCATTTGACACAATGCCGTTAAGTATAAACTCTCATGATAAACTGAGAATTGTCTTAATGGCAGGAGCTGTAACGTACACATTAGAGATGGTATCTCAGATGATGTGGAAATTGAAAGTGGGGTACCTCCGTGTTCACTCAGTATTGGTTTATATACTGTTTAGGTTGTTTATCTCAAGATTCCCAACTACTCAGTATGTGATGGTCAATAGAGTTGCAGATGATACAGATATTGGTACAATTACCACAGTTATTAAAGATCAGGATAGTATTATAAGAATAAAAAACTGTCTTTCGGCTTTTCCCGGTTAGGGGATAGTATTATAAGAATATTTGGATAAATTACATGCATGGGATGTATCAAATGGTACGAAGCTCAATGCAAAATAAATAAGTACATTTTCCATCATAAGGTGGATATACTATGAACAGTCTGCCAATACGTGTAAGAAGAGCAAACAGTTTAGCTATATTCAAAGTTTTAATATTTAGTTGGTTGAAAGAAAGTGTTTCTCTCATTTTGATAGCTACAAACTCTTGAAAGACAGTTAATATTAGCTCTAAATTTGTTATAACAATTTTTGAGCATTGAACAAAAGACTGGGGTACTAAAGGGAGCTAGTAAATAATTATCGGCTGACTTAGTGATGTTTACTTTTGAGGCTGTGAAATAAGAAGATGAGTTGAGGAGGAACATCTGCGTGGATTGGAGTACAAGTAAAAGAAAAAGGTGTAGACTGTTTCAGCTTAATTGAATGATTATTTGATGAAGTGGCCCGGTTTTGTGTTAGTATTATATATGCAAAGGGCGTACAGGGTTCCTTTATTGATACTGAGAGTTGCAACTAGATGACATTGAAATGTATTGGTAGAGTTCCAATCTTGGTATGTCAAGGAGCAGGTTTTATCTCAGTGGCACCAAACCTGGAAATGTTTGTTACACAGGAAAAAGAGCAGTAATTTTTTGACCATGCTTATTCTGTTCGGATGGCTGAACAGCCAGCATAGTTTCTTGCGATTCAAGGTAATGTAGAGAGACTACTTTTCCCACTTGTCCCACTGGGGTGATTTTTGATGATCTAGAGTAGGCAATGGGCAGGGTATCCCATTATATAAGTCTAAAAGAAAACCGTGACAGTTTAAAGGACTCTAGGAAAGGAGAAAATAATTAACTGGTTAACCCTACAAGAAGTTGTGGCAAGGGTAGTCAGAGTAATTATAATGTTATACAGGTGATCCCAAAATCTGATTCTGTACTGACTGTTATCAGTAAAGTACATTTGTGTAAATAAACTTACCATAACAGTAGATGTTTGAATGATCACTGCTGCAGTAGCCTAAGCTATGTAGGTTATAGCCTGCATAAGATATAACGGGCCAGCTTCTAAAGCTTCAGGGAACCTTCCCTGCACCCAATCCATTAGTGTCAACTCGAGCTGAGCTGGTTAAAATGTCAGGTTTGGGCACCAAGCCTTTCAGAACTTACATGCTAGCTGAGAGAGGGAGGCTAAGCCCTGACAGGAAATTGCTAGGAAAATTAAAATAATTCATGTTCACATCCTTGTGTAAAAAGCACACACAAAGAAGAGGTGTGGAGGAGAGGGGGCAGCTACTGCAGCAGTGATCATTCAAACTTCTGCTGTTATGGTGTGTATACTTGCATAACTGTACTATATCATCATTATGCTATAACTGAATGGGTAGATTACCATAGGTTATAGGTACAAGGGGAGGAATGGAGAGGATTCAGGAGCCCCTGGAGAGTGGCCCTAACAAGCAGTCTCTTAGACCTGGAAAGGGGATCTAGTTTGTAGTGGTTTGTAAAAGTATATACAGAGGACCAAGTTGCTACTTCTGGAATATTTCTGAAGACCATCTTTTTCAAAAGCCATATATGAAGCCAGGGCCCAGGTAGAGTGGACATGATAATGTCCTCTTGTTAGAAAGGGTGAAAGTTCTAAACTATTTTTCTGTGTGTGCAGATTAATAAAAAAACTGAGTTTTTCAAGCTGGTCCAGGTTTGTGCAGTTTTGGTTTACTAGCTTGGGCTTGCACGTTTGCCATTATTGTTTCTGTGGACTGATGCAGTATTCTTCACTCCTGGGGTATCTTGCCAAGGATAGCTGAACATCCAGCCAGCATACCAAAGCCTTTACATCCCCTTGGTGTCTTACGTTGGACATATGTCATGTGCAAGGCGTAAGGTACATGTGTGACATGCAACTGCCTAATCCTCAGAACAACTTTGCCGCCAGTCTGAACATTGCATTTAAGTACAGTCTGCAAGCCATTTAGAGTTGATTTCATTACTGAGCCTTCTACAGGCAAATGCCCCATTGGGGTGTCTCTATTTTTTCTGTCTATTACTTTGTTTACATGTCATCCAGGAAGGGAAAATATGTTTGTAGGAGGTAGATTCCCCATATGCACAGACATTGCAATGCCTTTTTTGTTTGGGTGCTACCCACAGCCATACACAGTGTGAGATTTGTCAGGCATTTGGCCCTAAGGCACTTTGCATTTGTCAGTCATTTATTTCCCTTTACTTTGAGAATCAACAATTTAAGCTTTTGGCTCAAGGTAGTATGGCTGAATCTGGCCACCCAGATGTTCAGCCGCTTAAAAAGAAAGCAAAGTTGCAAACTGATTCTGCTGCTGTCTAGCCTGTACTGTATGTCTCCAGTGGGTTTGATGAAGAACCTGAGGGACCAGTCAATGCCACTGTCAGTTCTCTGTGCCGTGACCCATTTGGAAACAGATTTGGAGCTGCCTACCTAAACATCTGCTGAGGGTTTGCCAACATCTGGTGCAGATGTGGAGTGGGAACCCCTGCTGATTATTTCATAGGTGTCTAAGGGAATTCCCCAAATTGTTAGGGAAGTGGTGCCTTGTACCCTCAATAAATCTAGGCAGGGGTCTGAACCTCCTAGATGTGTTAAAGCTGATGCTTATTTTTTTCTGCTTTTTTAAGGAACATGTGGCATCTGTGACTAAGGATCCTCACAAAGAATGGCCGTATTTTATTCAGGGCCTTTTCAGTGCTCTCATGTTCCTGCTTCTGCTTCTTGGTCTTTAACTTCCTAAAGACTCTGATGAGGAGTTAGACTGTACTGAGGAGTTATTGGCTTATTCCCCTGTATAGTCGATACACCAGCGGATACATACATCCTACAAAAAGGCCTCACAGAAACTGACAACTGGTGCCGGAGTCACGGCCTTAAACTAAATGCCAAGAAATGTATAGTCATCCCCTTTGGGAAAAACAAAGTACCCACAAATTATCACATAGACAGCAACCCACTGAGTACGGAAAAAGTAATCGGAGACCTAGGGACCCAAGTCGACAGTGACCTCTCATTTGACACCCACGTTGCCAAAGTGGTTAGAAAAACATTCTACCTTGCACACCTCATCATGAAGGGATTCACATCCAGATCCAAGGATGTCATTGTACCCCTATACTCCTCCCTCATCAGACCCATGATTGAGTACAATGCCCCATTTGGTATGTACCTCACCCGGCATTTGCAACAGCTGGAGAGACCACAAAAGTACCTCACCAAGAGGATCAAGGGTCTCCAACATATGTCTTATTCTGCCAGACTAAAGAAACTTCAGCTCTATTCAGTAGCATACCGCCTGCTCAGAGGTGATCTCTGCCTGACGTACAAGGCCATGTCCAATCAGGATCTGATGGACATGCTCTACCTCAAAAAATCCAAATCCATCAGGACCACGAGAACTAAAGACTTAAACCTCGGCACAAGTATGAATAGGACATGCTGGAGGGATGGGCTTCCCATGCTTTGGAACAAGATCTCAGTTCATATTAGGCAGAGCCCCTCACTGAGACTCTTCAAGAGAAATCTTGATGAGTGGATGGGAGATCGTAAGTTTACCCCAGGGGTCACATCTGTGTCACTGCTAGACAGGGGCACAGTAAACTAATTCTGTTATATAAGGGGACCTTCATTGTGTCATTACTAGACAGAGGCACAGTATTCTAAATTTATTCTGTACATTTTTGTACCATTTCATGGGGTGGCAAAAGCCACATCACTATGGCTAGGCTTACAAATGCCCCAGGGCAGATAGCCTAGTACTAAACTATGAAACTATATCAATTTTCCCCATATCCTGGGGTCTGAGGAAGAGGATTTCTTTCTCCTGACTCTCCTTTGGAGAAACTGTATTTTGGGATACAGTGGTTTATAAGATTGAACACTTTGAGTAGGACTGTTCTGATGTTCAAAGAAGATGCTATGAACTCTTGAAAATAGGTTCTCCTTAGCCTTCTGCAGTCCCTCCAATATTGGATGCCCTCCTGGATACTTTCTCTGCTACTTCTCGGACCCCTATCAACCCCCTGCCCCTAAGAAAGCAGACAGGTTCTATAAGGTTTGTGAAACCTAACAGTTTTTATATAAAAGGCCTTCCTCTGATACTGCTGTTATTCCTGTAGTCACTGATAACCCTTTCAAGTTGCTGTCTTTTAAGCTTTTACCTTCTAATAAGGACAGCCATGCCACGGACAGGCATGGTAAGCAAGTAAAAAAAGTGTATATCTTTGCTACCTTAGCCATCAGGACTATTAATTACCAGACCCTTATGACTAGATGTACGTGGCTGTTTTCTCCTGACTTGGGGGCATTCCAGTTGAGTTGCCTGACTCAGAGGGTAAGACTTCTGTCATTTCCCTTTTGTGCTCTGCTTTTCAGGTGGCTCCCTCTATTAAATGTAGATATGCTGATGATGATGCCTGCTCTAGGGCAGCTGCATCTAGATCTGTTATAAAGAGATATTCTTGGCTACACCTCATGCTCTGCCTGAAGACATCCAAGCCAAATTATTGGATTCTCCCTTAGACAACCAGAATCTCTTTGTTCCTGCTGCAGCTGAATTAAGACTTTGGAATAAGGGTAAAGTTGTGCAAGACTTGAAACAAACCTTTGTCTCTTCTGTTACTCAGTTTTGGAGAAAGTATTCTTGTAAACCTTCTTTTGTTCTTAGGCAGCCTAAACAGCATTCTAGGGGCAAGATGGCATCTAGGAGAGTTTTTCCAGACAAACCTTCTAAGGGTGCCAAGAGTCAGAATCTGTCTTTCCCTGGTAAGTCTGCATCTGTTTGACATTCAGCCACTCCTGCTTCGTGGCCAGATTCCCCTATCCCTCAGATTGATGCTTTCTTTTGCTGTTCAGCAAAAGATACCCACAGATACTTGGGTGCTTTACATTATCCAAAATGGTTATTTTATAGCTTGGAAATCCCTTTGTTCATTCTCAAGCCTTCCTCAGCTTCCTTACCATTTCCATCATTTTCCTTTGGTTCTGCTGGATTTGGTGATACAAGGAATCATCCATCCTGTCCCACTGTCTCAGCAGGGAGCACGTTTTTATTCCAGGATGCTTCTGTTTCCCAGGAAGAAGTTGTCGTGGAGGCCCATTTTAGACAAGTCTTTTCTCAACACCTTTCTCAAGGTTCCTTCTTTGTAAATGCAGTCTCTTCAGATACTTTTTGCTCTGTGGCTTCCTCAAGGTTTCCTGGTATTCCTGGATTTAAAGGACCCTTACCTTCACATTCCTATTCACATTCTCTTCAAGAAGTTTTTAGATTTCTCTATTTCTTCCTGTCATATCAGTTCTCTGGTTAGTCTTTTGATCTTTTTACAGCTCAGAGGGTCTTTACCAAATTCCTGCAGAAGGCTACTACAGGAGCCAAACCTCAGGGAATTCAAATAATCCTTTATTTGGATGACCTTTTGATTCAGACCCCCCTCTCAGCAGCTCCTGCTTCAGGATCTGCACTTTAGTATGCTTCCTCTGCACAGTGTGAGGTTCACACTCAAATCTCAAAAAGTCTGTGTTGAGATGGGAAAAGTAGTCTATGGACTCCCTGTCAGGGTGTTTCTGGGTTGTAGGATTCAGACCATTCAGATGTTGGCTTGGCTCCTACCTCCCATGTTCCTCTCTCTAGTTCCATTTTCTTCATCTTCTAGTCCTTCCAGCAAGTGAATTTCTCCAAGCTATGTGGTACATGGCATCCACTGTTCCCATGGTTCCCTTTGCCAAACTCCATATGAGGAAATTTCGGTTCCAGACTTCCAAGATGGCCGCACAATGAGTAACAGCTTAATTTTAGCTCTCGTAGTGTGAAGCTTGGAACAGAAAACCAGTGAACTTATTATTTTGGGTAAATTTCAGTTACTGGCTTGTACGTGCACTGCCTTGATGCCAACAAAAAAGTAATTCAGACAACCTGAAAAAAAATCAGCCACACAAGGTGAGGAAAAACGCTGATTGGAAAGAATTCTGCAGCTGTTCAGCAAAAAGTGGTGCAAGCTCAATTTCTGGCGCAAGACGTGACTTCCAGTAACCTAGAGGAAACAGTAAGTCAAAAGTACTACAAGATGATTAAAATCAACAAAACACTGATGGAGTATATCAACTTGAATAAAAGGCTGGATAAAATAGAAGAAGCTTTAAACAGATATTCAGATAAGGTGATGAAACTGCAAAAAACAGAGGTCAAAATGAAGAAAAGGCTGACTGAATATGAGACTGCTCAAGAAGAGATGTTTCAAAAAGTTATAGAATTGGAGGACAGAGCACACAGGAAGGACCTGAGATTTTTTTTGCTGTGCGAGAGAAGCTGGAAAGAACAGGCTGTATTAATTTTATGAAAGCACAAATAAGCAGTTGGATTGGTATTCCACAGCAGGAGTTGTTAATTGAAAGGGCACATCGTGTGTATGCTCCAAATCTAGCCATGAGAAAGCAACCTAGACCTTTAGTAGTAAACATGAAATCCTACCAGCATAAGAAGTTGATTCTGACAAAAGTCTGGCAAAAGGACAAAGTACTAAAATTGGGAGACAGAGTATTTTTGGAAAATGATTACTCACCGTACACCAGGTAGAAATGGAGTATATTTGTTCCACTAATCGGGGAATGTCGAGAAGCAGCATGAGATTCAAACTGTTGTGCCCAGCTGTCTTCAGAATATTCTTCCCTGGAGGGACAAAATTATTTTTATAGGTTCATAGGATTTAACTAGGCTATTGACCTGAGGGTCTTTACAAACCAAGCTGTTAAATCCCAGTATAATACTAGATGAGAGATATCATCTATGCCCAAGGTTTTTCTAGCAAGGACTACCGATGTCCAGGAGAGAAGCCAGGGCAATCCCCTGTAGAAATTTATAGTTTCCCATCCAGTCATGCAAGTTGTGCTTAAACATGGTTATGGAGGTGCTCTGCTTGATGTGGATTGGAAGCCTACTCCAGAGTGGCGGCAACCTCAGAGATGTATCTGTCTCTCTAGCAGGTCCTGTTTGTCGCAGGCTAGATTGAGGTCCCTGGAACAGGTGACTCTAGTCCCATTTGACTTACTGATGTGCAGCATTTCCATTAGATTTGGGACAGAGATAGCTTTGTAAACCAGACATAAATTGCCTTAAGTAGTCTGTATGGTACTGAGTACAGTCACAGCGACTTCAGTCTGGTTGTATAAGACATGCTGGAGATCCTGAATTTTCTTAGATAAAAATCTCTGAGGTCTCTCAAGTTGCTGCAGTTGTCTGGTACTGTACATACCAAAGGGAGCATTATATTCAATAATAGACCTGAAGAGGGACGAGTTCAAGAGTTGTAACCTCGTTTGCTCTTGAGGCAATGCCTTTGCTAATCAGGTGAGCTACGCAGAATGCCTTGCTCTCACCACAGTAGACGCATGCTGGTCAAAGTTGAAGTCACAGTCAACTTGTATTCCCAGGTCTCTCATTACTGAATTGGTACTTAAGGTATTATTGTTTTATTTTATAATCAGCAGAGACATTGTTTTTGCCGAAGGGACTAATGATGCATTTTTGTAGTATCTAATTTAAGACCATGGCTTTGGCACCAGTCATTGGTCTATGTAAGCCCCTTTTGAAGTACCCTGACATTGCTAGGGGATTCAGTGATGGCAGTCATCTGCAAACTTGCCACAACCCCTCCATTTTGGCTTAGACTTTTGAGAAGTATATGCCAAACAAGAGGGCGCTCAGTACTGACGGTTTTGGGACCCACTGGTAATAGATCTGCTGGTAGAGGTAACGTCTCCCACTTTGAGTATTGTCAATCTGTGAGCACTTTGCAACTGACCTGACAACATGGGTTAATATTCAGCTGGGTTAGTTTGTCAGTGATGTCCAAATGTGAGATAGTGTCGAAGGCCTTGGTCTTGACAAAACTGAACTAGGATGGAGCCATGATTTGGGAAGTCATCTATATCCTTATTTATGAGGTCCATGATGATTAGTTCCATTGCCTTACAGATGAGGCTGGTTAAACTTATGGGTCTAAAGTTACCCAGGTTTGTTGCCGAGCCACCTTGTAGAGGAAGATAATGGTTGCTATTTTCCCTTTGGTGTGACAGAAATAGTACTGACTGTGATTGAATAAAGTGCCTAATGGAGTAGCTAACTCTTGTTTTAGAACATTAAGAACACAGCCTGGAATGCCATCTGGTCCCATGGAGGCGGTGCTCTTAGCCTTGGAGAGAGCATTGGTGACTTGCTCTTTGGAGATGCAGAGAGGAGGAGATGATGAAGACATGATGTTCTTCGTGTTTCACTGTTGCAGTCCTTACAGTAGCCCTCAGTCGGCCTGATTATCAAAGTTTTGGGTCCTGCGTCGGTTGCTGTCTCATCTTCCATGACGTCAGGTAATCTGGATATAAAGCATGCAGCCGACGCCATTATATCAGTCTTTCTTGCCATGCGGTGCCCAAAGCAGAAGCAGTTCGCAAGTGCTGGTCAGCTGACTCCTGAAATTTTTATTTTTGAGTTTCAGAACCGAAGTCTTCAACTAAAGCTAAGTACCCCGTTGGGGAAACTTTTTCTTGCTCTAAACCGATATCAGTAAAAGTCAGTAATTGTATTTCTTGTGGAAAGCAAATACCTCATAAAGATTTTCATTCGTACTGTATTTCTTGCCTAGGCCTTCACCACAACGTACCTCGCTATCGGTTTTGTGCCTTATTTAAACAACGAACTGTTCGTCATCTGTATATTTACGCTTCTAAATATTTTAGTACTCAGTTCAGTTATCCAGATATGGCTTCGGTAAGCCACCCGACTACCGACATTCTGAAAAAACACAAAGATAAAGACAGAGACAGGCCGCCTAGGTCCAAAGCTGCCAACGACGCTTCTCCTAAGCTAGTCGCCAGTTTGCCGGTACTCAGTGAGGCGCTTTCACAGCCCCTGATACCCGCTACTTCAGATTCACAGGCCTCTATTGAGACCCATTTGGAGTCCGGTATGCCACTAGATGCTTCAACTGTGGAACCTGCGGATATTTCTATCTTGGATGGGTCCGGAGCCGCTGTGGAGGCACCAGCATCTGAGGGTGTATTCAGACCTACTGATATTATACAGACGCCATCTTCTTCTTCAAGGCCTAAAACTCTATCCATGCCTAGAAAACCGACGCCAAGACTCCATGGTTAGGCCTGTACCTCTATGCCTAAAAACAAATAAGAATGGCTGAAGACCTTATTACTTTAATCAGGGGAAGCCAACCTTCCCCCCTCTAAGAGACCTAGGACTGAATTTGGTTATGATTCTTCTGATCAGGATTCTGAAATTTCTGTTTCTTCTGATGACCAGGATTTACCCTTATCTACCTATGAGGATTCTGATGCAGAGGACTCTATTCCATCTGCTTCCCCTCCAGAGGATTTCTCTTTAGGTGAAACCTTGCATACTCTTAGGGAGCATTTTCGCTGGGAAAGCCAGGATTACTCTGATTCAAAAAAAGAGGCTTAGGATTTCTTAGTCCTGCCCCAACACAGGCCTTTAGTTATCCCCCCAGTACTGGACATTGTTGATGATGCCTTTACGGAGTCTAGCTTGGCACCTGACTCTTTACCTCCTGCTCCCAGAAAACCCTGTAGATATTACAGGGTTCCTGACTCTCACAAGTTCCTTTTTAAAAATCCTACTGCGGATCCTGAGACCATTTCACAGGGACCCAAGAGCATAAAGGCTACTACTGCCAAAAATCCTACCCCCTCTGATAGAGATTCAGGGCGCTGGATAGATGGGGTAAGAAGGTATACACGTCTACAACCTTGGCCATTAGGGCTTTAAATTGCCAGGTTCTTATGTTAAAGTATCAGCAGCATATTATTGGATTGCGTAAACAGAAAATGATGTTGATTCCTGACTGTGCTGAAAATAAATATTTACAGGATTTAATGCATTCTGGTGAACAAGTTGGAAAACATACTTTGCAATGTGGTTTTGATTCACTAGAGGCATCTTGCAGGGCTGCTGTTACTGGGTCTGTACTTAGAAGGCATGCTTGGCTTAAGGAGCAGTCTTTGCCAGATCATGTTAAAGTGAAATTGTTAGATGCTCCCTTAAAGCAGGACCGCCTGTTTGGCAACAAAGCAGAAGTAGTACTTAAAAAGATGGAGGAAAAAGCTAAATCTATGCAAACTGTTAAAGATTTCCTGCAAGTGCAGAATCCAAGATTTAGTAGGCATTGGCCCTCTAAGAATTGGTCCTTTACTGCCTCTTCCAGGCCTTCAGTCTAAACCCAGAACCAGCAGAACCCTCAGGCTTCAGTCCCAAGGTACGCACAGGACTAAGCAGTGGGGGGGGGGGGGGCTCCCACTTCCAAAGCAGGGAATAGTAAGACCCCACTTATGGTAAACTGTCTCAGTGACTTAACTTTAAAACTTCATAGCACTTCTCAACTGACTGCTCCTTTAGGGGGAAAGATTGCTCTGCAGGCAAAAAATTGGGATCTCATTACCCAGGACAAATGGGTTTTCAGTATATCTTCCCAAGGATACAGATTCCACTTCCATACTTTACCAACCCCAAATGGTTGGCCAGATCTACCCCTAAATCAGTGGGCAGAGGCTCAAAAGCAAGTTCTCTCTCTAAGTATAAGGGCTATTCAAACTGTCCCAGAAGAAGTAACTGGACAAGGTTTCTACTCAAGAATTTTTCTGATGCCCAGAAAAGAAAACTCCTGGCTTCCTATTCTGGATCTATCTATCCTAAACACTTTTTTGGTGATCCCAAAATTCAAGCTTCTGCTAAGCAAGGATGCCTGGTTGGCAACACTGGATTTAAAGGAAGCTTACCTGCACATCCCAATCGGGGAATCTTGCAGAAGATACCTACGCTTCAAAGCAGACTTCATGCACTATCAGTTCTCTGCACTGCCCTTTGGCTTATCTACTGCGCCCAGGGTATTCACAAAGTGCCTAGCTCCAGTCATTGCATTTTTCAGGCAAAGACATATTCAAATATACCCATACCTGGATGATTGTCTAATTCAGGCAGAAAGCCAGGACATACTATTGAATCATCTGGCATTTGTACAGAAAGTGCTAACTTCTCTGGGGTACACCATAAACGAAAAAAATCACATCTTGTACCCTGCCAACAGATTGTATTCCTGGGAGCAAGCTTGAACACAACTTCCCAGATGGCTTTCCTCACGCCAGAGAAACAAGTTCATTTGACAGCTTACTTCAAACTAATGGCCAAAAAGACCCTGCTATCTGCCAGACAGATAATGCAAGCCTTGGGGTTCATGGCCTGTTGCATTCTCCTAATTCCATATGCAAGACTGCATATGAGAAAACTAAATGGTATCTAAAAACTTATGGTGTCAACATTCTCAGGATCTAGACGCAATGATTCCTATCATACCTTGCCTACAGTTAGAGTTCCTTTGGTGGGCAAAGGCCTGCCACCAAAATAAGGGAATGCCATTTACTCTACCCTCTGTTGCCCAAACCCTAACAACAGACGCATCAGACTATGCATGGGGGGCTCACCTGGCAGGGAGGTGCATTCAGGGCAAATGGAACCCAAGACAAATGCACCTGCATATCAATCAAAACGAAATGTTAGCTATACAGAATGCTGTGACAGCCTTCAAGGACCACATTCTTCCAGGACAGTTAATGGTAAAGATGGACAACACCACTGTTATGTGGTACATAAACTGGGGAACCCACTAATACCCTCTCTGCAGACTAACCATGGCTCTGTGGAACACAACCTTGAGCTACCAAGTGCAGCTACAGGCTCAATTCCTACCAGGAAAGCTAAATACACTGGCAGACGATCTAAGCAGAAATCTAGTGGACCCACATGAGTGGAAACTGGAACCAAAGACATTCAACATGTTGATAAACAGATGGGGAGCCCAGAGATAGACCTGTTTGCCTCCCCCCAGAACTACCAATTGAACAAATTCTGCACAAGGACTTCCCACAAACAAGCTTGGATAGTGGATGCCCTGTCCTTTACCTGGAAAAAACAGTTTATGCCTTTCCTCCTCTGCCTCTCCTCTCCAAGGTACTACTAAAGATCAAACAGGACAAACCAAGGATGATACTGATTGCACCAGTCTGGCCACGCCAACATTGGTACCCCTTCTTGCGCAGTGTGTCACTTCTGGCACCTGCCTCAGATCCCTGCCCTGCTGTCCCAGCAGAAGGGCCAGATTCTGCATCCTCAGCTTCAAACCCTGAACCTGGCAGCCTGGCTAATTACCTGATCTCTCCATTACCATCCCTCAGTAAACAAGTGTTGGACGTCATTCTGGAGGCAAGGAGGCCTAGTACTAGAAAATCTTATGCTGAAAAATGGAAAAGATTCTGTTCCTGGAACCAAACTCGGGGGATGAGCACAGCAGCACCCAATTTACCTCAGATTCTTCAATACTTAACTGAGATGCTTCACAAGGGCCCGTCTTTTTCCTCCATTAAAATCCACGCCTCAGCCATTTCAGCTCATTATAACACAGAACCACCCCTCTTCTCTCATCCACTGCTCAAGCAGTTCCTCAGAGGAGCCAAAAACTTAAGACCACACAGGAGAGCCTCTACTCCAGCCTGGGACCTTAACTTTGTATTGGAAAAACTTACTCTGCCTCCTTTTGAGCCAGCTGAGTATAACCTTGTATATATACTTAATTGCTTCCCATTAGGGGGGGGGCAGCTGACATCTGGGGCAAGAAAAACTGATGTAATGGCGTCGGCTGCATGCTTTATACACCTGACTACCTAACGTCATGGAAGATTAGACAGCAGCCGACGCAGGACCCAAGATTGCCGACTGAGGGCTTTTGCAAGCAGATAAACCCAAATGTGATGACTGCAACAGTGAATACACTTGAACATCTACATTTATGGTAAGTGTACACAACTGTACTGTTTGTGGTATGCTTTAGGGGATGGGGGAGAATTTGCAAACCTGCTAGCAGACAGGTTTGGTGAAAATTTCCTTAGGGTCATTGTGCGTGATGTCATCCACAATTAGTTCAGCACACATCTGATTCCTGTTGTTTAGGTTGCGGACATAGCTGAAGAAGCCTTATGATTATCCTTCACTATGGTTCTTAAACTTTTGTCGTACAAGTTGCCTCATTTGCTTGTTTAGGCTGAGGAGGGTGCTCTTCCAGTTCTGGGATCTCACTTTTGTGTTTTTAGACAGCAGCTTTTTCACTTGTACAATTTATTAATGATAGACGTCCACCAGGATAGTTAATTTTTTTCTTGTGGATCTTCCTATCTGGCATGGCTGTGTCTATACATTTGTGTAGATGTTTATACAGGGCATCAGCGTATACCTTAGTATAGCCGTCAATGCCATCTGTGGAAACTGGAGCTTGGATGTCAGTTATACCTTCCCTTAGGAGGGTAGAGTTAGCTTTGATGAAGTTTTTTAGCCTGACTTCTCCTTTGTGGAGTTCTGGTGCTATTGCTACTTCAGAAATGACTGATTTATGTTTGGCTTTAACCAATGCAGGCCCTAGCCTTGAGGCATTGCATCTGTCACTCGTATTGGTGAGGAACAAGCCAAGAATATTGGAGCCCCTTGTGGGGTGGTGCACTATTTGTTCCAGGGCATTTGAGTTAACAAAATCCAGGAACTTTTGTGCAAGTGAGTTTGGGCTCCTATAGTTTCCCAATTAATGGAAGGATAGTTGAAGTCACCCATGACTAGGTTGTTAGGTTGTACCTCATGGAAGGGGACCTGTAACTGACAATGACCTGAAGGGGGTGGGGGGGTCTTACCCACAGCAATTTAGACTTGGAGTAGTTCCATAGAGTTTTCTTGTCTAACCAGTCTAGTGGTGTAGTTATCTGTAAAGAAGATGGGTACTCCACCTCCTTTGGTTGTCACACCTTCGGTTTGCAGTCTAAAACTGTGGAAGGCATTGTAGCCTTGCAAGGTCTGCACACTTTCTGGCTTTCTGTGAGTGCACAGACATCAGAATCTTCCAAGGAGAGGAGTAGTTCCAGAGAGTGCAGTTTCTGATTTTAAATTCCTAGTGTTTAGCAGAGTGACCCTTAGGTTCTTTCTGTTTGATATTTTTATGTTGGGAGTTTTGTTGTGACCTTGCCTAAAAAAAGGCATTATGGGGGAGGCAAGTGCGTTAGCCAGCAACTGAAAGCCTAGAGGTGCCAGGTGAAAACCATCTGTGGCAAAGCAGCGTGGTATAGCCATCATGTCGTCCCAGGCTGACAGGAACCAGATCTCCTTAGAATGACAGCAGAAACTAAGCCAATTATTGAAGTAAATAATTTTCTGTTTATACTGTGGTATTATTCTAGGCGAGAGTAGAATGCTGCTCAAAGCTAGGAACAAACCTGCCTGGGACACCTATTCGGACAACTCAGTCGTGTCTTTCTTCATGTAGTCCGGTAAGGTACATCTGAAGTTGTTTACACTAACCTGAACTGTGACAGAGTCATAACTGTACTTGCTGTTGAGAGAATCCTTGCACCAGACAGGCAACTGACCGTAACCTTTTCCTTATTCATCCTGGTGAGTGGTACGTCTGTATGTCTCACTATAGAGTCACCTACAACCAAAACATTTGGAATAGTCGTGCATTGCTTTATAAGGGCTTATTTGGTGAGGCACAGGTGCTAGTGTTTTTGTGTGTATTTGGTATTTTGTTAGGTGTAGCATGTTTGTTTTGGAGGTTTCTGGTGTTTAGGTAGGTTTCTGGAGAGTACCTCTGCATATGAAGGTTTGTATTGGGTGCATATTATGAATAGGAGTTGTGGTGTAGGAGCTGACATGCTGTTTAGTGTTGCAGTTCTGGGTGTGAGAGAGCAGTGATTCCGGAATCTTGGTGTAGGAGCATCTGTTGCAAACTGAGTGCTTTAGGAGTAAGGGGTTTTCGGTGAGCACGAGGCAGTTGCTACACTGCCTCAAAAAAACCCATGTCCACCAGGATGGCAAGAGAAACTGGAGAAACTAACAGTCCAAAATGCAAGGTTTGAACCTGATATCTCAGCAGATAGGAGAAAAAGACAGGGGTATCGGGCAGGGTGCTATTTTAGGATGATTTGTACAGTAGGAGGTCTATAAAAGAGGGGATATATAGGGTCTGATGTTGATAGGTAAGAGGCAAAATCTCTGCTGGGCGGTTCACTGAACAGCTGTGAACTATTCAAGAATTGCTTTGCTAGATAGCAGCCGCTTCTAAGTGAAAATATTTCTACTGGCACTTTTGCATTTATAACTGCCAAGAGTTACCCCCTCTGCACAGTGGTGCACTGTGGGCAAGCAAGAGCAAAGCAGCTAATGCAAAGAAACCAATGAAAAAGTTCAAACTGAGCCCTGAACCAGTAACCTTCAATTAGATAGTCCTACTGGTACGATGTTCTTCGTGTTTCAATGTTGCAGTCATTACATTTGGGTTATCTGCTTGCAGGTAGCCCTCAGTCGGCCTGATTAACAAAGTCTTGGGTCCTGCATTAGTTGCTGTCCCTTCTTCCATGACGTCAGGGGTATAAAACCTGCAGCCGACGCCATTACATCAGTCTTTCTTGTCATGCGGTGCCCGAAGCAGAAGCAGTTCGCAAGTGCCGGTTGGCTGACTCCTGAAATTTTTGATTTAGAGTTTCAGGACCGAAGTAAAGCTAAGTACCCCGTTGGAGAAACCTTTTCTTGCTCCTTACCGATGTCAGTAAAAGTTAATAATTGCATTACTTGTGGAAAGCAAATACCTCATAAAGATTTTAAATCGTACTGTATTCCTTGCCTAAGCCCTGATCACGACATACCTTGCTGTCGGTTTTGTGCTTTATTTAATCAACGCACTATCCGTCATCGGCATATTTTTGCCTCTAAATATTTCTGTTCTCGGTTTAATTATCCAGAAATGTCATCGCCTAGCCATCCGACTACCGGGATTCTGAAAAGATAAAGACAGAGACAGGCCGCTGAGGTCCAAAACTGCCGACGACACTTCTCTTAAGCCAGTTCGCCGGTACGCAGTGAGGTGATTTCGCAGCCCCTGATACCCGCTACTTCTGATTCGCAGGCCTCTACTGAGACCCATTCGGAGTCTGGTATGCCGTGAGTTGCTTCAGCTATGGAACCCGTGGATGTCTCTACCTTGGATTGGTCTGGAGCTGCTGTGCAGGCACCGGCTTCTGAGGGTGTATTCAGGCCTACGGACTTGCATATTAAACTGATGCCTCCTTCTTTACTTAGGCCTAAATCTCGATCCATGCCTAAAAAAGATGCCCAGGCCACATGCTCAGGCCTCTATGCCTAAAAAACAAATGATAAGAATGGCTGAAGATCTAATAACTCTAATCAGGGGTAGCCAAACCCCCCCCCCCCCCTAAGAGGCCTAGGACTGAAGTTGATTATGAATCTTCTGATCAGCATTCTGTTGTTTCTGATTCTTCTGATCTGGATTTGCCCTTATCTACTTATGAAGATTCTGATGCAGAGGACTCCATTCCCTCTGCTTCCCCTCCTGAGGATTTTTCTTTTTGGGTAACCTTACATACTCTAAGGGAGCATTTCCACTTGGAAAGCCAGGATTTTTCTGATTCAAAAAAGGGGCTTAGGGATTTCCTTCTACCTCAGCATAGGCCTTTAGCTATTCCTCCTGTACTAGACATTGTTGATGATGCTGTTTCGGAATCTGGTTTGGCCCCTGATTCCCTGCCTCCTGCTCCTAAAAACCTGACAGATACTACAGGGTCCCTGAGTCCCACAAGTTCCTTTTTAACTATCCTATTGTAGATCCAGAGACTATTTCACAGGGGCCCAAGGGCATTAAGGCTTGTACTGCTAAAAATCCTACCCCTTCTGATAGAGACTCGGGCGCTGGATAGATGGAGTAAAAGGTTTACATTTCTGCAACCTTGGCCATTAGGGATTTAAACTGCCAGTTTCATATGTTAAAGTAACAGCAGCATATTATTGGATTGCTTAAACAGAAAATGATGTTGATTCCTGACTGTGTGGAAAATAAAGAATTACTGGCTTTAATGCATTCTGCTTAACAAGTTGGAAAACATACTTTGCAATGTGGTTTTGATCCATAGAGGCCTCTTGCAGGGCTGCTGTTACTGGGTCTGTGCTCAGAAGGCATGCTTGGCTTAAGGAGCAATCTTTGCCTGATCATGTTAAAGCTAAATTGTTGGATGCTCCTTTAAATCAGGACTGTCTGTTTGGCAACAAGGCTGAGGAAGTCCTTAAAAAGATGGAAGATAAAGCTAAATCTATGCAAACTGTTAAAGATTGTTCAGCCTCCTAAATTTAGTAGGCACTGGCCCTCTAAGAATTGGTCCTGTCCAGCCCCTTCCAGGTCTTCTCAAGCCAAACCCAGACACAGCAAAACCCCCAGGTTTCAGTCCCAGGGGACACAGAGCTAAGCAGTGGGGGGGGGGGGCTCCACTTTCAAATCTGGGAATAAGACTCCCCCCTATGGTAAACACTCTCAATGACTTCTTTTTAAAATCTCCAAGCACTTACATACTGACTGCCCCTTGGGGGGGGGGGAAGATTGCTCTTCATGCAAAGAATTGGGAACTCAGGACAAATGGGTTTTAAATATAGTGTCCCAAGGATACAGATTTCACTTCCACACATTGGCAACACCAAGCGGGTGGCCAGACCTACCCCCAAATCAGTGGGCAGAGGCCCAAAAACAAGTACTTTCTCTCTTAAGCATGGGAGCTATTCAACTGGTACCCAAAGAGGAAAAGGGACAAGGTTTCTACGCAAGACTTTTCCTGGTACCCAGAAAAGACAATTCATGCCGTCCTATCCTGGACCTGTCTACTCTGAACACCTTTTTGGAGAGTCCAAAATTCAAGATGCTGACTTTTCACCAATTACTTCCTATGCTAGGTACCTGCCTCACACTCCTTCCCTCCTTTCTCAGCAGGAGAACCAGATTCTGCACCCTTAGCTTCTAACACCGAACCTTGCAGCCTGGCCAATTACTTAATCTCTCCTTTACCATCCCTCAGCAAACCTGTGATGGATATCATTTTAGAGGCAAGGAGGCCTAGTACTAGAAAATCTTATGCTGAAAAATGGAAAAGATTTTGTGCCTGGAACCAATCTCAAGGGATGATCACAGCACCATCCAATTTACCTCGGATTTTACAATACTTAACTGAGATGCTTCACAAAGGCCTGTCTTTTTCTTCCATTAAAATCCACGCCGCAGCCATTTCAGCTCATTATAACACAGAACCCCCCCCCCCCCCTTCTCTCATCCACTGCTCATGCTTTTCCTCTGCTCAAGCTGTTCCTCAGAGGGGTCAAAAATTTAAGACCACCCAGAAGAGCTCCAACCCCAGCCTGGGACCTTAACTTTGTCTTGGAGAAACTCACGTAACCTCCTTTCGTGCCAGCTGCTACTGCAGACTTAAAATTTATTTTTTGGAAAACAGTTTCCTTTTAGCAATCACTTCAGCTAGAAGGGTTTCTGAATTACAGGCCCTTATGGCAGAGGAGCCTTTCATAATCTTTCATCCGGACAGAGTGTCCCTCAGAACCAATCCATCCTTCATGGCCAAGGTGGTATCCAGTGTGGCTCTTAATCCGTCCATTCATTTGCCAGCCTTCTTTCCCAATCCACAGAATAAATTGGAACGGATACTGCATTCCTTATTAGTGCACAGACAACTTAGATTTTATTTGGACAGGACTAAACCTGAAAGGAAATCTGAACTGCTGGTGGCTTTTGCTGCAGGGGCAGAGGGGAAGGCTATTTCAAAGCAAACCATTTCTAAATGGATAAGCCGTTGCATTCTTTTCTGCTATAAGCACCATGGAAAACCTATCCCCCAGGGGATCAGACCTCACTCCACCAGGGCTGCATCTACCTCTACAGCCTTTCTCTACCACGGACATCCTAGAAGCTGCTACCTGGAGTTCTGTACATACTTTCACCAAGCATTCTCATTTGCCATTTTTCTCTAAATCCAGATCTGGCTTTTTGCCACTGCAGTCTTGCAGGGAATTATAGCTGGCCCTAATGCTATCTAAATTCCTTCTCCCAACCATAGCTTTGGGAATCTACCCAAATGTAATGACCGCAACGGTGAAACACAAAGAACATAGTACAGTTGTGTACACTTACCATAAATGTTGATGTTAGAGTGTATTCACTGTTGCAGTCCTAGTTACCCTCCACCCAGCCCCTAGCTTCTTTTGACTGTACCTCTACTTTCCTTTACTATGCTTAAAAGCCTTTTTGGCGTATTTGCTTTTTTGTTGGAGGTATGTCTTTGTACTTTTATATTTAATTGCTTCCCATTAGGGGGGCACCTGACATCTGGGGCAAAAAAACTGATGTAATGGCGTCTGCTGCAGGTTTTATATCCCTGATGACCTGATGTCATGGAAGAAGGGACAGCAACCCACGCAGGACCCAAGAATTTGTTAATCAGGCCGACTGAGGGCTACTTGCAAGCAGAT
Source organism: Protopterus annectens (assembly GCF_019279795.1). NCBI lineage: Eukaryota > Metazoa > Chordata > Ceratodontiformes > Protopteridae > Protopterus > Protopterus annectens. The sequence goes on from NC_056731.1 coordinate 271,044,121, forward strand.
AACCCAAATGTAATGACTGCAACAGTGAATACACTCGAACATCTACATTTATGGTAAGTGTACACAACTGTACTTTCCTGCCACAAGGGTACAAGGGAGCTTCTCCAAAAAAAAAAGATGTCCTTATTTTTAGCGGTTAATTTACAAACAGAACTGAATTCAACCAGTATGAATCCAGTCTATATTACCGCCAACAGAAGTGTAACAGAACAAAAAAAAGCAGAATAAAGTTTTTAAATTAAATAAGCAACAGTGTGAAAATCAGCACATTTTTTCTTGAATTAATAATAGAATAAGTCAGCAGAAACAGATTTTTTTTAAATTAAGTAAAAGCAGCAGTTGGTGTGAAATACAGTGAAAGTGCAACAAATGCAATAGTAAAATACACTGCAAAGCAGCAGTAAACAGAGTTTTTTTATTTTTAAACTGCTGAAGTACAGTCACAGTATATAAGAGAAGTACAAAGAAAAAAAATACTTGGAGCCCTTTAGTGCGTTTCCCAGCTCAAAAAGACCAGTTAAACGTCTACAGCTACTAGAAGAATAATCCCAGTCGTCCTAACGTAAAAGCACAGTAAGAGAACCTACACCACCAAAAGACACACATAGAAACACACAACACACACCATACATTTGTGGAGGCTCTCAATAAAAACCTGCCCAAGCATCAGGGGCCTCCAAAGCAGATACGTAAGCAGACTCCACCCCCAACACAATCCAAATGACACATAGCCCACAAACTAAGTGTGCCACTCAACCACAGCCCATAAGGCAAAACAACGTACCCAACACTCTAGTCATAGGTGACTCTGTAGTCAGGCACACTGATGTTTCACTCACCAGGCTAAACAAGGAGAATGTTACTGTCAGCTGCCTGTCAGGTGCCAGGATCCGCCACATAACGCACATACTCAGGTCACTCCACAACAAGTACAAATATGACAGTGTCATTGTCCATGGTGGTGTGAATGACTTGAGACGTACCTCCCTAGACTACATGAAAAGAGACATGGAGGAGCTCTCTGATCTTGTAGCCCAGGCAGGTATGACCCTAGCCCTGAGTAGCATCCTGCCATCTCCCAGAATGATACCACAGTACAAGGACAAAATGATTGACTTCAACAATTGGCTAAGCTTCTGGTGTCATTCTAAGGGGATCCAGTATTTGTCTGCCTGGGATAACATGATCGACGGACCACGATGCTTTGCCAGAGATGGCCTGCACCTGTTGCCCTTGGGATTCCGGATACTGGCTAAGGCTCTTGCCACCCCTGTAGTGCCTTTTTTAGGCAAGGTTCAAATGAAAAATTCACCACCGTAACAGGTACAAGCAAGCAAAATGTGAGGGTAATGCTACTCAGTGCTAGAAGTCTAAACTTCAAAATGCACTCACTCAAGGCACTCCTTAAAATGGAGAACATCGACGTCTGTGCAGAGACAGAGACCTGGTTCAAAGCTCCAGGGAGCACCCCTGCATTACCAGGCTATAATTCATACCACACTTTTCAGCCACCTAATCCGGAACGAAGCACTAAAGGTGGAGGCGTGTCCATATTCATTTAGGATATCCACACCTCCAGGCTAGTTGCACAGCATAATGCATCCATGATTATCTAAGTGCAACTAACTCTGGGCAAGACCGCAATCCAAATTGTAGCTTGCTAGAGACCCCCCCACCATGCCCCAGGGTTCCCACTTCTCATTTCTTGATGCACTGGAAAGTATTAGGGTACAACCCAACACCCTAATAATGGGTGATTTCAAATACCCCACCATTAACTGAGAAAACTACTCGTGTACCAACTCTCTTGCTCAATGTTTTCTGGAATTCATAAATTCCAATGCCTTGGATCAACTTATTCACACCCCCACCAGGGGCAGCAATATCCTAGACCTGGTCATTACCAACATGGGCAACCGGTGTTCCACACCAGAGGTCAATTCCTCGTTGGTCAGATCCGACCACAAGCTAATCACCCTAGACATCACATCCCGCTCCCACCCCCAATTAGGGAAACCACCGTAAAAAACTTCTCCAAATGCAACTTCACACTTAAGACAGAAGTGGTAAACTTCATGACACCCATGCAGACAGACAGTAGAGGTACGACTGTTAAATCCTACACAAATGCACTTTATAAGCATTTACACGAGTGCATGGATCATGCTATCCTTAATAGAACCAAGATGCTATCCTCCAAAAAAAGGAAGCCAATCTGGTGGTCCTCTGCCATAAACAAACTTTACAACAGAAGAAAGAAACTGTTGCAAAAAAGAGTAAAATCCCATGACTGAAGGAACTCCCTGGTCAACCTCAGTAAGAAGCTGAGATCCCTCATAAAATTCTCCAAAGCTAGTTATGAAAACAAAATTGCTACTGACTCTAAAGACAACCACAAAGCATTCTATAGCTATGTCAAGAATCTCAATGGCAACACTCAGATCTGCTCTGAGTTGCAGCACAATGGCAGTAAATATACAGAACCAACTGATATTGCCAACATCCTGGCAGACAGGTTCAGTGCTAACTTTACCCCCCTCTCGCCCCCTACAGGGCCCATCTCTATACCGGAAGAATGCACAGTTCCTGTAATCACAGCTGCACAGGTAAAAAACACACTGTCCACAGCATCCATGGGACCTGACAATATCCCAGGCTGCGTTCTACACGAACTACAGAATGAACTGGCACCCTACCTAAGTACCATGTTCAATCATAGCCTCACCTCAGGCTTTATGCCCACTGAATGGTGCACCGCAACGGTTATCCCACTCCACAAAGGGGGAGCCACAATGGACCCCAGGAACTACTGCTCCATTAGCCTGATGAGCCTGGTCTGCAAGGCCATGGAATGTATCATCATGGAACTTCTAAACAAAGTCATTGGTAATCTCCAAACTTTGGACCCCTACCCAGTTCGGGTTTGTAAAAGGCAGATCATGTCTCCTAAACCTGATTGACTTCTTTGAAGCAGTCACCAAAGCCATAGATGAGAGTAAGGGGGTTCACACAGCTTGTCTAGATCTCGCCAAGGCTTTCGACAACATCCCCCACTCTGGAATTATAGATAAGCTCACTAAACTAGGTATAAATCCCTATGTCACAAGATGGGTTGCCAACTGGCTCATGGACAGAACCCACACTGTGAAAGTAGCAGACTCCAAATCCGACTTCAGACAAGTGAAGTACCACAGGGTTCAGTCCCGGGTCCTCTCCTGTTTGGTATCTACTACTCTGAAGTACAGACTAACACAGAAGATCTTTGGCTAACAAAGTTTGCAGATGACTGCAAACTAGGAGCCATAATCGAAACTCCTAACGATGTGGACATACTACAAAAGGGCCTCACTGAGACAGATGTTTGGTGTCAAAGGCATGGCCTGAAGGTCAGTGCCAAAAAGTGTGTTGTCATCCCCTTTGGTAAAAACTCTGTACCCATGAACTACCACATAAGTGGTAGTCTACTTAATGCCGAAAGTTTGATAAAAGACCTTGGGACACAGGTGGACAGTAGTTTCTCCTTTGATCACATCGCCACAGTGGTCAGGAAATTCTTCTACGTGGCTCACCTCATCACAAAAGGTTTCTCATTCATCACTCATTAGACCTATTGTAGAGTACAATGCCCCTTTTGGTATGTAGCTCACAAGACATCTACAACAACTGGAAAGGCCACAGAAATACCTCATAAAGAGGATTACTGGCCTCAAACAGATTCCCTACGCAGACTGTCTCAAAAAACTCCAGCTTTACTCCATTGCATATCGCCTACTCAGAGGCGATCTCTGCCTAACATACAAAGCTATGTCAAACCCAGAGCTGTTGCACTTAAAGAAATCCCAATCCCTCCGAGCTACATGCTCTAGGGACCTAAACCTTGTTGCCACAAAAAACTGAACGTGCTGGAGGGATAGATTCCTGTCCCAGAGACTTCCCATAATCTGGAACAGACTACCTATCTATGTCAAACAGAGCTCCTCATTAGCAGTCTTCAAGAAAAATCTTAATGATTGGATGGGAAATAGGAAATTCACCCCAGGGATCACTTCTGTGGCTCTGCTCGACAGGGGCACAGGAAAATAATTTTCTTGGGTGGCGAAAGCCAGGGTACCTTTTTGGCTAGGCTTGTATAGGCCCTAGGGCTAATAGTGTAGTATCTACCAATGAACCTGTGGAGTGAAGTACTACCGCAAAAAAGATGTGGATACAGCAGTGTACCTTAAACAGCTCATAAGTGTGATTATTCAATAAAAGTACTTTGCTTTATATAAGTGAGCCAAGAGCCACTCGGTTGTACAGAATTTATTAAAGCACTAAGGAAGAAGTACAAAACTTTGTCCAACAAAAAGTGAGCTGTGAAACAGGAGATTTCTTTTTCTTCTTCTTCAGTATTTCAAGAGAAAATGTTTGAGATACAGAAAAAAGTACAAGAGTTGACTGGAAGAATGAAGAGTACGTTGGAAAGGAAGCAATGACTGGATTTGGGAGATGGAGATAAACAGGAGTAAAACCAGCAACTTGGAAATTGACAAATAAATGTGGGATTATAATGCATTATTTACATTTGTGAAATATGACAGATCTACAAAACTTGGAAATATTGGACTTTTTTCACTGTGGTAAACTAATAGGGGTCTCTAAAGCAGTTCATGTCAGTAATATTTGTAAGAACAATTAGGAGAGAGGAAGGAAAGAGTTAACTTGTAAGTAAAACAAACTTTTGTTCTTAGCAGTCTTATTTGTATAGTGCATGCTGTCTGTATCTGCATGCTGTAAAGTAAAGTTTTCTCTGTTATTTTCAAGTGTAATGGAGATATAAAGTAAACAATTGCCCTTTTTTTCTTCCTCCTTTCTTTCTCCTTGTTCAGTTTTAAGAAATGTAGGCACTGCATTGTAAAAGAAAAGTCTGATCAAAAGTGTGTAATGCAAGAAAATGTGATTTTTGGGAATGACTGGATTAAGACTGTTGGCTTTATCTAGTAACAAATTTTAAGAGGAAGCAAATAAAAAAGAACATGGAATATAATAAAGCTGTTGTCTAGCAAATAAATAAATACTTATAATGACAGCCCTGTATCTGTTTCTCATGTCTCCATGAAGACAGTCTGATAAAGAGTAAGAAAAACAGAATACTTCTTTCTTTTAATTGCTTTCTTTCAATTGTTTTTGTTTGAGGACTTTCAGTTAAGTAAAACGTTCAAGGTGTTACATAGGCTTAAATGGATATGACAAGAAACAACTGTATAAAAGGTGATCCAGCCAAACATTTGTGTGTGTATTGTAACACAAAAGCAGGAACTAGGTACTTGGCAAAAAAAAAAAACTGTTACAAATAAAAGGTGGGAATAATACCTTTTTAACATAATGAGCATTTTGATATCATCTTTAAATGTTAGTGGTCTCCAAATATATATATATATATATATATATATATATATATATATATATATATATATATATATTTATAAAAGGTGTTTCGGCTAAATGGCAATTCTGAATGTTCAAGACTTTTTCTTTTACTTTTAAGCCTATTTATGGACAATTTCAGGCAAGCATTCCTCTTATGCTGTGCTGATGATGCCAATTTCAGGCCAATAAACCCAAATCCCTCTAGCTGTGGACGTGCATGTTTCTGCCTTCTTATGGCATCATCAGCACAGCATAAGAAGAATATTTAACTTTTGGAAACCCAGGGTTGTTGTACCCAACTGATATCCATAAACTTTAGGGTGTCTACAAAATATCCCAACTAACAAACTAAAACGTCACACAGGAAAACCAATTGGTTAAAAAAAACGCAAAAAGAAAAATCTAGCAAAGCTAGACTTTCCAATGTGTGATACCTTAAACCTCTTGTATCAGAGGCAACATGGGATATATGCAAATTACCCTTTAAGGATATCAGGTGTTTCAGTTAAAATGGCATTTCTAAATGTCCAAGACTTTTACTTTTACGTCTATTTATGGACAATTTCAGGCAAACATTCCTCTTATGCTGTGGTCATGATTTCATAAGAAGGCAGAAACATGCATGTCCACAGCTAGAGGGGTTCGGCTTTATTGGCTTGAAATTAAAATAGGAAGAGATGAGATAAAAATGATGTATAACCAATCAACAGGAACATCCCCAAGAATAGATGGTATTCCTGTGGAAGTTTGGAAGTTAGGAGGGAAAAACTGATAAAGATCTGGAAGGTTTTAACGGTATTTTAAAAGGAGAAACACCCCTTCTTGGAAGAAAGCGGTGGTGGCTGTAATACCTAAAGAGGGTAAAGACCCATCCGATCCAGCTTCATACAGGCCCATTTCAATCCTAAAACATGATTATGAAGTGTTTGTCTGTAATGCCTAAAAGAATAGATACGGATCAGTGTGGTTTTGTGGAGAGGAGGCAAACATTTGACAACATTAATAGAACATTGATGATCCAGAGGGAAGCTGAATGTAAGAAAATACCACTGTTGTTGGTGGGTCTTGATGCAGAGAAAACATTTGGCAGAGTGTAAGTTGGGAGTCTGTGAACAGGGCAATGGAAACATTTGCATTCCCTGATAAAATTATAAGGTTTTTTTTAGAAGGACATGAGGGATCACAGGCAAAAATTAAAGTAGGTGGGTTCCTCTCTGATGATTTCTGTTTGAGCAGAGGAACCAGGCAGGGGCATTTGCCATTTAATTGCATTATATTTAGAACCATTTGCAAAGAAAATAGTCTCAGAAATTCAAGGATATAATTAGTATGGTAGTCAAGAAAAGCTGGCTATATTTGCAGATATTATTTTATACCTGATAAAATAAAAAAAAGATCTGTGTGGTGGAACATTTTGAGGCAGTTTCAGATATTTTTGAGATACAGAATTAATGAAGCTAATACAAAGGCAGTAGCTGTAAGTTATGTACCTACACACAAATTGGTTCAGCATTATCCGTATTTATGGGGATATGATAAAATTAAGTACTTGGAGTATGGATTAAAAAGGATTCTGGTGTGGCAGCTAAGGATATGTGGTAAGAGACTAAAGAAAAGATAATATGAAACTGAGAAGTTGGAAGCTCTTTTATATGGATCTGGATGGCAAGATACAAGCAGGTAAAAGTTTATACATAGAGCAGGTATATTTTTATCAACCAGAGAAGTTGTAGTTAGCAGTTAATAAAGAACTGAAGGATTTTATCTGGGAGGGTAAGATGGCAAGAGTTAAGCAGGATAAGCTGATTCTTCAAATTGCACAAGGTGGTTTGGGATTACCCGATTTGAAGAGGTATTTTAAAGCTACACAGTTAAGGCTCCTATACATAACACAGGCAGAAATCTGTAATTCAAAGTGGAAAGGGATGATGAAAGGGAGGAGAAGCTCAGGAAACAAGGAGAGACTGATATTTTGAATGCAGATCCTTAAGGAGAATAACAATAACTATGCAGAATATTATGTTTACAAGTAGCAAAATGTATTCTAAGGACTAAGCCAACACGGAAATGGAGAAAGGAGATTCGGCTAATAGGGATTACTGCTGATAGGGATTACTGCAATTAGAGTACAGACAGTAGGCAAGAGGGGACTGGAATTTATTGGAAAAAAATGGTAAAACAACCAAGGTATTGGGAGCAAGTAATTAAAGAGGGAAAGGTAATAGAATGGGAAGAGGCCAATAATTTATTTGCACTGCAGGACAGAGATTGCCTTCCATATCAATGATTGATACAGGAGTACAGGCACAGAAAAAGAAATTGGGATCCTAAGCAAAAGACAAGCATTGGTAAAGTTTTTAGTAGAATCTAGAACTGAAGCTGCTGTTAAAAAAGGAATAATTAGTAGAACATACAGAATATTGCTGGTTAACTGTAAGAATCAATTAGAGGAGGTTAGAAAGGATTGGGAAGAGAAAATGGATAAACAATTCAAAAAGAAACAATGGGGAATATATGTAGGTCTCCCAATTATGCAACAAACTATAGAAGATTTAGGATCTTTACTTGGAAGTGTTTGTATAGGTATTTTATACCCCAAGTAGACTCCAAAGAATTTTTCCTCCAGCAGCAAATGTTGAAGCTATGATGGGGAAGAAAGAGTAACTGGGAACATATTTTCTGGGGGTGTAATGAGTTGGCAGACTTTAAAAGATTCCCTGCAGACTGCTCTGTCAGAGATACTGGATGAGCAAATTGGTGTAACTAAGGAATTTTTTTTTTTGAGCTGTGATATAAAATCGGAATTGCCTCGACATAGTAAAGCCTTGCTGAGGTCTAATTTTGGTGGCTGCCAAAAAAAAACAATTACTAGGAAATGGAAATCAAAGTCTAAACCAACATTTCTAGAAGTAGTGAATATACTAACAGAGAAAACAACTTGAACTGAGATCTTTAGAAAAGGGGAAAAGCAAATTACATAGGGAAAAATGGGAATTGTAGGAACAATACATGCGGTGAAGGAACGAGGCTTAAAAGAAGGCAGGATTTGAATGAGGTATTCAGTGTTTGACAGTGGCTGGATAGATTATAAGTGATGCATAATGCTTGCAACTACAATTACATGTATAATGTTTGCAATTAAAATTATGCCAGTATGATTTGTTGACTGGCTCCAGTAATGCCGTCCTCTGAAATATCTGGTTCCACTCTTGCCTTTTATCAAACTTTAAATTTCCCTGAATCCAGGTCTGCCTTTTCATGATGTTCATCGTGTTACACTGCTGCAGTCATCACACTTGGGTTATCCTGCCCGTCAGGCGGTCTCGCAGTCGGCCTGAATTCCAAAGTCTTGGTCCGGCATCGGTTGCTGTCACTTCTTCCCAGACGTCAGTGCGCCAGGGGTATATAAGAGGCATCCGACGCCATTTTCTTCTGTCTTTCTTGCCGCGCGGTGCCCGAAGCAGAAGCAGTTCGCAAGTGCCAGTCGGCCGACACCTGAGATTTTTGATTCGAATTTCAGTCCGAAGTCTTCAATAAAGCTAAGTACCCCATTGGGGAACATTTTCTTACCTCAGTCCAATGTCAGAAAAAGTTAACAATTGCATTTCTTGTGGGAAGCAAATACCTCATAAGGACTTCCATTCCTGTTGTATTCCTTGCCTAGGCCCAGACCACGACGTCACAGGTTGTCGGTTTTGTCCTAGGTTTAATAAAAGAACTATCAAATGCCGTTTTGACTTTGCACGACATTACTTTGGTAGGAAATTTAATTATATCATGCCGTCAGAGCAGCCAGCGACCGGCATACATAAAAAACGCAAGGATAAGGACAGGCAGCCTAGGAACAAGCCAGACTCCGAGGCCTCTGCTGGGCCTGTCGCCGGTTCTCCGGTTTTCAGTGAGGCGCCTACGCAGCCCCTGACTACCGCAGAACTGGAACCCCAGACAGCTGTGGATTCACAAGCGGAGCCTACTAGGCCGACGCAGCCATCTTCCGACTCCGGAGCAGAAGTAGACCCCAGTGCAGTGGAAACACCTTTGGTTACAGAAGGTGTCTTCAGACCAACTACACTCACCATTAAATCTTATGCTAAGCTTAAAACTTCTTTAAAACCTAAGAAGACTGTACATCAGTCTACAGTTCAAGGCCCCATGCCTAAGAAACAGATGCTTAAGATGGCTGAAGATTTGATTACCCTAATCAAGGGTTCCCATCCCCCTCCTGATAAAAGAGCAAGACAAGAGGAGGATTATGCTTACTCTGACCAGGTTTCAATTTCCTCAGATTCTTCTGAAGAACAGGGTTACATTAGATAATGTGGATGATGTTTACTTGGAGTCTAGTTTAAATCCTGACTCTCTACCTCCTGCTCCAGCCAAACCAGACCGATACTACAGAGTACCTGACTCACACAAATTCCTTTATAAAAGCCCTGTGGCTGACCAGAAACAATTTCCCAGGGTCCTAAGGGAGCTAAAGCTTCTATGGCTAAAAATCCTGCGCCCTCTGAAAGGGATTCCAGAGCCCTAGATAGATGGGGAAAGAAAATATACACCTCAGCAACTCTGGCTATGAGAGCATTAAATTGTCAGTTTCACATATTGAAATATCAGCAATTCCTAATGTCTCAATTAAAACAAAAAATGAGCACACAATACTGACCAGTCTGAATTCAAGGAAATGCAGGATCTGTTGCATGCAGCTGAACAGGTGGGCAAACATACTTTACAATGCGGATTTGAATCGTTGGAAGCTTCCTGTAGAGAGCAGCTGTTACTGGCTCTGTCATACGTAGACATGCTAGGTTAAAAGAACAAACCTTACCTGATCATGTTAAAGCAAAATTATTAGATGCACCTTTACAGCAGGATGTATTTGTTGTCAAAGCAGAAGAGGTTTTAAAGAAAATGGAGGATAAGGCAAAGTCTATGCCAAGGATAAAGAGGAATGCCAAACCTGCCACCAAATCAATGGGCAGAGGCACAAAAACAAATTACAGCTCTCATGGACATGAGAGCCATTCAACAGGTACCTACACAGGATCAAGGACAAGGATTTTACTCAAGACTCTTTCTAGTCCCAAGAAAGGACAAAGCATGGAGACCCATTCTGGATCTTTCAATTCTGAACACCTATCTGCAAGTACCAAAATTCAAGATGCTAACACTACAGCAGCTTCTTCCCATGCTGGGCAAGAATGCTTGGCTAGTAACTTTGGACCTCAAGGAGGCATACCTGCATGTCCGTATCAGACAAAATTGCAGAAGATACTGCCGCTTCATTGCAGGTTCAACACATTATCAATTCTCTGCACTGCCCTTTGGCTTATCTACTGCGCCCAGGGTCTTCACAAAATGCCTGGCACCAGTAATTACATACTGCAGACAAAGAGGAATTCACATATACCCATACCTGGACGACTGCATTATTCAAACAGAAAGCAAGGACATACTTTTAAAGCATCTGGCATTTGTCAAACACCTCCTAAGTTGCCTAGGGTACACAATAAACAAAAAGAAATCAAAACTAGTGCCCTCAAAACATAATATTCCTGGGTACCAGCTTGAATACAACGGCCCAGATGGCTTATCTCACACCAGACAAGCAACAGCAGCTGACTCAATATTTCAAAATAATGGCAACAAAGACCCAACTCCCTGCAAGAAAAATTCTGCAGGCCTTGGGATTCATGGCATCTTGCATACTTACTAATACTATTTGCAAAACTGCATATGAGGAAATTATAATGGTACCTGAAAAGCGTATGGACTCAGCACAGCCACAGCTTGGAAACAATATCACTCATTCCCTGCCTTCAACAGGAGTTTCTATGGTGGGCACAGGCATGTCACCTCAACAAGGGTCAGCCTTTCACCTTACCCACAGCCAGGCAAACTGTGATAACAGATGCATCGGACTATGCCTGGGGAGCACACATGGCAGGACAGTGCATTCAGGGCAAATGGACTACAGATCAGAGGCATCTGCATATCAATCAAAAAGAAATGCTAGCAGTACAGAATGCCCTAACAGCTTTCAAGGACCTTTTACAACCAGGACAACTAATAATAAAGACGGACAATACCACAGTAATGTGGTACATAAACAAGCAAGGGGGCACACATTCCTACCCTCTATGCAGGCAAGCAATGACCTTGTGGAACACTGCACTGTCTTACCAAGTTCAATTACAAGCACAATTCCTGCCAGGAAAGAAAAACACATTGGCAGATGACCTAAGCAGAAACATCATGGATCCACACGAGTGGAAACTAGATCCACAAGTATTTGCAATGATAGCTCAAAAATGGGGACGCCCAGACATAGATCTGTTTGCAAGCCCCCACAACTACCAATTTTGCACAAGGACATTCCATCCACAAGCTTGGAAAGTGGATGCCCTCTCATTCAGTTGGAAAACATTAACAGTGTATGCCTTTCCTCCACTGCCTCTTCTAGCAAAAGTACTGCTAAAAGTCAGATTAGAGAGGCCACAAATGATACTCCTTGCACCAGACTGTGGCCACACCAGCATTGGTATCCAATTCTAAGGAACATGGCCCACGGCCCACCATGGATTTTACCACAAATTCCTCACCTGCTCACCCAGCGAGACAGTCAGATTTTACACAGCCAGCTCAAGACTTTAAACCTGGCTGCATGGCAAATTACCTAAACAACCAGCCAACACCTCTATCCAAAGCTGTTATGGATGTCATTCTGGAGGCCAGGAGGCCCAGTACCAGGAAAACCTATTCAGACAAATGGAAAAGATTTTGCGCCTGGAACCAGGCTAAAGGCCAAAATCCCCTTGATCCAAACATCCCTCACATTCTACAATATTTAACTGAGATGTTGCACAAAGGACTTTCCTTTTCATCTATTAAGATCCACGGCTCAGCAATTTCAGCTCATTATAACACGGATCCTCCTTTATTCTCACATCCACTCCTAAGACAGTACCTCAGAGGGGCTAAGAACATAAGACCGCCAAGGAGAACACCAACACCTACTTGGGATCTCAACTTTTTTCTGGAAAAGATTACACTGCCGCCCTTTGAACCAGCTTTTTCAGCTGATTTAAAATTTCTTTCATGGAAAACTGCCCTGCTTCTAGCAATAACCTCCACTAGAAGAGTCTTAGAGCTACAGGCACTAATGGCAGTGGAGCCTTTCCTCATTTTTCATCAAGACAGTCTCTCTACGAACTAACCCTTCCTTTATGCCAAAGGTGGTATCCAGTGTGGCCCTAAACCAAGCCATTCATTTGCCCACCTTTTTCCCAAATTCCCAGAACAAAGGAGAGAGACTCCTGCACTCTTTGGACATTCACAGGCAATTACGTTGCTACTTGGATAAAACTAAGGCTTTCAGAAAAACTGACCAGCTCTTTGTAGCCTATGCTACAGGATCACAAGGAAAAGCTATCTCAAAACAGACCATTTCTAAATGGGTAGGGCATTGCATACGTTTCTGCTACAAGCATCATGGGAAACTGGTACCTGCTAACATTAGGTCCCACTCCACCAGGGCTACAGCTACATCAGCAGCCTTTCTCAGGGGAGTGCCAACCAAGGATATTCTGGAAGCTGCAACTTGGAGTTCAGTGCACACCTTCACCAAACACCATCACTTACCTCTATATTCTAAGACTAGAGCTGGTTTTGCCACTGCAGTTTTGCAAGGCCTACTAGCTTCTTCTAACCCTGTTTAACTCCACCTCCCATCCTTAGCTTTGGGATTCTACCAAAGTGTGATGACTGCAGCAGGGTAACACTATGAACATAGCACAGTTTTGTACCTACCATAAATGTAGATGTTCGAGTGGTTACCCTCCCTCCATCCCCTCTGAACTAACTGAACTTATCTATACCACTCTATCCTATACTAACTCTGTGGTGTATTTGCTTGTGCCTAAAGATATTGTTTTATTTTTATCTAGCTATATATATATATATATATATATATATATATATATATATATATATATATATATTGCCTACCTATTGGGGGCACCTGACATCTGGGGCAAGAAAAACTGAAGTAAATGGCGTTGGATGCCTCTTGTATACCCCTGGTGCACTGACGTCAGGGAAGAAGTGACACCAACCGACGCCGGACCAAGACTTTGGAATTCAGGCCGACTGCGGGACCGCCTGATGGCAGGATAACCCAAGTGTGATGACTGCAGCAGGGTGAACACTCGAACATCTGCATTTATCTTAGGTACAAAACTGTACTTTCCTGTACTACTCAGGTGATGTATACGGATGCTTCTGATCAAGGCTGGGAAGCCTCCCCCGACAACCTAATAGCCCAGATATTTATTCCCATTAAGAATTGGCAGACCATATCAACTTCAAGGAGATAAGGACTGCACTTGTAGATCTCCAGCCCGTCCACTACGTTTGGTTTCCAGGTCCTGTAAAAGTTTTTACAGAAAGTACCACAGTCATGTGGTACATCAGTGTGTGTGTGTGTGTGTGTGTGTGTGCGTGTGCGTGTGTGGGGGCATAATCTTTCCTTCTTTGCAGGCTGGCATTTGAAGCTAGGGATTTTGCAGTTCACCATCACTTGGTTCTTCAGTCAGTCTACATTCCTTTAGAGTACAGTCTGTTGGCAGACTTTGAGCAGGTCCAGAACAAATCCTCAAGAATGGCTGCATTGTACTTTGGTGGAGTATTCCTCAGGTAGATATTTTTGCCCCCCGCCCTTTAAACTTCCACAGTTCTATTCCAGAGTGCCAAGTCCTCTGGCTTGAAAAGTGGATGCAAGTGTTTTTGTTGGAAGGCGATGTTTCTGTATGCCTAGACTACTCTTCATCTATTACCAAATGCGGTGCACGTGATCATGTGGGACACACCCGATATCTTGCTGACGACACCCTTTTGGCCCAGACAGCACTGCCCCCCCCCCCCCTTCTATTTCATCTGGCTGCGGGAAGTCATCTTAAGTTACTTTACAGGATGGATCTTCTCACACAAGCCAAAGAATCTTTCATTCACCCTCACTTGTCCACCCTTCAATTGGCACTTTGGGTGATAGGGTTTTGATTCTTTTTAGGTGCCAATTTTCTGAGGATGTGCATCTGGTTTTGCAGGAGGCCAGAAAGCCCACTGTGAGAAAATCCTATGTGACTGAATGGAAGACATTTTCTATTTGGTGTCTCAAGCATGACTGGGACCCTTTTACTGTGAGGGTTCCTACAGTTCCTTCTTATTTCTGTGAGTTGCATAGTTCTGGTTTGGCGTATTCATCTTTTAAAGTTCATTTGTCAACCAGTTTTGTTTTTCTGCCTCTGAATCCACATTTGGCTTCTAGTTTTGAAATCAAACAATTTTTGAAAGGTGTTCTTCATATTCAGCCTACAAGAAAGCCTATTCCTCCTCCTCCTTTATCCCTGAATTTTGTTCCTGAGTGTTTCCTTTTGCGCCTGCTCTTTCTTACAACATTGTACTTGGAAGACTGTATTGGTGAGGGTTCTTAATTCTGCTAGGAGGCTGTCTGAACATCAAGCACTCACGCCAGTTGCACCTTTTTTTTGTTTCTTTCACAGGGAAAGGGTGTTTATTCATACCAGTCCTTATTTTATTCCCAAGGTGATTAATGAGTTGTCCTTGAATCAGTTTATTAATCTTCTTTTTTTTCCCTTCTCCACAGAATATAAGTGAGATGGTTCTTCACATCTTGGATGTAC
Organism: Protopterus annectens; assembly: GCF_019279795.1. Classification (NCBI taxonomy): domain Eukaryota; kingdom Metazoa; phylum Chordata; order Ceratodontiformes; family Protopteridae; genus Protopterus; species Protopterus annectens. The sequence goes on from NC_056731.1 coordinate 271,059,228, forward strand.
GTAGACAACTGAAATATTACTTGGAAAAGATGAAGCATATCTGGAAATCTGAGCAGCTTTTTGTTTCCTGCCAAGAAATTGGGTTTGGAGGTATCTAAGCAAATGGTTTCCTCCTGGATTTCTAAAGCCATTTCATAGGTGTTTACTAGGGTTTACTATCATAAATTCGAAAATCGGAACAAAACGTGTCTGCATTTTCGAATTTATACATCGGAAATGAACATTTCCGAATTTTCCTAATAATGAACAGTTGTATTGTCGAAAATGTCGCCTGCGACATTTTCGGCAATACACAGCACTCCCACCCGTCCCGTAACTACCTACCTAACTAGCCTAAACACACAGTTATGCAGGGGGGCAAGCCCCCCTGCACCCCCCCAACTTAATATTCCAACTCCAATATCGCACTACAGTGAGGAAAGGGATGTATTTCCCTAACCGCACTGTACCGCGATCCCCTCACATGAGCGAATGTTAGAATTGCGATTGCACAGTCCATTCGCAATGGTAACGTTCGCTCACATCACCTGCCGAAATATGAAGTATTCAAACATCTGTTGTTCGAATACTTCATAGCCGTGCAAGTGCACGTCGGCATTGTAATAGTAAACCTTTTACTAGGCTAACGACCACAAGGGCCTTTTTATGCCTAGCCATGCATCCCAAATCTCTGACAAGTTCTGATATCCTTGATAAGTGTAAGCATGGGCCTGGGAGATTAACCATTTACAGGTTACCTGTGCCCATTAGAGACATAGGTACCAAACAAGGGAAGAATTTTCGATTTCCCATCCAATTGTCCAAGTTGCACTTGAATTGGTTTTGGGAGGAACTCTGCTTTGCATGGATGGGGAGCCTGTTCCATAGACAGGGTAGTCTCTGGGATACATGCCTATCTCTCCAGCAGGTCCTATTTATATCACAGGCAATGTTTAACTCTTTAGAACGGGTAATTCTAGTGCTGTTTGTTTTGTTGATATGCAGGAGGTCCGTCAGCGAAGGGTCTGACAATGCTCTGTATGCCAGGCATAGATCTCCCCTCATAAGCCTGTAGGAGACAGAATACAGGGATAGGCCTTGAGCTGGTCCACATAGGACATATTACTTACACCCTGTATTCTTTTAGTGGGGAACCTCTGGACGTTCCAGTTGTTGGATATGCCTGGTTAGGTACATACCAAAGGTGGCATTGTACTCCGTGATATGTCTTATGAATGCCGAATACAATGAAACAGTGACTTCCTTAGACTCGCAACATAGAATGATTTCCTCACCACTCTAGACACATGATGATCAAAGGCTAGATTACTATCTGTGTGTGTCCCTAAGTCCTTGACTACTGGGTCAACTCTAAGGGGTGTGTTGTTAATATGATAGTTACCAGGGATGGATGACTTCCCAAAGGATACTATTATACATTTCTTGGCATTTAGTTTTAGTCCGTGGCTCTGACACCAGTTGTTTGTCTGTGTTAGCCCCACTTGGAGAACATTTGTGTCCGTGTGAGATACAGTGACAGCTCCTAATTTACAGTCATCTGTAAATGTAGTCAGCCAGAGACCACTGACATTGGCTTTGACTTCTGAGAAGTAAATGCCAAAAAGGAGCGGTCCAAGGACTGATCCTTGAGGGACTCCCCTTGTGACTGGCCACTTTGTAGAGGTGGACTCACCAATTCTAACTTCCTAGGTCCTGTCTGTGAGCTAGTTGGGTATCCACTGGGTGACATACAGGTTTGTACCTAACCTCTTGAGTTTGTCAACAAAGCCCAAGTGGGGTATTGTATCAAATGCCTTGGCCAGGTCAAGGTAGGCAGTGTAAACAATTTTGCCCTCATCCTTTCTTTGGTGACCTTCTCAAAGAAGTCCACCAGGTTGAGTAGGCATGATCTGCCCTTGACTAAACCAAAGTGGATTGGGTCCAGTATCTGGAGGTTTACTGTATCTCTGTTGATCATCTCCATGATAATTTTTTCCATTACTTTACATACAAGACTGGTGAGACTTATGGGTCTGTAGTTTCGAGGGTTTGTAGATGGCCCACCTTTGCACAGAGGGATGACTGTTGCCTTTCTCCAATTCATGAGGCACAAAGCTTGTTTGGAGGCTACAGTTAAATAGTAATTCCAGAGGCTCTGATAGGTCATGTTTCATGCTATTTAGAAGGCATCCTGGGATATTGTCTGGGTCCATTGATGCAGTGTTCTTGGTCTTGGAGCATTAAAGACCTGTTCCCTAGTGATAGTAGGAGGGAGTTATATTTGATATTTCCTGAGGGAAGGTTGAGTGGGACCAGGGAGCAAAGTTGGAGCTGAATTTATCAGCCAGGAGGTTTGCTTTATCTTCTGGCTCAGTATAGGTGACCACATTTACAATGAGCTCTGCACACAACTGTGTATTACCTTTGAGGTTGCAGACATGGCTAAAGAATGTTTTGTGGTTGTCCTTAGCGTGGGAGGTTGAACTTGCCTCAGATTTGGCTTTGGTAGAATTTTTGTCCTCAAAGTTGTTTAGTTTGATGAGAGTGCTATTCTCCTGCTGGGTGCTGCCCCTCCTAATTTATGCCATGATTTTCTTCCTCCTGTTAAACAGATGACTGATTTTGCGATTCCACCAGGGTGGCTTGTTTTTTTTAGTTCTGTACTTCTTTCTGGTGGATACATCAGCCTCTATGCAGCTATTAACATGCTTGTACTGGGTTTCTGTGAACAGTTCTACATAGGCAGAAGTGTTCTCAGGGTTTATGGAGGCTTGAAATTTTGCCAGGTTCTCACTTAATAGCAGGAGGTTAGCCTTAGAATAGTTTCTGACTATTCCAGGTTTAGCTGAGGGTTAAGGTTTTATTTTTACTTCCAAGGAGACCATTTTGTGTTATGACCTTACCACGGAAGGCATTACAGTAGGGGATGTGCAGCAGTCTCCCATATTAGTGAGGATAAGATTCAGTGTGGTTGCACTCCTGGTTGGTATATTGACTATCTCGTCCAGGGAGTTTGTGTTTATAAAATCCAGGAATCTCTGTGCATGTACGTTTGGTGTCCTACAGGATTCTCTGTTAATAGTGGGGTAATTAGTCATCCATGAATATGGTATTGAGTTGTATGGCTAGTGTTCCTAATAAGTTTAAATACACGGTATGGGTTTCCTGGATCGTAGAGGGGGACCTATAGCTTGCAAGGAAGTGGTATTGGATTTTACCTATGGTGATTTGAACATGGAGCAGCTCAAGTGCATTGTCCTGTTTGACCAGCCTTGAAGTATATTTATTTTTGATGTAAATACTCCTCTACCTTCAGTCCCTGCCTGTGAAGTAGCTGGACGAAATGTGTGGAAGGCATTATAACCTTGCACTGTTAATGTGCTCTCCGTGGCTTTAAACCATGTCTCAGTGACCGCACAGACATCCGCATTCTCTAGGGTAAAGTGAGCTTTTAGAGAGTGGAGTTTTTTGTTTAGACTTCTAACATTGAGCAGTAATACCTTTAGATTTTCTTGGTTTTGATTTGCTATGTTGGAAGGTCATTCAGTTTGGCATTGCCTAAAGAAGGGCACTATGGGGGAAGACTATGTTTTAGCTAATATTTGAAAGCCTAGAGGGGAGAGGTGCAGACCATCCCTGGCAAAGCAGCATGGTTTGTTGACCATCTCTTTCCATGCTGACAGGTATTGCTCCCCCACAGAATGACACCAGAAACAAAGCCAATTTATTTAAGTTTGTATTGTGGCATCATCCTTGGAGACGGTAAAATGCTGCTCAGTGCAAGGCTCATACCAGCTTGAGACACACATTCCGAGAGCTCCATGATGTCTCTTTTCATATAGTCTAGGGAGGTACGTCTCCGGTCATTTACTCCAACATTGACTATGACTGAGTCACATTTGCAATTGTGGTCCAGTAAAATGAATTCATGCTTAATGTGGCAGGTCCTAGCCCCTGATAGGCAACTGACCATAACTTTCTTCTTGCTCAGCCTGGTGAGAGGGACATCAGTGTGTCTCACTATGGTAGTCTCCAGTGACTACAGTGTTGGATTGTGTGGTGACTTGTCTTATGTGCTTATAGCTGGAGGCTCCATGAGATGTAGCTCTGTGTGTTGATGTGGGTGTTGTTTTGAAAGAGCGCATTTGGGGCTGCTGAGGGTATTTGTTATGTGTACTCCGTCTAAGGAGATCTTTGTGGTTTAGGAAGGTTAAATGTAAATACCTCAGCGTACGTGAGTCTATATGTTTGCTTTCAGTTGTGTATGATGGGTGCAGTGTGTGTACTACTGACAAGCTTATTGACATTAGGAGTACGTTTATGTGGGAGCTTTGCCTCCAGTGACATTGTATAAATACATCTCTCACATATCATATCAGTTTGATTATTAACTGGTTGTCAGTAAACATGAGGCAATTTATGCATTGCCTCAGGATGCCCATATCCACCAAGCCGCTAATGGAGACAGTAGGGAAGTTTATATCCATGGCAACAGACCCTGTTTTATTGATTAGTTGGAGTGAGAGTTGGTCACTGTTTGGAGTGTCCATGTTGCAACTATGTGGACAGTACTTGGAACGGAAAACTAGTTGTCCTGTGTGCAATTGGGTATTAGAGAAATTTCAATTGTGCTTTTACAGGAAAAATGTCACTCAAGGTGTCTGAGTCTGTACAGAGCACTGCCAAACACTTGAGGGGAAACTAATACGTAGACCCTGAATTTAAGGATGAATTATTTAGCAGATATTCTGAAGTTAGAAACAAATCAAGCAAGCAGTACTTACTGAAAACAAAGAATTAGCTTGTCAAGAATGATGAAAAGAGGGAAGTCGCATGAATGGCCACTGCCTGGTTACTAGTAATGCTGGTCTCTCCACAACTTCACTCTGTTGGGATACAAAGCTTCTTTGCTTCTTCTCTCACCAGAAGCAAAATGTGAACACCAATCCCAAGAATAAAAGCAGGCCACAGCCTGTTTGGTGATCCACAGTCTTGTCCCAGATGATGCAAGGGTCTGTAGGCGTGTAGCCTTTTTCTGGTAGATGCCTCAAATAGCAACCAGACCAATCGGTTACGGTAAGCACAGATACTCGCTCTCCATCCAGAAACAGTCCGGAATCAGTGCACTCTGCTCCTTCTCTCACCAGGATCAGAATGTAAGCACAGATTCCAAGCTGTCACCTATAAAGCAGTTATTAGGCTTTCTGGTGATCAGCAGTCTTCAGGAAGTAATGTCCCTGTACTCCTCCTCTCATCAGGAGAAAACAGAAGCACTAATTCCAAGATGACTACTGAGAGGCAGAATGTGGGCTCTCCAATAACTGATGGTCTTGCAATAGATGCTTAAAGGTAAGATGAAAAAATGGTTTATCCTAAACACTGCAGTGTGCACTAAGCAGTTAGATATGAAAGTGGGTAACTTAAGTTTTAGCTGTCTAAAAAGTTAGATTTTAGTGGAGAGCCACTATTTTTAAAAGAGCAAGAAATATTGAAAGGGGTGGGCACTTTTGTATTATGGTACTATGGAGTACAGTAGGATGGTCAATAAATTTAAATAGTTAAGGGGTGTGATTTCACAAAATGATAATGTTGTGCTTACTCACACTAGCCAGAGAAAGGTGAGAGGGAATGAATTATATGGTCAAATTAACATAAAGGACAGGCAACTGGAAAGACAGCGGTGTTTAAAACACAACAGTAACAAGGTGGGAGTGTGGGAGAAATTGACTGACAAGAGACAGAGCTGTGGTCTCTCCAAGTTTTAATATGCAGTTAAAAGCAGAATACAAGTACAACAGTGTAAAGAAAACAAATCACAGTATACAAAATAAAAAAAAATGCAAGAAATAAAAAGCAAAGTAACATTTCTGGTATTCTTTTCATGGCAAACAGCTTGCTTTTTTAACAGGACAGTGCTGCTTTTGTCAAGGGTCTGTATACTAGATCCATCTTGGAAGCTGCTACTTGGTCTTCTGTCCACACTTTCACCAAACCTTACAAGTTGGATGTTATTTCTAGACCAAGGTGGTTTTGGCCAGGGGCCACTTTTCCAGGGATTTTTGGAGGGCTCTTCTGTGGCTTCCACTTCCCATACTTTACAGTAACTTTTGTAGTCTCCCAAGAATAAAGAATATTGCAGCAGTGATGAGGAAGGGCATAGTACAGTTGTGTAAGTTCTACCCATAACAGTATGTGCACTACATCTCACTGTTGCAGTATTCTGTCCCCCACCCCAGGACTTCTGTTTTCCTTTTGGACAAGGGGGCTTTCATCTTGCTTTTCACCTCTCCTTCCAAGATGTATGTGTTTTATTATTTTCCTCTGGGGCACTTCATTTCTGAGGAGTAGGCTCTCATACGTCACATATGTACCTTATGCCTTGCATGTTGAGCATATGTATTCTGTACAACTCCTAAGAGATGTAAAGGCTGTGGTATGATGACTGAACATTCATCTAGTCTCCTCAGGATATTCCAGGAGTAAAGAACAATGCAACAATGAGAAGTGGGATATCTACTGCAAGATCTTAAACAACTGCACTGTAATAGCCTGAGACAATCCTTTGGAAATAGTCTGCTCTTACACAGGTTGTTCCTTATTCTTATTTTCACAAGAAATGAACAACTAATCAGATTTTCTGAAAGAGTTTGTTCTTTCAAGATAGTACCCAAGTTGTCTGTGGACATGCAGGGTATGAAGTATCCTTTCTCTCTCTCATTTTTAAGTTCTGGAAAGAAACAGGGAGATGGATAGTTTAGCTTAAAGTAAACTTGGATGCCACTTTAGGTATAAAGGAAGGATTATTTCTCAAACTAAAACCAACCAGGAACCAGAAAAACACCAAGAAGGTAAAAAAGAGAACTAAGTCCAAGCCGAAAATGGATTTTATTGCAAAAACACAAGAACAACGATTGACCTAGGTTTCGTCCTATCATACGGACTTCTTCAGAATAATAATGCCTGCATAAAGCCACACTTTATATCTGAAGGCTCACACACGTAATAAATTAATCAATCAAGAAAAATTAACCAACAATCAAAAATTAAGGTAAATTCTAAGAATAAATTCATGATAAAAACATAAAATATGAATACTAATCATAAAAACAAATATTTAAACAAACAATAATGACAAAAACCCCCCAAAAACATATAAATGTGTATCAAACAATAAATATATACTGCCATGAAAGACAACCTAAATAAATATATGCAAATAACTAAAGTGTACACTAAAATTAAATTTATTCACCCTTTGCCCGTAATATGTTTAAGCTTGAGCACAGGCTTAATTGTACAATAGTCGTTAAGACCAGGATAATTTTGTGCATCTAATCTTAGTTGCCATTTTAGCTCACTTAAATCCAAATGTACATCCAAAATCCTACGCTGTTGGTCACACTTGATCTGTTGCAAAACACAAAATTTCAAAACATGTCCACGGTGACCAACAATGTGTCTGGCTAAAGCATTAGTGGGCTTAAGATGTTTAATATCCAGAAGATGTTCCCTAACCCTCTCTCTGAAAAGCCTACAAGTTTTGCCCACATAAAAAGCTGGGCAGTCTTGGCATTTAGCGAGGTAAACAACATTCTTGGTGTAACAATCAAAATGTCCCTTGATTAAAATGTGATAGTTGTTGACCATAAACTTACTACCTGTTGGTAAAATATGATGACATGTGGAACACCTTCCACATTTAAAATTACCAAAAATCCTATTATTTGATGGACCTTTGGAAAAGGAGCATCTTTCAAAAATGTCTTTAAATGATAAATCCTTCCTATATATAAATGTAGGCATATTACCAAATTTTGATCCAACATTTTTGTCCGGTTGTAAGACACCCCAATTCTTATTAACCATCCGTGTAATCCAGTCAGAATCCCCATTAAAGGTAGAAATCAACATTAGTGGAGAGTTCCCCAAGTGGTGTGGTGTGGTGTAGTGGACACTGCAAAATAATTGATGGTACTATCGGATTCGAGGATAGATTTGTAAAAACCAGTATCTCTTTTATTTCTAATCTCATTAAACAATTCCATACATAAATTCTTAGGGTAACCTCTATTCAGAAATAAAGTAATCATAAAATTTAATTCATCCACAAAATCTTTTTCATCACTAACCATCCTAGCTGCTCGTACCATTTGACCTTTTTAGGATGCCAACTGTTGTACTGGAGGTATGAATTAGAAAAAGTAGATTTCCTATAAATGTTAGATTTAATTGAACTGTGTACCTTATCAGTAGCTAATCTAACATCCAAATATGTAATAGTATCTGAATTATATTCATGTGTGAATTTTAAATGTACTGTGCTATTAATATATTCAATAAATGCATCCAGGATGGCTAACCCCCCCTCCCAAATGATAAATATATCGTCCAAGTATCTTGTATATGTTTTAATATACTTTTAGTGAATAAATAATGTTCCTCCCAAAATGCCATGATATAATTGGCATATATGGGGGCACATGTGGCCCCCGTAGCCACTCCAGTACGTTGCCTAAAATAATGCCCTTCAAAAAAATAAAAAATTGTTTTGCAAAACCACTTCCATTAGTTTAACAAAGACATTAATTTGGTCTTGCTCGAAAATACCTGTTGCCATCAACTGGTGTTCTAACCAAGTTAATCCAATATCATGTGGAATGACCGAAAATAAATTACAAACATCAATGGTAAGAAAAGTAATGTTGTTAAATTTAAAAGCCTTTACCCTCTCCAAAAAATTCCATGAATCCTTAGTAATATGTGGAAAAGTACTCAGACCTGGTTTCATGTGATGATCCAAAAATTGGCTAATAAAACAGGTTTTACTTACCTTACCATCTACGATAGGTCTGAATTTAACATTATCCAACCCTTTATGAATTTTGGGTATACCAAAAATACCACTAACCACTGGGTACGGGTTGCTCATAAGTTCATACTCCACTTCGGTCAGTTTACCCTGGAACAACATATCTTCCAACAAAAGGTCCAATTTCCAATGAGCAATATTAATTTCATTGATACTGGTTTCTACATAATTATCCTCCATAAGCATAGACATCATAATGCTAACATAATCATTATTGTCCACTATAACCACCCCATTACCTTTATCGGGCTTCATTATACGTATGTTCTCCATCTTTACTAAAGTGTCCATCAATAGATACTTCTCATCTGTCATATTTAAATATGGTTGTCTTGTCCGCTGTTTAAAATGTTCCCTAATATCCAATTCACACATTTTTTCAAAAATAGCAACCATAGGATTTAAGGATGGATTGAATGTACTTGGTTTTGACAAAATATCCTGTTTGTCAATTATATTAATTGTATTAGCAGCATCAAAATGTACTCTTAAGTTCATTTTTCGTGTGAACAATTTTAAATCAATAAGGGTGTCCCAAATTACCCTTTCTACACGGAACAAAAGTAAAACCCTTAGAAAAAAGGTTAACGTACTCCATACTAAAAGAAAAATTAGAATAATTATATAATTTAAAATCATGAGCATTATTTTCCACAACCACTGGATTACTCAAAATACTATATTGTGAATCATCAAAAATATCCCCCTCTTAAGTAGGCAAACCCATCTCAACAACATAACAAACACTGTTGATAACAACATTGTTACATGTAACAATCCTGGTACTGCCTATCTGCTGTTCAAAATCCTGTTCAATATTAACAGATGCCCCAAGATTACTATTATCTTCCGATGCATTTATATCACCCTCACCAGTCGATGTAAACATAACAATAGTCGACCCTGGTTCATTAGAACAACTTGCACCCGTTTGGTTAATGACATTTGTACACATGTTAAAAGTAGAATCAGCATAAGTCACATAATTGTGAACTTCATTTAACGTTGATTCAAAGCTGGCTGACGTGTTATAAATTTCAGCCATAACAGTGTGCGTACTTAAATTTATCATGGTGCCTTGAGAATCATCAAGACCGGTAACATATTGGATGTCTTGTACATTATCATTCATATTACCACTTAATTGAAACATAATTGATGAACCGTTAGTCAAACAATGCTCACCCTCAGTAGTTTCATCCCAAACACTATTGACATTAACATTCGCAGTTCCCTCTAGTCAAATGGTCAAATTTAATCGGCAGAAAATTGATGCATATCTTGCAGATCTTGAGTGTATCAGTGATGGTATTGTTAAGGATTTACTATTTGACCAGTATTACACCAATTATATCAATATTTTAAATGAAGTTGACCGTAGTTGTGAAGTTATTTACAAATAGAAACTTCAAAAAAATTCAACGAGACATCAAAGTATATGATGCGGGTACAGTTTATCCACAATCAAAGGGTGATCTTCGCAGGCACGGCAACCAGGACGAGTCAACCGATCAGGATACAGAATGACGATATTATGACATCGGAGAAGCAGACAGCTGATAAAAATTCAAACATTGGAGCCGTGAGCCCTTTAGCAGAGGAGTTAAGGCGTTCGGAAAGGATTTGGAACAGGGAACCACCATAAGAAGAGAGGGAGTACGGTCAGTTAGGGGCACGACCAAAAGCGAGGCACCCCACAAACAATTTTCAGAACAGAACTTGGAAATCACGAAGGTGAACAATTTTGCTCATCCGTTTGCTGGGGAAACTGTTTGCGATGTTGTTTTGGGGGATTATATGCTGAGCAAGCAACATGTTTATGATTTTTTTGATAATGGGCCTACCGGTGCTCTGGAAATTCTTAGTTCATTTAATTTGGATGGACTAGAGGAAACTGTGAATGTTAATGTCGGTAGTGTTCGGGATGAAACTACTGAGGGTGAGCATTGTTTGACTAACTGTTCATCAATTATGTTTCAATTAAGTGGTAATATGAATGATAATGTGCAAGATATCCAATATGTTACTGGTCTTGATGATTCTCAAGGCACCTTGATAAATTTAAGTACGCGCACTGTTATGGCTGAAATTTAAAACACGTCGGCCAGCTTTGAATCAATGTTGAATGAAGTTCACAATTATGTGACTTGCGCTGATTCTACTTTTAACATGTGTACAAATGTCATTAACCAAACGGGTGCAAGTTGTTCTAATGAACCAGGGTCGACTATTGTTATGTTTACATCGACTGGTGAGGGTGATATAAATGTATCAGAAGATAATAGTAATCTTGGGGCATCTGTTCATATTGAACAGGATTTTGAACAGCAGATAGGCAGTACCAGGATTGTTATATGTAACAATGTTGTTAGCAACAGTGTTTGTTATGTTGTTGAGACTGGTTTGCCTACTTCAGAGGGGGATATTTTTGATGATTCACAATATGGTATTTTGAGTAATCCAGTGGTTATGGAAAATAATGCTCATGATTTTAAATTATATAATTATTCTAATTTTTCTTTTAGTACCGAGTACGTTAATCTTTTTTCTAAGGGTTTTACTTTTGTTCCATGTAGAAAGTGTTATTTGGTTGACACCCTTATTGATTTAAAATTGTTCACACGAAAAATGAAATTGAGTACATTTTGATGCTGCTAATGCAATTAATATAATTGACAAACAGGATATTTTGTCAAAACCAAGTACATTCAATCCACCCTTAAATCCTATGGTTGCTATTTTTGAAAAAATCTGTGAATTGGATATTAGGGAACATTTTAAACAGCGGACAAGACAACCATATTTAAATACGACAAATGAGGAATATCTATTGATGGACACTTTAGTAAAGATGGAGAACATACGTATAATGAAGCCCGATAAAGGTAATGGGTGGTTATAGTGGACAATAATGATTATGTTAGCATTATGATGTCTATGCTTATGGAGGATAATTATGTAGTAACCAGTATCAATGAAATTAATATTGCTCATCGGAAATTGGACCTTTTGTTGGAAGATATGTTGTTCCAGGGTGAATTGACCGAAGTTGAGTATGAATTTATGAGCAACCTGTACCCAGTGGTTAGCGGTATTTTTGGTATACCCAAAATTCATAAAGGGTTGAATAATGTTAAATTCAGACCTATCGTAGATGGTAAGAGAAGTAAAACCTGTTTTATTAGCCAATTTTTGGATCATCACCTGAAACCAGGTCTGAGTACTTTTCCACATATTGCTAAGGATTCATGGAATTATTTGGAGAGGGTAAAGGCTTTTAAATTTAATAACATTTCTTTTCTTACCATTGATGTTTTGTAATTTATTTTCGGTCATTCCACATGATATTGGATTAACTTGGTTAGAACACCAGTTGATGGCAACAGGTATTTTCGAGCAAGACCAAATTAATGTCTTTGTTAAACTAATGGAAGTGGTTTTGCAAAACAATTTATTTTTTGAAGGGCATTATTTTAGGCAACGTACTGGAGTGGCTATGGGGGCCGCATGTGCCCCCATATATGCCAATTATACCATGGCATTTTGGGAGGAACATATTTATTCACTAGTGAATTTAGTATATTAAAACATATATGCGATACTTGGGCGATTTATTTATCATTTGGGAGGGGGAGTTAGCCATCCTGGATGCATTTATTGAATATATTAATAGCACAGTATGTTTTTTAAAATTCACACATGAATATAATTCAGATACTATTACATATTTGGATGTTAGATTAACTACTGATAAGGTACACGGTTTAATTAAATCTAACATTTATAGGAAATCTACTTCTTCTAATTCATACCTCCAGTACAACAGTTGGCATCCTAACCATCAGAAAAGGGCCATTGTAAATGGTCAAATGGTAAGAGCAGCTAGGATGGTTAGTAATGAAAAAGATTTTGTGGATGAATTAAATTTTATGATTACTTTATTTTTGAATAGAGGTTACTCTAAAAATTTATGTATGGAATTGTTTAATGAGATTAGAAATAAGATATACTGGTTTTTACAAATCTATCCTCAAATCCGATAGTACCACCAATTCTTTTGCAGTGTCCACTACACCACACCACTTGGGGAACTCTCCACTAATGTTTATTTCTACCTTTAATGGGGATTCTGACTGGATTTCACGGATGGTTAATAAGAATTGGGGCATCTTACAACTGGACAAAAATGTTGGATCAAAATTTGGTAATATGCCTACATTTATATATAGGAAGGATTTATCATTTAAAGACATTTTTGAAAGATGCTCCTTTTCCAAAGGTCCATCAAATAATAGGATTTTTGGTAATTTTAAATGTGGAAGGTGTTCCCCATGTCATCATAGTTTACCAACAGGTAGTAAGTTTATGGTTAACAACTATCACATTTTAATCAAGGGACATTTTGATTGTTACACCAAGAATGTTGTTTACCTCACTAAATGCCAAGACTGCCTGGCTTTTTATGTGGGCAAAACTTGTAGGCTTTTCAGAGAGAGGGTTAGGGAACATCTTTTGGATATTAAACATCTTAAGCCCACTTATACTTTAGCCAGACACATTGTTGGTTACACTGGACATGTTTTTAAATTTTGTGTTTTGCAACAGATCAAGTGTGACCAACAGGGTAGGATTTTGGATGTATATTTGGATTTAAGTTAGCTAAAATGGCAACTAAGATTAGATGCACAAAATTATCCTGGTCTTAACGACTATTGTACAATTAAGCCCGTGCTCAAGCTTAAACATATTACGGGCAAAGGGTGAATAAATTTAATTTTAGTGTACACTTTAGTTATTTGCATATATTTATTTAGGTTGTTTTTCATGGCAGTATATATTTATTATTTGATATACATTTATATGTTTTTGGGGGTTTCTGTTATTGTTTGTTTAAATATTTGTTTTTATGATTAGTATTCATATTTTATGTTTTTATCATGAATTTATTCTCAGAATTTACCTTAATTTTTGATTGTTGGTTAATTTTTCTTGATTAATTAATTTATTACATGTGTGAGCCTTCAGATATAAATTGTGGCTTTATGCAGGCATCATTATTCTGAAGAAGTCCGTATGATAGGACGAAACCTAGGTCAATTGTTGTTCTTGTGTATTTGTTTTTGCAATAAAATCCATTTTTGGCTTGGGCTTCGTTCTCTATTTCTCAAACTAACCCTGTCTCTGTGGAAAATGAGGTAAGTTAACTTGCCATAAAGTGTTGCAACTCAGATACTCTTCTTGCATAAGTCAGAGCACTGAGTGAAACTATTTTCCATGTTAGGAACCTTAAGTCTGCCTGATGACAGTTCAAATGGAGCAAATGTTAGCTTCTCTAACACAAAAGTAAGATCCCAAGGAGGAGTTGCCACAGGTTTTCTGGTGGGCATCTTATGCAGAACTTCTTTCAAAAACATTAACACAAAATTACATTGAAAGAAGAGTATGTCTATGGACAGACTTGATAAAGACAGACCATGTGATAGTAATTTACACACATACTATAAAACCAGAGAAACACTAGCCCTGGGTCGGCATTGGTTCTTTTGTTGGCACCAACTGAAAATCTTTTCCATTTGCTAATATGATTTTCTAGTAGTAGGCATTCTTGCCTGCATCAATACCTGTTGTACCTCCTTGGAAAACTGGTGCCTAGTCATTTGTTAGTGTGAGCAGCCTAGATGGATCACGTTCAAGATCCTTTTGCCTGAAACAGTGTGCTGCTAAAGAGAGAAATGGAGATTCAGACCTTCTAAGAGGGTTAAGGGACAATGTCTCTCATGTAGTCTTTCTGACTTATTTGACCTTCCATTGTTTCAGGAGATTCCAGCTTTTGTTTTAGAACTACCCTTACCTTGCTTTTTAAATGTCTGCTTACCAGCATTCTGCTTAGACTGTTTATTTTGCTTTTTTTGCCAAAGTGAATTCAGGAAGCAGAAAATCCCTTGGAAAACTTAAGAAAAGGAAGCCTGAAAAATCGGCGATTTCTTGTGTCCATTTTCTCCTCTCATCACGCTTTTCAATAACCTTTGCGGCAGAAGGTAAGAAAAGTAAACCTCTCCCCAAGGGAGATTTCAAAATTTCAGTTTTGACATCATCAGGGAGGTTCTGAGAATGAGCCAGGCAAAGTTGCTTAAGGCAGTTTCAGTGGCAACCCTAGAAGTAGTATCTACAGAATCATCAACATATTTTAAACAATGAGTACTGACTTGAGAAGTAGAAGAAAGTAAATTACACAGTGTAGTTTTTTCCGTACAAGAGGAAACTGATGCTAACACATTCATCATACTTTTGCAACTAGTCAAGATAAACTTCACCATATGAGCCTAACAGTTTACAGTTCTAAAAATGAAAGTTGCGGAAGAATACACTTCTTCCCCAAACTTATCAACAGTTTTTCCACCCTTACCAGAAGGAAAAGTATTACAGTTAACAAAATGTTTAGCATCAGCTGGATTTACCAAAGCTATACCTGCTGGAATCGGGTCTAATATTAGTATACAAAAACTTGAAAGTCTGAGGAACTTCATACACTCTGACTGCTTTCTTAAGAGCAGTAGGCTGACTGTCAGGGAAATCACTGGCTGTGCCAGAAACATCCTCCAAGGCAACTGGAGAAATAAAAAAAAGTTCTGGAAATTCCAGTTTTGACAAATCATAGCATGTTCATAGGGAATGAGAACCCTCCATATTGGCCCACTGAAAACATTGGTTCATCCTGGAAATAGTCTTGGAGAAAGAGAACTCCTCCCAGGGAGAATCCGATACTACACTGTCCTTGGAATCTGAATAAGAAACCAAAGGTGAAAAAAATTCATCTGACCCTTCACAGTCCCCCTACAGATTACATTTCTTCAATGTCATCAATGAAAGAGAACCCCTTTTCTTTTACTAGAAACTGTGTCTTATTAAAAAAAAAAGAAAAGAAAAATCAAGAGCCTGTACATGTCCTGAGCGAAGCCTAATAAATTACTCTTGTCTAGAGGGACTGACTTAGGAGAAGATAAAATATTTAGCTTTTTGTGTCTCCTTGACAGGAATTTTTTGGGGGAGAACAGACCCAGCATTGCCGGCAGTAGCTTTCCAAGGGATGGGCACAGCATTCTGGCTAAGCAGGGGCACATTCTGCCACTTCTCCCATTACCAGCAAGGGTGGCTCTTTTTTGCCCTTGAGGGGACCTCAACAGCTGCTGAGGATGTCGCCAACTCCCAATCTGAAGACAAAATGAGTGATTTGAGGAAACAGTTTGGCCATGGCAGTCATCTACCTGTTGCTGAGACAAATACTAGCTTGCTGTAGTGGCAAAATCTGCTTAACAATTTTCTTTCTTTTTGTGGCTGGAAGAAGGTCCAACTGAGGGACCAGTACTTTATTCCTTGGTCAAGCCAAAAATGCTGATTGTTTCCTAGGGAAGCTTAGCAGCAGTAGTAGGTAAAATAGAAATGTAACAAAAAAGTAACCTTTTCCTAGAAAAAAATACAGTAAAAACTCTTTAAACAATTTCCCCTCCACCAAAATTAAAATAAGCACCATTTCTTAGAAAAAAAAGTACTTTTAAACAACTTTTTACAGTAAAAGTGTGCACTTCCATTTAAAAGTACATAAAGGTCATGAGTCAGTCAAGGAAAGTACTTTCCTAGTGTACAAAGTACTACAACTAAAGAAAAAGTATGTTTTTTTAAGTAACAGTGCAGTGGTGCAACGGTTTGCATTGTCGCCTCACTGCAAGAGGTTCACTGGTTAAATTCTCAGCTGGAGTGCCTTCTGTGCAGAGTTTGAATGTCCTCCCTGCATGCGTGTGGGTTTCCACCGGGTGCTCCTGTTTTCTCCCACATTACAAAGACGTATCTGGAGCATTTCTCCCCGGTCCTCCATTGAAAATTGGCTCATTCCAAGTCAGACTTTCCCGGTAAACAAATGTTAAAAATAAATAAATAAATAAATAACTAAAAAATAAAAATAGCAATGCGTAAAGTTTCCCTCAAAGGGAAATTATCTGCCAGATAGTAGAACAGCATTAGCCAAATATTGATCCTGAAAAGTCTACAGAGGAGTGCTCTTCTTGACAGCAGGAAAGCTTTGAAGGGCTAGGAGCCCAAACCTGATATTTTAGTTGGCTCTGTTTGAACTGACATAAGGTTTGTGTGTGTGGAAGGTGCCCTGAAGTATTGGAAGCTTTGAGAGATATAACCCATAACAGCTAAGGCTACTACATTAGTGATTGTAGTGTTGAACATTATACGTGATGTCCTTGCATTCACTGCTGCAGTATTCCTAACTGTATTGGGATTTCCTGCTACAAAAGCCCAACATCCGACCAGTCTTCCAAAGACTTCTGAATTTAAAAGGTATGCCAAACATCACCATACACACTCTGCGTAACATAGGGCATAAAGGTGACGTTCAGGCTTGCCATAAACAGAACTTTGCCGCCATTTTGAATTTATCTTTTACCCCATCTGTCTGTTTACCTGCATCTATTTTCTACCAGTTGAACGCATTTTTGTTCTCCAGGAACTTCCTTTGTCTGTTTGTTTTTGCAAAAGAAATGTCCCATTGGGGATTTTGTTTTTTTCTTGTGTTTTGCATTTCTTGAGGTTAATGTCATTCAGGAAGGGTAAATTTATTTATTTTATTTATTTATTTTACATTTGTTTACCAGGAAAGTCAGACTGAGGAAAGCCCATTTGAAGCGGAGCCCTGGGGAGAAAAGCTCCACATACAAAATTACTGTAACACATACTAAATTACATTTACAGCCAAAGTAACTAACATATTAGATAACAAGTAGACTTAGCAGATTTACATACTGATGTGATTTTTTAAGTACACAGTAGGAGTATTGCATCAAAAGTTGGTAGACAAAGAAATGAGTATCTTAAAAGTTGCAATGCAGCCGGTCATGTACAGATGATCAGAAACCGAACAGCAAGCCGAGAGCTATTGATTTGAGCTAGTAATGACTAGGTTGAGTTGGTTAGGGGGCATGATATTAATTGTTTGATAGTTAGCTGGGTGTGTAGCATGAGCAGAGCCATGAATTAGCAAGATGATTCTTTAGTGTTTTAAAGTGGGTTGGTGGTATTTCGTATGTGATATGGAAGTGGATTACAGTTTTTTGAGACATGGTATGAATATAGTGAGTTTCCTGCAGTGTTAGTTTTGATTACTTGTAATAGGGATTTATTTGTAGAATGAAGTGGTATGTAAGTTGGTGTAGGGCTGCACTAAGTTTAGGAGTGAAGGAGTTTTTTCGGGTTGGTAAAGAACTCTATGGGCCATTATTAGCTGGTTATATATCAAAAGCTATGGTAACTCGAGCCAGGTGAGTTCTTTTACAGCTAGCCAGTGGTGTGTCCTTTTGTGGAGCCAGTGCAAATCTTACTATTTTATTGTAGCACATCTCTAGTTTGTCAGGGTCTAACTTTTTTAGGTTGGTAAATATGGGTGAGACGTATAGAAGGGTTTGACAGTAGGTGTGTTCTGGCAACGGCTACACGGGAGCTGTCTGAAAGTATTTGTTTCCATAGAGGGTGCACATTTTTTGTGCACTTTTCTGATCATTTGAGAGATGAGTTTCAAATCCTAATTTATTATCAGTTATAACATCCAGTCATTTGGTATTTGGATCGGGAGTTATTTTTGTAGTAGCTATAGCAGTTATATGGAAGGTTTGATGGGGTTCTGGGGACTTGGCTGGATAGAAGATCATAAGTTTAGTTTTATTGGGGTTAAGGATGAGTTCAGAGTTTAACCATGTTTCAGTTTGTGTGAAGGAGTATTCGTTATGTCATGTAATTGCTGAGTGGTTGAGGCTGCACATATAAGGGTGGAGTCGTCGGCATATTGTATGATTGATGCGAGTGGAGTCTAAGTGTTAAGGTTGTTTGTAAATATGTTGAAGAGAAGTGGTCCTAGAAGGGACCCTTGTGGAACACCGTGTCACTGCAGGGGGGACAGGTCTTGAAGCCATTTTACTGCCCGCAGTTGGTCTGATAGATAACCCTTTTGCTGTTTCCTGGTTTCAAAGTTAAGGTTTAGGTTTTTGAGAGCAGGTAGAAGTTTATAGTGAGAGACAGTGTTAAAGGCTTTTGACATGTCTAAGAAAACTGCTGAAACATTTTTACTGTAATTTCTAAGCTAATTAATGGTGTTGGTGAAACTAAGTAGTGCTGTGGTGGGTCTGAAACCATGTTGGGTAGTTGCCTGGAGGTTATTGGTTGTGAGGTAGTTTAGAAGTTGAAAA
Source organism: Protopterus annectens (assembly GCF_019279795.1). Classification (NCBI taxonomy): domain Eukaryota; kingdom Metazoa; phylum Chordata; order Ceratodontiformes; family Protopteridae; genus Protopterus; species Protopterus annectens. The sequence continues at coordinate 271,078,320 of NC_056731.1, forward strand.
TGTGTGCACTTTTCAAGGATTTTAGAAAGAGGCGAGAGTATAGCAGTGGGTCTGTAGTTGGAGAGCTCAGTTTATTGGGCCACCTTTGTACAGAGGTATTATATGGGAGAATTTCCATATAGATGGAACATGTTGCTCTGAGATGAACTGTTGATCAGGAGTGATATGGGATAGGAGATAACTTCTGCATCTATTTTGAGAAATTCAGCTGGAAGGTTATCTGCTGCTAGGGTGGTGGGTTTGAGTTTTTTTAGGGGGTTTTCTATAGTTTTGGTGGAGATGGGTTGAAAAGAGAAGGTTGCCTGGTTATTATTGTAAGTGGGTGGAGATGGTTTCTGTTGGGAATGATTGTTTGGCTAGGGCTTTAATGATTTGTGAAGTACTGATTAAAAGTGTTGGCAATAGATAGAGTGGTGTTTGGTATGTTGGGGGTGGGAGTTGTGATTTGTCCTGGGTGGAGGATTTTTTTGAATGTTGCCCAGAACTGTTGTGCATTTTCTTGGTGTTTCCATTGTCTATTGGTGCAATGTTTTTTTTTTGTCTGCTTTGACTTGATTTTTAAGCCTGTTCCTGTTTTGCTGGTAGGCTAAGTGATTAGGCTGAGTTTTATTGGATTGCCATAAGGCCCAAGTTTTGTGTCTCTGCTTGAGGAGGGATTTTGTTTCATTTAACAGCCAGGGAGTATGGTTAGCCTTAACACGAATTGTTCTGGGAGGTGCCACCATGTTGATGGTAAGGAATGCTTGGTTAAAGTAGTTGACAGCGTCGTCTAGGGCAGAGTTTTGAGAGGAGTCCAGTTATACTTTTTCAGTATGACTATTAGTTCTTGGGGATTGAATTTTATCCTATTCCGAATCTGGTAAAAAACTGTTTGCTAGTGTTTAGGTTTTGTCAGAGTAGGAAGGTGGTGACATGGTCACTTAGACTGTCAGGTAGGCAGCCAGCAATTTGGTAGAGGGAGGGTTTTGTTGGTCAATGTCCAGTCAAGAGTAGAATGTTTGTTTTCTTGTTTGTCTCTTCTGGTTGGGGTTTGGATGACCTGTGGGAATCCAAAGAGGTTGATATGACTGCTGGGGTTATCCAAGTTGCATAAGAGCCAATCTGCGTTTAGGTCACCCATGATTATGGTTTCATGGGTGATAGTATTAGAGATATATTGGAGGAGGTTCTCAGTTGCTGGAGTAGTATTACCTGATGGGACGTAGATGGCTACTATGATTATTTGCTTGTCATTGTTAATTTGCAGTTTGGAAAGTAGTACCTCAGTATTGTTGGGTGTTGATGTATTGATATTTAATTTTTGTAGCATGAATTTTTTCTTGAATAATGTGGCTATTCCTCTGCCTTTTTTATTTTGTCTGTCAGCCCTTAGTATGTTATAGCCTGGGGGAGTATTTCATTATTGGGAATGTGTGATTTCAACCAGATCTCTGTTAGAATGGCAGTATCTGGGAAGTAGTGGGAGAGTGTAGCGTGAAGTTCAGGAATCTTATTCAAAATATGTCTTAGATTTAAGTTTAGTTGTAGTAAGTCAGATTCTTTGCGAGAATGGCCTATAATATTGTGTATATTGGGAGGAAATGGAGTAGGGTGGGATGGACCTGGATTAGGGTGCATGTCCCTATGAGTATGGTAAGATTTTTGGCTATATGGGTTAGAATTTAAAAGTATTTGAATAGGTGTATTTGTGATGTTTAAATAGTACGTTTTTTGTTCTTGTTTGGAGGGGATGTTGCAATCTTGGTAGAACAACATAGTTGGTTTTAAAGATGGCAGGAGGTATACCAGAAAAGGAGACAAGTTTGTTTAGGTGGGTGGAGGTGGTTTTGCAGAAGCTGTAGGAAGTGTTTAATGGGAGGTGGTAAGAGGTCAGGTAGGTTGTGGGTAGGACAAGTAGCAAGCATAGTGGGGATGGCATTTTGAAAGGAGGGCTTGGTTGAGTCTTTAGAGGATGGTAAGGCTAAGGCTAGGTGGTTTATGTAAATGTGGTATTGTAAGTGAAAGAGGGAAGGAATGTTTCTGAGGGAAGATGTGTTTTCCTAGTGGGAGGTAATGGGAGAAGATAGGTAGGTGTGTTTATGGTGATTTATGTGATAAGTAATCAGATGGGACTTAGACTGAAAGGAGTTGGTTTGAGTAGATAGTTTCTTATGGCGTTGATGATTGAAGTGGTGGGAAAGATTAGAGTAGAGTGGAGGCTTTAGAATGGGTAAACTGGTGTGGCAGTTTGTGATAGTGCCAGTGTGGTATAAAGATTCCCCAAAGAGACTGCCACAATAATCATTTTGTTTTGCTTAAGTGCTTTTCATGACCACGTGTCTTGCTCTGTTTGAGCCTGCTCCTTCAGCTTCCTTGCAGCATTGTTCCTGGAAGATTGTTCTTTTGTTAGTGCTTATTTCTGCTAGATGGGTGTCTGAATTGCAGACCCTTATGGCTTGTCCTCCTTTTTTAATTTTTCATGACTACAATGTGTCCTTGTGCACTAAACCTTCTTTTATGCCAAAGGTAGTTAATGAGCTATCTCTTAATCAATCTATTAATCTTGCCTACTGTTTTCCCCTCTCCACAAACTCACAGCGAGAGAGTCCTGCATACTTTGGATATACATAGGCAACTTAGAGTTTATTTGGATATGACCAAGCCTATCAGAAAATTTGATCAGTTATTTGTTTCTTTTCATTCTAGATCTTTGGGCTTGCTGTATCCAAGCAGACTGTTTCTTCTTAGATTTCTAAGGCTGTGTCCTTTTGTTACAATTTTCATGGCAACAGCCTTCCTTTTTCAGTTAAGCCTCATTCTACTAGAGCTGTAGCTTCTTCTGTTTTTTTTTTTTTCAAAGGCTTGGATACTAGTTCTAATCTTGAAGCAGCTACCTGGACTTCTGTGCATAACGTTACCAAGCACTACAAGTATCTCTAGAGCTAGGGCTGGTTTTGCTGTTTCAGTTCTTCATGTTTTTTTAGGGGATTCTTCTGCCCCTTCCTCCTCCCTAGTTTCCTCTTGAGCTTTGGCACTCTCTCCCATATAGTCAAGAATACTGCAGTAAGGACATAGTACAGTTATGTAAAATCTTACCATAACTATAGATGCCCTTGCCTTCACAGCTGCAGTATTCGCTCCCTCCCTCCACCCCCCTAGTTCTTTACCTTCCTGGATGTACACCTTACCTTTTACGTTCTTTGGATGGGAGTTACTCCTGGGGCAAACATTTTTGTTTTTGATAAGCCTGAATGTCACCTTTATGCCCTACATTATGCAGGGTGTGTATGGTGACGTTCGGCATACCTTTTAAATTCGGAAGTCTTTGGGAGACTGGCTGGACCTTGGGCTTCCACTGCAGGGAATCCCGATATAGTTAAGAATATTGCAGCAGTGAAGGCAAGGACATCTACCGTTATGGTAAGACTTTACACAACTGTAGTATCTTGCATGCATAATCAAAATATCAATTTAACCTGACAAATGGTCATTTCTGAAATACTTATAAGAACTTTTAATTTAATTTAATTTAATTTTAGTTCATGCTGGTACATATTTGGTATATTTGAATATATATAATTGTTAAATGTAGTGCCGCCCATTTTTTTTCTAGGAAGAAACAGTGATTTTTTTTTTCCCAAAAAAGAAAGACAGTACCTCAAGACCAAATGTACTGTCACTCGAGCCTAGGCAGATTCATAAATGCCTCACTTAGGATGATGAATTCTGAAAAATAAACTCAAAAGTAGGTGCAGTGGCCAAAGTTGTGGGAGTGCATGTTGATAATAATCTGACCTTTGACCACCACACATCTACTCTGATGACAAAATCATTTTAAGTTGCACAAGTTAAAAGTAAGGGGTTCCTAGGAGGTCACTGTTCCATTATCCTGTGCTCTCATTAGACTAAAAATTGGGTACAACATATCCTTCAGCATGTACCTGACCAAGCACTTGAAACAGCTTGATAGACCACAGAGATTCCTAACTAAAAGAATAGATGGGGTAAACAAGTCCTATGGACTGTCTGAAAGCCCTATGCCCTGTATTCTGTCTCCTACAGACTACTGTTTGGTGATCTGTGCCTAGCCTTCAAGGCATCCTCTGATCCCACATTGATGGATTTGTTGCACATATAGAAAACAAGTAGCATCGGAAATACCCATTCTAAGGATCTGAACCTTGTCTGCAACATAAACGGGACATATTGGAGGCACGTGTCTCAAAGATTAGCCATCCTTTGGAACAGGCTTCCCATCCATGTGAAACAAAGCTAATCTGTAAATGTAACTTGACCAATGGATGGGAAATTGCAACTTCACCGCTGGTTTGGCACCTATGCTCCTAATGGACAAGGACAGCCTGTGAGTGCTTGATGTGTACAAGCCTATATCGTAACTGTACAATTCGTTAGGGTATTGTCACATATCAGCAATATTTTGGTAAATTGGAGACCAGCTTGGCTAGGCTTAAAGTGGCTCTTGGGCCAATGGCCTAGCTACCACCCGTGAACCTGTAAGATTCAGTCTTATTAAGTACGCAAAAGACTGAATTACTGTGGCAGACACCTATGCAGATCTCATTCATGGGACTGTCTTTATTTTCACCATCCAAAGTCCAGTACCTAATATCAGTTTTTTCAGATTATGCTTGATGTGGTTAATTTCAACAAGCTTACGGTCCATGGCAGGTGATCTTCCTAGGAGAAATGAATCCTTTTGAACAACATGTAGGCAAAGTACAGAGCCCAGACAGCTTTCATGGGGATCTCAGCCAGTACACCTTCAAAGCGATAGACAACACAACAATAATTTAATGCATAAATAAATAAGGCTTGTCCATTTTGCCAGCTTTGCACAGAGGCAGCCTAAATGTCGGAATTAGCTTTACAACATGACATTCAGCTGTTCTGTATTCATCGTATGGGTTTGAGTCCACTTAGTTGATGATTTGAGCAGGAGGGTGATCTTGACATTTATGGAAACTGAATACACAGATATTTCAACATATTGGCCAGACTTTACATATACCAAAAATGGGCTTACTTTATTACATGCATCAGCAAACTCAAAGGTTTTGTTCCCCCATGCTTTACAAGAAAATTTAGAGGATTGAGATTTCTTGCTTTCCACACAGAGTTTAATTTCCACCCTTCCTCATTTTCCCTCTGTTTCACAAGGTACTGCTTTAAATAAAATGGGATGAGGTCAGTATAGCTTTTTTTCTGACCAGGATAATTGTATTATCTGCTATATAGTCTGATTTTTCTTTCCCTAATGACCATTACTTATGCTGTTAGTGGCACAGCAACTGAGCAAGGTACTAAATTTTCATTCTTCAAACTCTAGCTCTATCTACATGGAGAATAAGTTTTTGATTCCTAGTAACAACTTCTTTGCTTCACAAGTTTTACATATGTTGAATTAGAAAGACCAAGTATAACAGAATCTTGTATATGAATGTGAAAGATTTGTTTCTTGGATCATGTTTTTAAGGTCCAGATTCTTAAGATTGTCTGATACGATTATTAGACTTGTGAATTAGTCAAAGTTCATGTCTGTGCAGCTTCTGCGTATGTACCAACTATCCCGCAAATCATATTTATGTCAAATCCATCTTTCTTGCCAAAAGAGTATCTACACTGGCTGGCTAGCTATTTACTTGTATGCTTATTACTTTTTCTTTTTTTTCTTATTGAGTTATTCTGTTTCACTTAAGTTTGTTTACTGGTGTAGAGCTCTTATTACAAAGAATAGATTTCAGGCATTATCCTGATTGCAGAGATATGACTTAGAATGCATATTGACAGAGGTAACATTTAAAATGGTACAACAAAAATTACAACACAAAACATTGAGGTAAGATTATATCAAAGACATAGCAAATTATTGTGAAATTGGCTTAGACTATATACATCGGGATAAAAGCACGAGATTAAGTGAAGCTGTATACACATATCCAGGGATTTTAGGCTGCACAAAGGATGAGCTGCTGTTTAGACAATTGGAAGATAGTGAGCAGTGTGAAGAAGTTAAGGCATGTGGCCTAAGAGGTGACACTTGCATGTGCTTTGTTTAACCAGGTAGGCTTTAAATTGGGGGAGAAAAAAACAACCTCCTTCTAGTCACTCTTCACTGATAGAAACAACACTGACCCAAACCACCGACTGTGGTACAAAAATTGAATAACAACGCAGGAAAGTTTGAAACTTTTATTCTTTTCTCTCACTCTCTAGCGCTTCGGTGTAACCACCTTTAAAGAGTATCAAACAGTTACAAACATAAGAACACATATTTATATGCACACCCCGCTTAATTAACAATTAATCAATAAAATAATTAAAATTTAAAGCTGACATTTCCAATTTAGATCATTATTGAGACCATTAGGTACAAGAGTCTTATACTTTAAAATGTAAATACTTTCTTTGTACCTCAACTTTTGTTTTAACAAATTTTCATCTCCACAGAAACAATCCACTGTCTCTAAAACAGTACCCTTTAATTTCGAAACATCGCTATCATGAAACATTTTAAAATGTAAAGAAATTGTTTTATCTTCCCTTCTGTTCCTAACATCTCTCAAATGCTCCATGAATCTGACACGGAATTCTCTCTTTGTTTCCCCTACATAAAATAGGGCACAGGGGCATGTCAACGCATAAATAACCCCTTTACTTCTACAAGAATATACATCCCTAGATTCAAATCGGAGTCCATTTATATTATCAAAAGTTTTTACAACATGCCTACAAACATTACACTTATTACAACTTAGTCCCTTTTGAGACCAAAAAGTTAGGTATGTCCACTACCGGTAAATTAAATTTACCATGTACCACCATATCCTTCAAGTTCCTACCCCTTCTATATGAAAAAAGGGGCTTATGTGGTAAAATATTAGCCAAAAACCTGTCTGGTTCCAATAATATTCCACTAAAGACCTCATTGTGTTACTTTTGATGTTATGTACTGACACATAGTATATTGTGTCTACATTATTTTGGTTAATATGCTCACCGACAGGAGTCAGTGAACCATACAAACCTGGTCTACTTCTTCTCCTACTAGTGACTTTATGTAACTTTTCCCAAACTTTAATTTCAGCCTCTTCCAAAAATATCAGGGTTATAGCCCCTATTCAAGAACATGTTTTTAGTCTGTTCTAGCTCCCTCTCTAATACATCCCTATCACTACATAACTTTGAAATACAGTGTAGCTCCCCATATGGTAAAGCTTTCAAAACATGGGGAGGATGGCAACTGGAAGCATGGAGGTACTGATTTCCATCCGTAAATTTCTTATGAACAGTATAGGAAATATTACCATCCAAATTCCCTTCCAGAGCCAAATCTAAATATATTACCTTACTCCCCTTTTGTAGTCCATCAAATGATAGACCAAATGGATTATCATGCATCTGTGAAACAAAACAATCCATATCATCTAAACCTCCATCACATACAAAAATTAAATCATCTATGTATCGAAAATAAAAATCAACATATTGTTTCATAAAATTTAACTTAAATAAAAATTGAGTTTCAAAAAAAGACCTAAAAAGATTAGCATACATGGGGGCAAATGCTGCCCCCATGGCCGTACCTTGTCGTTGTCTAAGCGAATCATTATTAAAATGAAAAAAATTATTTTTCAAACAAAAATTAATCATATCCACTACAAAACTAACAAAAGGGCTGTTGCCCAAAAAATGATGACTGGCTCTTAGACCATCTATATGTTTATTGGAGGTATACAAACTCCTTACATCAAGTACCAGAAAAAAATTTTTCTCATTCCGTATTAAAGGGGAGATTTTTCTCAACAAATCTGAACTATCCTGGATGTAAACAGGAGAAGCTTCAACATAAGGCAATAAAATTCTATGCAATAATAAGCCCATATTATGTAAAAAAATATTTACAAGCTGAAATAATGGGCCTACCCGGAGGCTCTGTCATGTTTTTGTGTATTTTCGGCAGACAGAAAAAGAAAGCTACTTCACTATTACAATTGACCAACTTATCCCTAACATCTTTTTCAGTAAAGAGGCCCTTACGAACATAACTATCAAGTTTTTGTTCATATTCGACCACTGCTTTTTTATAATCCCCAATATTACACCTTTCATATACCTCAGCATTATTCAAATGCTGCATACACATATTAAAATACTGAACTGCATTCATAACTACAATTTTGTTCCCTTTATCTGAAGGCTTTATTACTTATATCTTTCCTTTTTACCAAAGACTTCAATGCCTTCCATTCTTTCAAGATTAAATTATACCTGATATCATTTTTATTTAACAACACAGACTCACAGATATTCTCACCTCCAAATCCTAACATTGCCCCAAATTGTGAGACATGTGGATTGTCAAAAGGAGGTATAAACTTATTCAAAGAGGGAATACATGTCACATCAATCACATTTGTTACATCGCACGGCGTGATATCCCCTATACCATCAACATCCATTGCCTCTGTTGCATCCAAACAAGAGAAAAAGCTTTCATCATATTCATGGCTCATGGAATCACTTCTAACATCATCATTAACTTCCACAATTTTAGCGAAATGATTTTTTTTTTTTTAATTTTTCTTAAAAATCTAAACATTTCCTGCCTAACCACATGTGCCCTTGGCAAGACAGTGGGCACAATCTTGAGTCCCAAATTTAAAACAGAAATTTGCTCCTGTGATAAATTACAACATGAAAGATTTACAAGTAAACCGTTAGTATTACAAGACTCACCGTTTGAATTTTTTGTTGAAATAATGTCCTTTATATTGTCTTTGCTTATAATCCCCCCTGTAGTCCTTCCCCATGTCGCCAAAGTCTTGTTCAGTATTCCTTGTCCGTTTCTGTCCCTGTCGATCCTGTTGATATGACTGAAGATGTTCTTCTTGGTTCCGAAAAGTACGTGCATGTTCTACTGGTCTTCCCGGTTGTGGCAGCACTGGAAACTCGTCGCTCACGTCAGTCTCGTAACGACTCTCATCCCCGGAAGAAACAAAAGAAGCAGAGGTGCTTCTTTTAAACTTAACATGATGACGTTTCCGGTTGGCTGAATAAGTGAAAGCAAGTCCCGCCTCATACTCGTAAATGTCCCTTTTTAATTTGGACTTTTTTTGTTCTACCAGCTCGGCTTCTAACAGAATCAGGTTTTTATTGGTTCTGTCCAAGAAGCTCTTAATGCCTTAAGCCCCCAAAGAGTTACTGATGGATTGAGACAGAACAGCCAACTCTTGTTTCAGTTTTTTATGTTTAATCTGGTCCCTCTCCAATAAAATGTGCAACCAATCCGTTACACATTTATGTGCTGCCTGGAACCAACGTTCTTTAAACTGTTTATCCAACGGACAATTCAGGTCAAAAGGAGTACTGGGACTCTTGACAAACCTTAGACCCTTAGGAGTAATGTCCAAATCTACATATCTTTGCAAGCCCAAAATGTTAAAATATGTTTTAGATTCTTTTTCCAACAGTCTTTCATATTTCTCACATTGCTCTCTCATATCCAAAGGTATAACATTCACAGTCTGTCCCACAGAATTGAAAGGGTCGGGCATTCTCTTTGCTCTTTCCCTAACAAAAACATCGAATAATGGACCCACAGGTGCATCCAATAAACGATTTTCGGGCACTATACCCGAAATCTGAGAAGAACCATTCAAATATTGCTCCATAGTCCTTTGGGAGCCCCCCTGAGCTCCTGCCAAACCATTAGCATTGGCATTCAAAAAAACAACTGGTTCTTCCTGAAACACACGAGGAACATCACGATTGGGGTCAGAAGCCATCCCCTAGGCACAAAAAACAACCTCCTTCTAGTCACTCTTCACTGATGACCCAAACCACCGACTGTGGTACAAAAATTGAATAACAACGCAGGAAAGTTTGAAACTTTTATTCTTTTCTCTCACTCTCTAGCGCTTCGGTGTAACCACCTTTAAAGAGTATCAAACAGTTACAAACATAAGAACACATATTTATATGCACACCCCGCTTAATTAACAATTAATCAATAAAATAATTAAAATTTAAAGCAGACATTTCCAATTTAGATCATTATTGAGACCATTAGGTACAAGAGTCTTATACTTTAAAATGTAAATGCTTTCTTTGTACCTCAACTTTTGTTCTATCTTTAAATTGGGGGAGGTCTGAATTTGCAGTAGGAGGAGATTTCTTTAGGCTGGAGTGAGTTCCCAAGAGTTTGAGAGCTTGAAGAAACTGATTGATGCACTGAAATTTTTTTCTTGTTATTTGAAGACCTGGACCTTAGTGGAAGTAACTCCTGAAATGGTAGCTGGGGATGAGATTGCCAGACAGAGGCATGACCGTGTTTTGATGAAGCAGTTTTAAAAGTAGGGAGCCATGTAGGAGGTCTGCTGTTTAATTAATGGGTCCTCAGTTGCACGACTTGGTAGAAATGCAGTGGTGGTGACCTTCCATTTCACTGTTGCAATATTTATCACAATAGGGATCCCCTGCCAAGGGCAGCCTGATGTCCAGACAGTATACCAAAGTCTTTTAGTTTCCTAAAGGTATGCAGTATGTCACAAGTGTGCTGTTTGCTTTGCATAGGGCATAAAGGTGACGTTGGACGTACCACCCTCAGAATTTTTTTGCCACCAGTCCAAAATCCATATTTTTATCATCTGTCTGAACACCCGTTCCATTGCTGGTTCATTGAGCCATTGCAGATAAGTGCCCTGTTGGGGTTTATTGTATCTTAGCTTTCCTTTTAATTGTTTGTTGCTTGTGGAGTTTCATGTCATCTAAGAAGGGCAAATGCCAGTGTGAAAGACAGATTCCCCATAAAGACCATCACAAGAAGTGCTTGTTTTGCCTCTGTGCTTCCCACGACCATATGTCCTGTTTTACCTGTCAGACCTTTGTTCCCAAGACCCTGTGGAGCAGGCTTTGGCTTTGTGTCTGGAAAATCAACATCTTAAGGTCTTGGCTAAAGACACAATGGAAGGAACTTCCTGTTTTGAGGGACAGCCGTCCATGAGGAAGAAGGCCAAGAATTCTAGGCCGGATTCTTCTGCTGTTCAGCCTCCACTGGACATCTCTCCCAAGGCGAGTGAAAGCCCAGAGGTTCGCCCAACTCTGTTGTTGGATTCTGTGTCTGTGACCAGTTTGAGGCCGGTGGGGATCCAACCTTATGCGCATCCATGGATGCCTTGCAGACATCTGCTTCGGATGTTCAGGAGGAACTGCGGCTGATTATTTCTGAGGGGCCTATGGGTGTTCCTCAAATTTTGGTCCGAAAAGAAGTCCCTGCTACGATTATTGAATGCCGTCCATGGTTGGAGCCTTCTACATTTTCTAAGGTAGACTTCCCCTTAAAAGCAGAAAACATAACCTATTACTCCAACTCCTAAGACCCCACAGAGTGAATTTCAAAATTTCACTCTGGGGTTGTTTAATTTTTTGATGGCTTTAAAACCTCTTCAGGACTTTCTGTTCCAGCTCATCTTTGATCTTCTACTCCTCTTAAAAGACCAATGGAACAGGATTCCTCTAAGGAGGAGGAGGATTTAGATGAGGAATCCCTTGCTTACTCCTCTCAGATTTCTTCTCCTTTTATGTTATGGGTCTTAGGAAGAGGAATCCACTACATCTGGTGCTACTTGAGGAAATTTCTTGTGGAGAGACAATCTCTGGAATGATTGAGTTTTTTTTAAATGAGATTATGCTTATGTTTCTGAAATACAGAAGAGGTATTATGAGCTCCTGCAGATAGATTCTGCCAGATCTTCTGCTGTCCCTCCTGTTTTGGCTGCCTTATTGGATGCCTTTTCTTTTGCTTCTAAGACTCCTGACTCCCAGCCTCCTGCCCTCCAAGAAACCTGATAGTTTTTATAAGGTGCCTGAGGACTGTAAATTTCTTTACATGTACCCTTCTGCTGACTCCTCTGTGGTGTCTGTGGCTTCTGACAAGCCATCTTAATTACTTCCTTCTCCTAAATTACTACCGTCTGATAAAAATAATAGATCCATGGAAAGGTTAGAGAAAAAGGTTTATATCTCTGCTACTTAGGCTTTTAGGGCTGTCAGTTTTCAGACCCATATTTCCAGGTACATGTTAGCTCTTTTTCCCCAGGCCTTTCAGGTAATTTCTGAGCTTTCAGTTTCTGAAGGGAAGACTTCTGCTCTTTAAGGATCCCCCCCCCCCCAGATGTCTCATCATTCCATCAAGTGCAGTTATGCAGCAGATGCTTCCTCTAGGGCTGCTGCTTTTGCTGAGGAGATATTCTTGGCTTCAGCTTCAACCTTTGCCTGATGATATTAAGGCTAAGTTGATGGATGCTCCTCTGGATAATAAACACTTTTTTTGGCAAAGCTGCTGCTGTTTTAAGTCCTCAGCCCTGTCCGGAACAACTGTCCTTCTTTCCACGGGTACCTCAGGATCTTTTTGAATCTGGGTACTATTAGAGAAGTTCCAGTTTCCCAAAGGGGGAGGGGTTTTACTCCAGAATGTTCCTCATACCCAGGAAAAAGGGTACTTGGAGACCAATTTTAGACGTATCTCACCTAAGTACGTTTCTGAAAGTTCCCTCTTTGCAAAAGTTATCCCTTCAGACTTAGTTCCTTAATTTGCTTCCTTGAGCTTATATGGTGTCTCTGGATCTCAAGGATGCTTATCTCCATAATCTCAGTTCATCCCCTTTTAAGGAAGTTTTTACATTTCTCTGTTGCTTCTGGCATTTTCAGTTCTTTGCTTTGCCCTTTGGCCATTCTGCTGCCCCAAGGATATTCACCAAATGCCTAACTCCTGTGATTGCTTTTTGCAGGCTACAGGAATCCAAGTCTTTCCCTATTGGACATCCTCCTGTTTCAGGTATCCTTTCCAGAGACCTTATTGCAAAATCTCCATTTTGCCGTTTCCCTTCTGCAAAGCTGGGGTTCACTATAAATTTCAAAAAGTCCTTTCAGACTCCTCCTCAGAGTCATGCTTTTCTGGGATGCATGATCCAGACTGTGTCTATGCTGGCATACCTGCCTCCTCCCAAGGCCCTAACTCTCATCTCCTTTTTTCAACCCCTATGTCCTCTGGCTTCACTATGACCCACAAAATTTCTGAGAGTTCTGGGGTTCATGTCCTCCACTATTCCTGTGCTTCCTCTGGCCAAACTCCACATGAGAAAGTTTCAGTGGTTTCTGAAGTCATTTTGGCTTCAGCATGCTCTTCCCCTCAAATTTGTAGTTCCTCTTCTGCCTTGTCTCAAGAAGGAACTTCAGTGGAGGATTCAGCAGTTGGCTGTCAATCCAGGGCTCCCTTTTCATCCACCTCTTCCCTCCCAGGGGCTGTTCACAGATGCTTCAGATGGGGGATGGGGAGCAGGATTTGGCTCCGTAAAGGTGCAGGGAGACTGGACGCCTCATCAACAGGAAGAACATATCAGTGTCAAAGAAATGAGAGCTTTTCTGCTGGCTTTACAGGTTTTTCATCCTCTCTCTTCCCTATGACTCCTCAAGGTTTTTACTGATAACACAATGATTTGGTATGTAAACAAATGGTAGGGGGGGGTACAAGGTCGTATCTTCTTTGCTGGTTGGTAATTCTGGTGTTGGACCTGGCTGTTCAGGCACTTTACAATCCATCAGGTCAAAATGTTCTGTCAGATTCTTTGAGCAGGTCAATAACTCCGTCCCAAGAATGGATGTTTCACAGGGATGTATGTCTGGACGTTGTCCACCAGAGGGGTACTCATCAAGTAGATCTTTTTACCTCCCCTCTGAACAGACAACTTCCTCTATTTTGTGACAAGAGTCCTAGGTCTTCTGGTATGGAAAGTGTATGCCTTCTCTTTTTTCTTGGAAGGGGATGTTTTTTTATGCCTTCCCTCACCTTCCTCTCATTCCAAAAGTCCTGTTCAGAATTCAGCAAGATGCTCCAAAAATCTTGTTAGTGATTACCTTTTAGTTGAGACAGCATTTTTTCCCTCTTCTGCATTTAGCCGAGGGTAATCATCACAAGTTATCTTACAGGCTGGACCTACTCGCACAAAACAGGGGATCTCTCATCCACTTCCCACCTGTCCACTTTTCAACTGACAACTTAGATGATAGGATTTTGATTCCACATAGACAGACATTTTTTTTTTTTTTTTTTTTTGAGGACATTGTTTTAGGGTCCTGCAGGAAGCCATATACTAGGAAATCCTACTTATCCAAATGGCAGAAGTTTTCTGATGTTCTTCGTGTTTCACTGTTGCAGTCATCATATTTGGGTTATCTGCTTGCAGTAGCCCTCAGTCGGCCTGATTATCAAAGTCTTGGGTCCTGCATCAGTTGCTGTCTCATCTTCCATGACGTCAGGTAGTCGGGGGGGGGGGGGTATAAAGCATGCAGCTGATGCCATTACATCAGTTTTTCTTGTTGTGCGGTGCCGGAAGCAGAAGTAGTTCACAAGTGCCAGTTGACCGACTCCTGAAATTTTCATTTTCGAGTTTCAGAACTGAAGTCTTCAACTAAAGCTAAGTACTCCGTTGGGGAAACTTTTTCTTGCTGTAAATCAATGTCAGTAAATGTCAGTAAATGTATTTCTTGTGGAAAGCAGATACCTATTTTCATGCGTACTGTATTCCTTGCCTAGGCCCTGACCATGATGTACCTCGCTGTCGGTTTTGTGCCTTACATAAACAACGAACTATTCGTCGTCAATATATTTACGCTTCTAAATATTTTGGTACTCAGTTCAGTTATCCAGTTATGTCTTCGGTAAGCCACCCGACTACCGACATTCTGAAAAAAACGCAAAGATAAAGACAGAGACAGGCCGCCTAGGTCCAAAGCTGCCGACAGCGCTTCTCCTAAGCCAGTTGCCAGTTCGCCAGTACTCAGTGCTTTCGCAGCCCCTGATACCCGCTACTTCAGATTCGCAGGTCTCTACTGAGACCCATTTGGAGTCCGGTATGCCACGAGATGTTTCAACTGTGGAACCTGCAGATATCTCTACTTTGGATGGGTCCGGAGCCGCTGTGCAGGCACTGGCTTTTGAGGGTGTATTCAGGCCTACTGACTTGCATATTAAACCAACGCCATCTTCTTCTTCAAGGCCTAAAACTCGAACCATGCCTAAAAAACCTATGCCCAGATCTCATGGTCGGGCCTCTATGCCTAAAAAACAAATTATAAGAATGGCTGAAGACCTTATTACTTTAATCGGGGGAAGCCATCCCCCCCCCCCCCCAAGAGACCTAGGAATGAATTTGCTTATGATACTTCTGATCAGGATTCTGAAATTTCTGTTTCCTCTGATGACCGGGATTTACCCTTATCTACCTGTGATGCAGAGGACTCTATTCCCTCTGCTTCCCCTCCAGAGGATTTCTCTTTTGGTGAAACCTTGCATACTCTTAGGGAGCATTTTCGCTGGGAAAGCCAGGACTACTCTGATTCTAAAAAGAGGCTTAGGGATTTCTTACTCCTGCCCCAACACAGGCTTTTAGCTATCCCCCTGTACTGGACATTGTTGATGATGCATTTTCGGAATCTAGCTTGGCCCCTGACTCTCTACCTCCTACTCCCAGAACCTGCTCCCAGAAAACCTGATAGATATTACAGGGTTCCTGACTCTCACAAGTTCCTTTTTAAAAATCCTACTGCAGATCCTGAGACCATTTCACAGGGACCCAAGGGCATAAAGGCTACTACTGCCAAAAATCCTACCCCCTCTGATGGAGATTCCAGGGCGCTGGATAGATGGGGTAAGAAGGTATACACTTCTGCAACATTGGCCATTAGGGCCTTAAACTGCCAGTTTCATATGTTAAAGTATCAGCAGCATATTATTGGATTGCTTAAACAGAAAATTATGTTGATTCCTGACTGTGCTGAAAATAAGGATTTACAGGATTTAATGCATTCTGCTGAACAAGTTGGAAAACAGTTTGCAATGTGGTTTTGATTCACTAGAGGCATCTTGCAGGGCTGCTGTTACTGGGTCTGTACTTAGAAGGCATGCTTGGCTTAAGGAGCAATGCCAGATCATGTTAAAGCTAAATTGCTGGATGCTCCCTTAAATCAGGACCGCCTGTTTGGCAAAAAAGCAGAAGTAGTACCTAAAAAGATGGTGGAAAAAGCTAAATCTATGCAAACTGTTAAAGATTTCCTACAGGTACAGCCTCCAAGATTTAGTAGGCATTGGCCCTCTAAGAATTGGTCCTTTCCTGCCTCTTCCAGGCCTACTCAGTCCAAACCCAGAACCAGCAGAACACTCAGGCTTCAGTCCCAAGGTACGCACAGGACTAGGCAGTGGGGGGCTCCCACTTCCAAATCAGGGAGTAGTAAGACTCCCATTATGAAAAATATATTCCACAAATCCACAACTTCAACGAACCATATACTAAGAAAAACAAAAAAAGCAGAAACAGCAGAACTGTTTGATTTTCCTTTACTTCAACACACTGGTACCTCGGCCATTTGCCTTCAACGGACAATATACAATTACAAACAACCATCTTTATATACAAAGGTTCAAACCCCAATTAATGCAATTAAATAACTAATTGAAAAATTGCATCTTGTTTAAAATGCTGCATACACATTTTTTTTAAAGTACTACATGCACATTTTATTAAATACGGTCATCCTAAACATTTTAAATAACTAATTTTAAACTATTTCTAATATAAACTATCAAACATTAATTAATGAACTTTTTAAAAAACATATCTAACATTTATGATTAATATTTATAACAGACTAACCAGAGGCCCTAAAGCTAATGTAGGTGTTTCTGCTTGTAGACGCTGCAAGGTATGTAGTTCTATTAAAAATATTTCTGGTACATTTATTAATGGTAGAAAATTCACCTGCAGGGGCAATTTTGGATGTAGTTCTTGTGGGGTATTTTATATTGTGGGTTGTCCTGTGGCTGAGCATTTTGTGAATATTCATGGCGGTAGCACTAGTTCCTTTTTCTTTAGCATTTTGGCGCAACCTGTGTTGGTTAAGAGGGGGGGGGGTGATATGGTGAGGCGGTTGAATGAGTTAGAAATTAAGTTCATTCTCAACTATGGAACATTGTTTCCTAGGGGTCTTAATCTCGAGGTAAATATATGACATTTATAAACTTTTCATATTTATTAATTTATAAATGTATGAATTAATGAGGTTTTTACTGTCATACTCAGTTATAAATATTAATTATAAATGTTAGATATGTTTCTTGAAAAGTTCATTAATTAATGTTTGATAGTTTATATTAAAAATAGTTTAAAAGTAGTTATTTAAAATGTTTAGGATGGCTGTATTTAATAAAATGTGTATGTAGTACTTTAAAAAAAATGTGTATACAGCATTTTAAACAAGATGCAATTTTTCAATTAGTTATTTAATTGTATTAATTGGGGTTTGAACCTTTGTATATAAAGATGGTTGTTTGTAATTGTATATTGTCCATTGACGGTGAATGGCCGAGGTACCAGTGTGTTGAATTAAAGGAAAATCGAACAGTTCTGTTGTGTTTCTGCTTTTTTTGTTCGTCATAATAGTAAGACTCCCCCCTATGTTAAACTTCCAAGCCCTTCTCAACTGACTGCTCCTTTAGGGGGAAAGATTGCTCTGCAGACAAAAAAACTGGGAACTTAATTACCCAAGACAAATGGATTTTAAATGTAGTTTCCTAAGGATACAGATTTCACTTCCACATGTTACCAACCCAAAACGGTGGGCCAGATTTACCCCCAAATCAGTGGGCAGAGGCTCAAAAGCAAGTGCTCTCTCTCTTAAGCATAAGGGCTATTCAAACTGTACCAGAAGAGGAAAAGGGACAAGGTTTCTACTCAAGGCTTTTCCTGGTACCTAGAAAAGACAACTCATGGCATCCTATCCTGGACCTTTCTATCCTCAACACCTTTTTGGTGATCCCAAAATTCAAGATGCTAACTCTTCACCAGTTGCTTCCTATCCTAGACAAGGATGCCTGGTTGGCAACACTGGATTTAAAGGAAGCCTGCCTGCACATCCCAGTCAGGGAATCTTGCAGAAGATACCTACGCTTCAAAGCAGGCTACATGCACTATCAGTTCTCTGCACTGCCCTTTGGCTTATCTACTGCACCCACAGTATTCACAAAGTGCCTAGCTCCAGTCATTGCATTTTGTAGGCAAAGAAATACTCAAATGTACCCATACCTGGACGATTGTCTAATTCAGACAGAAAGCCAGGACATACTTTTGAGTCATCTGGCATTTGTACAAAAGGTGCTAACTTGTCTGGGGTACACCATAAACGAAAAGAAATCACATCTTGTACCCTGCCAACAAATTGTATTCCTGGGAGCAAGCTTGAACACAACTTCCCAGGTGGCTTTCCTCACGCCAGAGAAACAAATTCCTTTGACAGCTTGCTTCAAACTATTGGCCACAAAAACCCTGCTATCTGCAAGGCAAATACTGCAAGCCTTGGGGTTCATGGCCTCCTGCATTCTCCTAATTCCATTTGCAAGACTGCATATGAGGAAACTACTGTGGTATCTAAAAAGCCTATGGTGTCAACATTCTCAGGATCTAGAAGCAATGATTCCAATCATACCTTGCCTACAGTTAGAGTTCCTTTGGTGGGCAGAGGCCGGCCACCAAAACAAGGGACTACCACTCATTCTACCCCCTGCCGCCCAAACCCTAACAGACGCATCAGACTATGCATGGGGGGGGGCTCACCAGGCAGGGAAGTGCATTCAAAGCAATTGGAACCCAAGTCAAATGCACCTGCATATCAGTCAAAAAGAAATGTTAGCTGTACAGAATGCTCTGACAGCCTTCAAGGACCACATTCTTCCAAGACAATTAATGGTAAGGACGGACAACACCACTGTTATGTGGTACATAAACAAGCAGGGTGAACCCATTCATACCCCCTCTGCAGACTAGCCATGGCTCTGTGGAACACAGCCTTGAGCTACCAAGTCCGTGTACAGGCTCAATTCCTGCCAGGAAAGCTAAATACACTGGCAGATGAACTTGGCCGAAATCTCATGGACCCACATGAGTGGAAACTGGAACAAAAGACTTTCAACATGTTGATAAACAAATGGGAGAGCCCAGATATAGACCTGTTTGCCTTCCCCCAGAACTACCAATTGGACAAATTCTGCATAAGGACTCCCCACAAACAAGCTTGTAAAGTGGATGACCTGTCCTTCAACTGGAAAAATCTATCAGTTTATGCTTTTCCTCCTCTACCTCCTCTCCAAAGTACTACTACAGATCAAACAGGACAAACCAAGCACAATACTGATAGCACCAGACTGGCCACGCCAACACTGATACCCCCTTGCACAATGAGTCACCGCTGGCACCATGGCACCTGCCTCAGATTCCTACCCTGCTGTCCCAGCAGGAGGGCCAGATTCTGCATCCTCAGCTTCAAACCCTGAACCTGGCAGCCTGGTTAATTATTTGACCTCTCCGTTACCATCACTCAGTAAACAAGTGTTGGATGTCATTTTGGAGGCAAGGAGGCCTAGTACTAGAAAAGTTTATGCTGAAAAATGGAAAAGATTCTGTTCCTGGAACCAAACTCAGGGGATGGGCACAGCAGCGCCCAATTTACCTCAGATTCTTCAGTACTTAGCTAAGATGCTTCACAAGGGCCTTTCCTTTTCCTCCATCAAAATTCATGTCTCCACCATTTCAGCTCATTACAACACAGAACCACCCTCTTCTCTCATCCACTGCTCAAGCAGTTCCTCAGAGGGGCCAAAAACTTAAGACCACCCAGGAGAGCCCCAACTCCAGCCTGGGACCTTAACTTTGTATTGGAAAAACTCACTCTACCTCCTTTTGAGCCAGCTGCAAGTACAGAGTTAAAATTCCTTTCTTGGAAAACAGCCTTCTTTTAGCAATCACTTCAGGAAGAAGGGTATCTGAATTACAGGCCCTTATGGCAGTGAAGCCTTTCATCATCTTTCATGCGGACAGGGTGTTCCTCAGGACCAATCCCTCCTTCATGCCCAAGGTAGTATACAGTGTGGCTCTTAATCAGTCCATTCATTTGCCAACCTTCTTTTCTAATCCGCAGAACAAAGGGGAATGGATACTGCACTCCTTAGATGTGCACAGACAAATTAGATTTTACTTGGACGGGGCTAAACCTCAAAGGAAATCTGAACAACTGCTGGTGGCATTTGCTGCAGGGGCAGAGGGGAAGGCCATTTCAAAGCAAACCATTTCTAAATGTATTCATTTATGCTATAAGCACCATGGAAAGCCTATCCCACGGGGGTTAAGACCACACTCAACCAGGGCTGCATCTACCTCTACAGCCTTTCTCTGAGGTGTCCCTACCAGGGACATCCTAGAAACCATTACCTGGAGTTCTGTACATACTTTCACCAAGCATTACCATTTACCAATTATCTCTAAATCCAGAGCTGGTTTTGCCACTGCAGTCTTGCAGGGCCTTATAGCTGGTCCTAATGGTATTTAAATTCCTCCTCCCATCCTTGGCTTTGGAAATTTACCCAAATGTGGTGATTGCAACAGTAAAACACAAAAAACATAGTACAGTTGTGTACACTTACCCTAAATGTAGCTGTTCAAGTGTATTCACTGTTGCAGTCCTGGCTACCCTCCCTCCAGCCCCCTGACTTCTTTTGGCTATACCTGTGTTCTCCTTTACTATGCTTAAAAGCTTTTTGGTGTATTTGCTTTTTTGTTGGAGGTATAGCCTTGCATATATATATATTTAATTGCTTCCCATTAGGGGGGCTCCTGACATCTGGGGCAAGAAAAACTGATGTAATGGTGTCGGCTGCATGCTTTATACCCCTGACTACCTGACATCATGGAAGATGCAACAACAACCGACGCACAACCCAAGACTTTGATAATCAGGCCGACTGAGGGCTACTGCAAGCAGATAACCCAAATGTGACGACTGCAACAGTGAATACACTTGAACATCTACATTTAAGGTATGTGTACACAACTGTACTTTTGGTGTCTTTCTTGTAACCTGGGCCTACTTTCTGAGGGTGTCCCTTTGGTTCTTTCTTATCTTTGTGAAATGCCCAATGCTGGGTTAATTCATTGTTCTGTTAAGGCCCACTTATCAGCTATCTCTGCTTGTCTGCCTTTATTATCACCTTTAGCTTCTAGATTTGAAGCCACCAGGCATCCTATATATTAGGCCTCCCATGAGCCTGCAACTTCAGCTTCCTTACATCATTGCTGTTAGTAGACTGTACTTTTGTTGGCATTTACTTCTGCCAGACAAGTCTGAGCTTCAAACCCTTATGGCTTGTCCTCCTTTTTTGGTATTTCATAAGGACAGGTTGTCCCTTCCTACTAATCCTTCTTTTATGCCCAAGGTGGTGAATGAGTTGTCCCTTAATTAATCTATTAATTTACCCACTTTTTCCCTTTTCCGCAGTCTACTAGTGAGAAGGTGCTGCACACGTTGGATGTGCATAGACAACTCAGATTTTATTTAGACGCAAGACTTTTTGTAAATCTGATCAGCTCTGTTTCTTTTCATCCTAGGTCCTTTAGGATTGGCTGTGCCCAAGCAAACTATTTCTTATTGGATTTCTGAAGCCATTTCTTTTTGTTATTCCTTTCATGGTAATTTCTGAAGCCATTTCTTTTTGTTATTCCTTTCATGGTAAGAGTCTTCCTTATTTATCTATTTATTTGGCATTTGTTGACCGGGATAGTCCAACTGAGCTTACGCCTTTTTTTCAGCGGAGGCTTGGGGAAGAAAGCTCCACAGCACAGTTTATACAAGTAAGCATTCATATGATTGCAGTAAATACAAAAAAAAACGCAATTAAAATTTATACAATAAAAAGTGTAAGCAGAAGTTCATTACAGTACAAGTAAGAGATTCCAGCAAAGAGGCATTTTAACTAACTAGCAATTATTGAGGCAGGAGGTAACAACACAAGTGGCGTAAAATGCATAAGAACAACTTCTGTTAAGGCTCATTCTACCAGAGCTGTGGCTTCCTCTGGTGCTTTTTTCAAGGGTTTGGATACTAGCACTTCTTTTGAAGTAGCTACCTGGACTTCTGTGTATACATCTACAAAGCACTACAAGTTGGATGGAATTTCCAGTGCTAGAGCTGGTTTTGCTAAGGCTATCCTTCATGGCTTCTTGAGAGCTCTGCTGGTCCTTCCTCCTCCCTCTCCATAGTGTAATGAATACTGCAACAGTGAAATGGAAGGACATAGTACAGTTGTGCAGAATCTTACCATAACAGTAGAGGTCCTCTTCTTCACCGTTTGTTTTCACTGCCTCCCACCACCCCCTGGTCCATTTCTCTTCTGGATGTGTTGATTACCTGTTTACTCCATGGACTGCCGTTCCTACTGGGGCTCTCAGTTCTCAGAGTGGTATGTCAGGACGTCACCTTTATGCCCTATACAATGTGTGGAGCATATGTGCAACGTATGACTTATCTTAAAGCAGCCTAAAGGCTTTGGTATATTGGCTGGACATTGGGCTGTCCTTGGCAGGAGTCCGTATTGTAATGAATACTGCAATAGTGAAGAGAAGGACATCTACTGTTATGGTAAGATTTCACTTAACTGTACCTTCTCTTCTAGGGGAGTTGATTATGAATTAAAAATTTTTGTTGGCAGTGAATTGAAGGGAGGCTGTATTCCTAATGGATTCAACTGCTATTAGAAGTAGACTATATTCCATTTGGGGAAAACAGGATGCCCTTGCCTATGACTTATCTAGCAAGCAAGGAAAGGAAGTGGGATATCTTGTGGGTCTGTGATAGTAAATTAATTTTTAACCTGGATTATCCAGCAAGCAAGAAAAGCAAGTGGGATATCTTGTGGGTCTGTAATAGGTTCATAGGTAGGTACTAGGCTATCTGTCCGAGGGAATTTATAAGCCTAACCAGAGTGTATCAGCTTTCGCCGCCGCATTGATTAATTAACTGAGCCTCTGTCAAGAAGAGCCAATGAAGTGATCCCAGGGATGTATTTTCTGTTACCCATCCACTCGTCAAGGTTTCTCTTGAAGAGTGTTAGTGAGGGGCTCTGCCTAATGTAGTTAAGAATTTTGTTACAAAGCATGGGGAGTCTGTGTGAGCGGAATCTATCCCTCCAGCATGTTCTATTTATTGTTGTGGCGAGCTTTAGCTCAGTAGAGTGAGTGGCTCGCAGTGACTTGGATTTCTTTAGTTGGAGCAGGTCCATCAATTCTGAGTTGGGCATGGCTTTGTAAGTCAGGCAGAGATCACCTCTGAGTAAGCGATGTGCCACTGAGTACAGACAGAGTTTTTCCATTTGGGCTGCATAGGACATATGTTTGAGGTCAGTAATCCTCTTGGTGAGGTACTTTTGTGGTCTTTCCAGCTGTTGCAAGTGTCTTGTGAGGTACATCCCAAATGGGGCATTGTACACTCTGATGGGTCTGATGAGTGACGAGTAGAGGGGCACTATAACCTCTTTATTTCTAGATGCGAATCCTTTAGTAATTAGATGGGCTACATAGAAGGATTTCCTAACTACCTTGGCAATATGATTGTCAAAGGAGAGATTACTATCTACCTGGAACCCCAGATCTCTTATTACCTCTTCTGTATTAAGGGGGCTACCACCTATGTGGTAATTCGTGGGTGTTTTGTTTTTCCCAAGCAGGATGACTATGCATTTTGTTGGCATTTAGCTTGAGACCATGACTTTGACACCAGGAGTCCGTCTCAGTAAGGCCCTTTTGGAGAATGTCCATGTCAGCCGGAGAGTCAGTTATGGCTCTCAGTTTGCAGTCATCGGCGAACTTGGTTAGCCATAGTCCTCCTGTGTTTGCCTGTTCTTCTGAGAAGTATATGCTGAACAGTAGGGGTCCCAGGACCGAGCCTTGTGGGACACCACTTGTGACTGGTTTAGAGTCCGACCTTGAGCCCGCTATTCTTACCGTGTGAGTTCTGTCTGTAAGCCAGTTGGCAACCCACTTCGTGATGTAGGGGTTTGTGTTCAGGCTGGTGAGATTTTCTATAATTCCCGAGTGGAGAATGGTGTCAAAAGCCTTGGTGAGGTCAAGGTAGGCTGTGTGATCCATCTTCCCCTCATCTGTGGCCTTGGTGACTATCTTGAAGAAGTCAACCAGGTTTAGTAGGCATTGATCTGCCCTTAAAGCCAAACTGGGTCTGGTCAAGTGTTTGGAGGTTCCCAATGTCTTTCTTAATGAGTTCCGTGATGATGCGCTCCATAGCCTTGCAGACCAGGCTAGTCAGGCTTATGGGGCGATAGTTACCCAGGGTCACTTGTGGCCCCTCCTTTGTGGAGTGGAATAACCGTTGCTGTGCACTATTCTATGGGCACATATCCTGTGGGAGAGGCTGAGGTTGAACAGTGTGTTTAGGTGGGGGGTTAGTCCGTTCTGTAGTTCGTGCAAGATGCAGCCTGAGACACCATCTAGCCCCATTGACGCTGTGCTTTTGGCTTTTGAAAGGGCTGTTTTTACCTGTGCATCTTTGATTTCTGGGACACTACACTTTTCCGGTATTGTTGTGAGCCCTTTTTGGGGTGAAATTTGCACTGAATCTATCTGCCAGGATGTTGGCAATAGCAGTAGGTTCAGTATATTTTCTGCTGTTTTGCACTAGCTCAGAGCATATCTGCGAGTTGCCACTTAAATTCTTGACATAGCTAAAGAAGGCTTTGTGGTTATCTTTCAAACCCTTGGCTATTTTTCTTTCGAAGTTAGCCTTGGATGATTTTATGAGGGAACTTAGTTTCTTACTGATACTGATCAGGGATGTCTTTCCTTCTTGTGATTTGCTTTTTTTCTGAATTAGTTTCCTCCTATTGTACAGCCTGTTTATGGCAGGGGTCCACCAGACTGGTTTCCATTTCTTAGGGGAGTGACTCTTGGTTTTGCTAGGATGGCACGATCCATGCATCCTTGTAGGTGCTCATAGAGTGCATTTGTAAAGGTTCCTGCATCTTGGACACTGTTATCCTTTAGCATGGGAGCTGTGAAACTTACTACCTATGTCTTAAGTAAGGTGAAGTTTGCTATAGAAAAGTTTTTCACTGTGGTTTCCTTGGCTGGGGGTGGTGGTGTGGTGTGGACATCCAAAGTGATTAGTTTATGGTCTGATCTAACCAGTGATGGGTTGACCTCCGGTGCAGAACACCTGTCACCCATGTTGGTGATGACCAGGTCTGATATGTTTTCATCTCAGGTAGGGGAGTTTACCAGCTGATCCAGGGCATTTGAGTTGATAAATTCCAGGAGCACTGGACCTGGGAGTTTGTACTTGAGTAATTTTCCCAGTTAACGGTGGGGTATTTGAAATTGCCCAATATCAGGGTGTTTGGTAGGACCTTCATGTTTTCTAGTGTCTCCAGAAAGGCAGAGTGGTGGTCCTGGGTCATGGAGGGTGATCTATAGCAGGCCACAATTTGCATTGCAGATTAGCCCGATGTTAGTTGCACATGGATGATCTCTGAGGTATCATGCTGCGCCACTTACCTGGAGGTATAGGTATCCTTGATGAATATGGATACATCCCCTCCTTTTGTGTTTCGGTCCATGTTCTGTGGCCGAAATGTGTGGTATGAGTTGTAGCCCGGTAGTGCTGGGGTACTGTGTGGAGCCTTGAACCAGGTTTCAGTTATTGCACAGATGTCGACGTTCTCCATACTGAGGAGTGCTTCGAGCGCATACATTTTGAGATTTAAACTCCTGGCGTTGAGTATCATAACCCTCATGTTTTTATTTGTGCTGTTTATGGCAGTGGGTTTGACTTTTGAGCCTTGCCTAAAAAAGGCACTATGGGGGCAGCAAGAGCCTTGGCCAGTATTTCAAAGCCTAGGGGTGACAGGTGCAAGCCGTCTCTTGTGAAGCAACGAGGCTTGTCGAGCATGTTGTCCCAGGCTGACACGAACTGGATCCCCTTTGAATGACACCAGAAGCTTAACCAATTGTTGAAATTGATCAATTTTTTCTTTATACTGAGGTATCATTCTTGGTGAGGGCAGGATGTTACTCAGGGTCAGGGTCATACCCGCCTGGGCTACATGATCAGAGAGCTCTTCCATGTCTCTTTTCATGTAGTCCAGGGAGGTATGTCTCAGGTCATTCACACCAACATGAACAATGACAAAGTCATATTTGTACTTGTTCTGGAGTGACCCGAGTGCGTGTGTTATGTGGGGGATTCTGGCTCCTGACAGGCAGCTAACAGTAACCTTCTCTTTGTCCAGCCTAGTGAGTGGGATGTCAGCGTGCCTAACTATAGAGTCGCCTTTTACTAGTGTGCTAGGTATGTTATTTCGCCTTAAGGGCTGTGATTGTGCGGCACTTTGAGTTTTATGTGTTGTCTGGTTTGTGACGGGAGGTGTAGGTTTTTTGGGTGTCTGCTTTGGAGGTCTCTGATGCTTTTGCAGGTTTTTATTTAAGCCTCCGAGTATGTTTCATGTATTTATGTGTATTTTTTTGCCAGTGCTGGTTTAATATGTCTATGTAAGGCTGGAGGTGTGGTGCAAGTGTTAACCTTCTCCTCATGACTGCCTGTTCCAGTCTTGGGTGGAGAGAGCTTAGCCTCCAATTTAGCTATATAATTGCATCTTTTGCATATGTTAATGTTTTGTTGTAGGAGGAGAGGGTTGTCTGTGTACATGAGGTAGTTGTAACATTGCCTCAGGATATCCAGGTTCACCAGCTGGACTGGAGAGTATACCTGAAATTGCCCTTTGGTCATGCCTGAATAGTAGGGTAAGCTGCTTAGTCACTTGGTTGGTGAGGGGTGAATAATGAGCCTTGCCCTGCCTGGCAATCAAGTGTCTGGGTATATTAGTGCTTGCTATTAGGTCTGAGCAAGTGCTGGACTGTAGGATGCTTTTTAAGTGCTTAGGTTGAGAGACTACTTTCAAGGGAAAAACCTGAAGAGGAGACTTGGTGGAGCCAGGAATAATTTAGCCCTAGCTAACCGGTGCTGCCCGAACGTGCAAAACCGTGCAAACGTGGTTTTTACACCAGGGAAATGAAAGAGATAGAAATTAGCCCAAAATGGTCTATAAACTACTAACTTCTGGGATGGAACCACTCCTCCAGGGACAGATGGCTTCTCAAAGCTCCCTCTCTAACAGGTGAACAGAGAAACCTCCCTCTATCCAAGTAAGATATGGGCAACTCAAAAACTTGTAACACAACCCTGAATTCAGCACTAGCCTGAAAACTGGACTATACTAGCTTAGAAAAGTGGGAAACAAGGAATTTTTTTTTTTTTGAAAAGATAAGGCAAAAACAGTAAAAATACACTTAAAACAGCTTTACACGACTACAAACAGTAAAAAATACACTTAAAACAGCTTTAGATGACTATAAGCAATCAGAAAAGGCTTTTAAACAAATTACCCAATTAACCAGTAATAGAATCTCAAACCTGAGCCCTGTTCCTGTAGTCTTCAATCAGACAAGTTCTAACTGCACACTCCTGCCACCAGGGTGCAGGGGAATCTTCTCCAAAAAAGAAAGCCTGGGTTAGTGCTCAAGTTATACAAACAAAGCTAGATTCAGCAGGCCTGAATCTAGTTTATGCGACAGCAAACAAGGCACACCAATTTCAGTAAGAAACAGTTCAAATATGCAGGCACTATAAGCCTCTAACCAGAAATTCCCAGCTCAGAGGGGCAGAGTCCATCCTCTCCTCCCACAAGAGTGCAGACTACAAACTTTCTTAATGTAAACTGACTGGCCTGAAGCCCAAGTACTTAAACCAGAACTAATGTACTTTTAGAATAACAGACACTGAACCTTCAATCAGCAGTTCCCAACTTAGAAGGATGTAAGCTACCTGTCCTGCCACAACAATGCAGACCACAAACTTTCTTAATGTAAAACAACTGGTCTGAAGCCCAAGTGCTTAAACCAAAAGGCTTAGAATGATAACTACACTTTAATCAGGTTACTACCAAACAGTAATAAATACAATTGAATACTTTTAAGAAGGGCTGGATTAGTACTCAAGTTATACAAACAAAGTTAGATTCAGCAGGCCTGGATCTAGTCTATGCTACAGCAAACAAGGCGAACCAATTTCAGTAAGAAACAGTTAAAATATGCAGGCACTGTAAGCCTTTAACCAGAAATTCCCAGCTCAGAAGGGCAGAGTCCAGCCTCTCCTCCCACAAGAGTGCAGACCACAAACCTTCATGTAAAACAACTGTTCTGAAGCCCAAGTGCTTAAACCAAAAATCTTAGAATGATAGTTACACCAAGCAGTAATAAATACAATTGAGTACATTTAAGGTGACGCAAAAGCAAAAATAAAGTAGGAAGAAATACAAATACAGTAAAAGCAGATGAATAAAGTGCAATTTTTTTTTTGAGACAGCAAATGAGATGGGTACAGGAGGAGTATCCAAATGAAAATTTACAAGTGGGGCAGGCAGTTTCAAAGCCACCAAGATTAACACCGAAACAAAAGCAGGGAGGGTGGGTGGGGAACTAACTAAAAAAACACAGCAACAACTTTGAGCTAGATAGTATTCAATGCAACACAAATAAATCAATTTAAATGCTTTATTATTTGAAAAAAGTGCAGATAAAGATTTACTTATACGTCCAGTTGATTGCAAGTAGGTCTTAGCCAGCCAAAGCTCAGAGTTTAAGCAGAAAATAATCCAAAATGTACCACTTAATAAGGCAGAAGCCGAATATCAATGAAGTGAAACTTCCCCCACTTATCACTGTCTAGTAAATAATTTTTGTAAATAATAATAGTAAATAAATTTTGACTTGGTGTTCTCGATGTAAGGTAGAAACTGTCCAGTCTAGCCAAATGCCAGGTATCTGAAACAGACAGTTTTGATTCCACAATGAAGGATAGATGGAACACTCACCAAAGTTAAATTAGTCTATCACAAGTAATTAGGAGCACCTGCTCAAAAGAAAATAATCTTGTTTTGTGTATATATATATATATATATATATATATATATATATATATATATATATATATATATATATATGTACAGTGGTGGAGAGGACATTTCCCATGAGGGGTACTTCACACCCCCTCCAGCCACAGACATACCACTTGCTTAAATACACTAACTCCACATTTACACAACAAGAGGAAACATTAAATGCATCCTGTTGAGAAGAGTCCTGTGATCTTGCAGTTCAACTTTAATGATAGCAATGAGGTTCGGGAAGCAGCACATTAAGGAAATCACATTAGAGAGTTAGTCAGTGACAGGTAAGATTTTGACCACATGTAGAGAAGCTACCAGTCTTTTAACTCAAAAGCTAAAATGATAGTGTTTGCATTTCGTACAAGTACAGTTTGTATATTATGACAGCATGACTAATGAGTTTGTAAAACTGAATAGGTTTTTGTTTCTTTTTTGGAAAAAAAAGAAGACCTAAAAGTTTCTGCTTACTATGCAAAACCATGTCATCTAACTTACTGTCTTGTGGTATGATAAATACAGGAAGCAATAAGAGCTCATTCTACTAGCACAACAGGTAAAAATGTAGGACATTGTTCAGAAAAGTTCTCCTCAAGACATTTTAGAAACAGCCATATTGTCAACTGTACACAACTGAATAACAGAAAATTTACGGTTACACTGATCCCTTGTGAAGACAGTAGTATAGATATCCTTTGTATCGATCACTGCTACAGTTGTACTTCTAAAACTACTATCACAGAAGGCCCAGCATCTGTCTGACTTGATTTCCAGGGCTTTGCAGCATTCGCCCTCCCAAATGAATGGATGCCTGCATCCCTAAGACATTAGCAGGTACCTAGTGTAGAGCAGGCATTAACCTGCGTCATCCACTGATTTTTTTTCTTTCTGCTAGTTTGGTTCATATGTCGATCTGCACAAAGAACTGCAATTTTACTTATAAAACTAAGGACTTGAGAAATTCATACCATTTGTTTGTACCCTTAGGAAAGAGCAAGAATGCAAATAATCCTCAACAGGCACTCCAAAAGGTTTGCACTTTGTATTTTTACTGCTACCCTTTTCATGGTAAACCTGTTTCTTGGCTTGCTAAACTCCACTCTACTAGAACCACTGCAGCCATCATAGCATCTTCAGGGAAGAAGGCGTGCCGATCGTCTTTGCATCAGCCGACTGGTCCTTGGTTCCTTCATGCTCAAGACACTACAGTCTAGGGGTTTTGTCTAGAGCTAGGGAAGGATTTCTACTATCCAGCAAAACTTGCTTTCCTGAATCCCTTTTCCCATCTAAAGTGGGTGCATGAGTTAGAAGAGTTGAACAACTGTTCATCATCTTTGCTTTAGGGCGGGAAAGATTTTTCACCAGTAAACAGATCCTTACCAAGAGCATTGTTAAACTTCTTTGACTCTCTATCTTAGTAGCAAGTTCTTTCAGTGCTCCGAAACATATCTTGTGCAGGCATTTGTGCTATGGTCACTTGGTTGTTGTTTTAATTTATCAAGCATTGTTGTTTTTTCAGGAAACGGGTCTCATTTGAAAATTGTAGTCCTTCAGGACTTGGCCTTCTGAGCCTTTCTTCTTTTGTTTGTCCTGTGGCTTCTTCTCACCTGATGAATTTATTGCTTTGGATTCTCCCTGTCCAGTTGTAGACTCACTAAGGAGGGTCTGTAATAGTAGAAGTAATATTCTTATCATATTAGTTCTGAAAGCAGAGCCTTTTTACTACACCAAAGATATTGTTCTTGTACTCCCTATTAGCCCAGGTGAATTTGCAGGCCATGGAATGAAGCATGCCATGTTAATACTGCACGTGACATAACGGTGAAAACTGGTGTAGAGTATGCATGCTTTTGAGTGTGGGAGCTTCTGATTAAAATAAAAATGCCAGATTGTATTGCTGGGTAGGGTAAGCCTATTTACAGATCCATGAAACGGGGTCTTCACTTGAATCTATTAATATGGTAAAAACGATATTTAGTATGAATGGAGAAATAATGTACATTGTACGTCTGCAGATTTATACAGAATTATAAGTTTATTAAATTTAACAGCTAAGCCAGGCTTCTTAGTGAATTGTAATTTACAGTAGATTTCTGAGTTGCTCATTTTAAAACCAGTGTCCCACGTTACCACTGCATTTGCACTTTTAAAGTTAGAAATTAAACACCTACTTTTCTTAACCCTGTTGGATTTCTTTTTAAGACAGCTGCCATGGATGTAACAGTAGTGGAAGATGACATCTGCATCCTGAGATATGAAAAGTCGGACTTCAATCCAGTTGGAGATTACAAATCCCCAGTCTCAGCATCTTCAGGAGATGTATCTGTTGCTTCCCACTTTGCACTTGTTACTGCATATGAGGACATCAAGAAACGTTTGAAGGAGACTGAGAGAGAGAATTCCATCTTAAAAAAGAAAATCAGACTCTTGGAAGAGAAGGTAAATTGTGTATTATATCAAGAACTGTAATGAGGAAAAAAAAAAATTTGACCTGTCTGGAAATTAATCCAGGCTGTTATTCACCGATCTATTGGAGCATATTTGAACCTGATGTTGTAATACTTTGTCTCTGATCAAGTACATCTCGCATTTGAAAGTGGGTTAGGATTAAGGTGCAATTGTGGGGTATTTGAATGTTTGCAGCATTTTTGTAATCTCTTAACATACCCTGGGGGATTGGTAAATAGCATATGTCAACACATGCACCACACTAATCCTCTCAAGTAATTACACCAGAATGGTTGCAGGCCTCTTCAAGATCACTCCTCTCTTAATCTCCTACGTCTGCCTACAGGAATACTCTATATTGTGGAAAGTTCATACTGTCAGACCTGTGTGTTGCCAGCAGAAGGGATCGAATAGTTCTGTGATCTCAGTGATTTCAGAATGCCATTTGATTAGAATGTCTGCTTTATTTTGTGGGAGGTTGTGGTACAGCGGAGACTGGGAATTTGCCCTTTTCTCACTCTTGTACTGTGTAAAATCTGAATTGCTGTATACTTAGTAGGGGGTCTGTTGATGCAGATAGGCTTGCTCTCTCAAAAAAAATGTGCATTTTTAAAGATATTTTGAGTTTCAATTTTTGTTTGAGATTTTTCAAATGCACTCCTGCTTACATCTTTAGTCCATACTTGTTAAACCAGTGCAGAACTCCTTTTGTCTTTGATTATCCACTTATGCTTGAACTGAAGTTTTTGTTTTTTTAACCCAGTCTCAGGGACATTTTTTCAACACATGGCTTCCATTTCATAGAATTCATAACCGTCTAAATATATTCATCATCTTTTTCTTCTTGCTCACTTCAGCAGTCTGCATAAAGCCTCTGTTTTGACCAAGACATTACCTTGTCCAACTATCAGCCTAACCATTTTTTTTTTTTACCTACACTGCTACTACTTAAACGTATTGCATGATTATCTTGTCCAGTCAGGTAAAGCATAATTGGCATGACTGGTATGAACCTTCCACATCTCACACCATCCATAGTTTACTCACGGTCATAGTAACTGTTTATACTCTACCAGTTTGCATTATGCTTCTCCTTAAACACAAACATCATTGCGTCCACCTGTCTGCCAACCCACAGCTTTGCTTTCAATCCATCTAGGTATAGCATAATCAGCTTAGCTGGCATGACGTGCATAGCATGCCATCTTACTCTGCTGTCATACACACACTGCACCCGTCATGACTAAGGACTACAGGCTAGAGCATTGAGTGCTTTAATTTCATCTACATAATGTAGAAGTAATCCCTAAAATAGTCAGTATTGTTGGCTAGTCTTTCTCCCACTGTTTCCTTGTCCATCTGTCTTCCTTTTGCATCTAAATACAGTTTAAAACAACTTACCATAGTTAATCTTCAAAAAAAGTTTGAACTTTTTTTTTTAACTGGCCTATACCTACTAGAACATAATTGCACAAATTCAGTATTGGTAGTGTCCTGATAACTTATCACTGTAAATAACTGGTTTACTGTGTCTGTCTGATCAGCAGATTGCTTCTTTAGAGCTCACATTTTTAGAGGTCCAGTCAAAGTATGCTTTCATTATATACTGAGCTCATGCAAAGAATGTGAAAAATTTACATTCATGTTAAGTAACCTGGAGTTTAATTTTTCAGTCACAATGTTAATTCTTCACCATATTCTGCACGTTTCTTTCTTTCACAAATTTGGTCAATTTTATAGTGGATAATATATAATTTCAATTAAACAAATTTTGATATAGTTAATACTTCACTGTATGTTCGAGTATAACGCAAACATAATTATCGTCCCCATGCTCCATTAGCTGCACCACTGATTAATTGGTAAACAAAAACAGTAACACAATTTAAAACTTTGTTTTCTAATGGCACACACAAAACTTAAAACTTAGTATAAATAATATTTGCAGAGTTGAAATGATTGCTTGTATATGTTTACTGCTTCACAGTGTTCTGAGTCTGACCTGTTATGGACTTTCTCATGTTTTGTTTTGTTAATGTTATCAAGGAAGGAGGATAGTAGGGCTGTGGTGGTACTGTGTCGAGGTCTGAAACCATGTTGTGTTGGGGTTAGCAGGTTGTCTAAAAGATGAAGTAAAAGTTGAAGGTGGATACATTTTTCAAGAAGTTTAGAGATAGGGGGAGATAATGGCCATGGAGCAAAAATTGGAGATGTCAGTGTTGTTGCCTCCTTTGTGCAAGGAAATGATAAAGGCTTTTTTCCAGAGGAGGGGTACATTGGATTCCTGGATGGAATTGTTGATCAGACTACAGATGGGGGGAGACCTATTCCATCAGCAGCTAACTTAAGGAAGTGAAAAGGTAGGTTGTCGGGGGGGCATTGGAGCATGGATTTAACTTTTGGAGGAGTTTTTTGTAGTGTTGACAGGGATGGGTTTGAGGGAGAAGGGCAAGGGGTGGGAAGCATTTGTGGCATAAAGAGAGAAGAGTTGTAGGTGAGAGAAGTGGAAGGAGTTTGGCTATTGAATCTATGAAGGAGGAGTTAAATTTGGTGGCTATGATATGGTCTGGAGCCCTAGGGTCAGGACAGGGATTCTTTTTTCTGCTGGGACTGAGGAGGGTAGAGATACTATTCCAAAATTTCTTGGGATTGGATTTGAGATTATTTTGGAGTTTAGAATAGTAGGATTTGGGGTCAGAAGCAATTTGTTTTTTAACTCTGTTACGAAATTGTTTATATTCAGTTTTTTGGTGAAGTTTCCATGCTTTATCACAGGTATGCATGAGGGTTTCTTTAGAAAGCCAGGGGCCAATTTCGGATTTTACTCTTTTGGGAGGGGCAAAGCTGTTTAGCGGGTTAATGAACGAGGAATTAAGTAACAGCATTGTCAAGAGGAAGAGATTTCAGAGGGTTCAAGTTCATCTGTTTTACGTTTGGATTGTGATTTGGAGTAAGGATTGTTCACGCGTTTTCTCTGCTGGCCCCACGTTCCGCTCCTATTCTGTTTGTCTTAGTTTAAATGTCCTAGTGTCCTCTTGCTCAACATGCAACTTCACTAGTCTTAGTGGTAATTTCTTTCTTTGCTATCACCCAGTCAGGATTTTCAAAAATCGACACACCACAAGTCCCAAACAGAGTAGCAGGAAATGCCAGTTTTGTATATCAGCTGTTTTTGGTTACACTTTCTTTTATTGTATCTACAAATCACAAATGATATTTCATAGTTTTCTTGCAGTAATAATTCTCCGTGAACACTGGTCACTTAGCCACTGAAAACCTTCTACCAGATTGCTAGAATTGCCACCACATGTCCCTTCTCGTAACATGTCAAAAACTAATTTGTGTCTTGGCTTCCCACATTAATATATGACTTCAGTATGTGCAAATGCCTCATCATAATCTCCAAAAAAATCTTTTGCAGACTGCATCCTTTCTGCTATCTTAGTTTTCACGTAGTCCATCAAATATGGTCCTTCATCACTTTTCAGAAATCCATACAATCTCAGGTTTAACTTTTTCCATTCAATTTTTGTTCTGTCTCTCCAGTTTGTTTTGTTGTGTTCTCCCAAATATTTGGCATTTAGCAGACCCCACAGCCATTTGCTGGTTATGTAGGAGCTTTCCACTCATTTCCAACTGTTTCAAATATGACATAAACAGTCTTGTCTGGTTCGATTGTGCAGTCTGCGTCTCTTCCAGGAGGCATCATTTCTGAAATGTTTAACCTCCTCAACTTTCTAAAATTTGTTTTGGATATTTGTGAAACAGCATTGCTTTGCGCAAATG
The DNA here is from genome assembly GCF_019279795.1 of Protopterus annectens. Lineage (NCBI taxonomy): Eukaryota > Metazoa > Chordata > Ceratodontiformes > Protopteridae > Protopterus > Protopterus annectens. The sequence goes on from NC_056731.1 coordinate 271,113,442, forward strand.
ATTTACCTTTGATGCCTGGTCCTGTCTACAGCTTATTCCTCATGCTTAGTGACGCAGTATCATGTTTTCTGGTTGGCATGCCTTTTAACATTAGGGAAGCATGCCTTTTTTGAAGCATTTTAAGGAGCATCAACCATTCCAGAATTTTAGGCATTCTTTTGCCAGTTTCTCTTTCCAGAATTACATTAAAATAATAATTGCATTTAATTTTTGTTATTTCAGTAATCCTAACTAATGGATAATGTTTATGTGAAGTGCATGCTGCTTTCCTACCTGCTTAGCAGTGAGCAGGCTGTCTCACCTGCACCTTTTGCGTACATGAGATGCCTGTATTGGCCAGTGAGGGAAAAGAGAGCCCCATCTATTTTGTAGGAACGTAAAACACAGAGCAGTTGCAAGGAAAATTTGCATCCTGCAAGTGCAGCATTTGTCAGGGTCCAACAAATAAATAACTCATAAGGTACGCGCTGCTACAGTTCTTCTGCAGTATAGATTCAAATGTAGTTGGAAGTTCCAAACTACCTGACCTTGCTAAGGCTTACAGAACTGCAAGTGACATTTTACACACTTCATCTATTTTCCCTTCCACTTGACAAGTTCTTGGAGAACTTGTGGGTTTGAATCAGATTATTTATACTACTAAATTCTGAGGGGTGGCTGGAGAATTGGGGGTAGCAGGGAGGAGCAAAGTGGAATAGAAATTGCAGTGTGTGTGTGTGTAAGCCAATAAGCCTACATCCTCAGTGATATTTGTAAATTGCTCCATTCAAGTGTGTAATTAAAAGAAAAAAATATTCAGGATATAATGAGTTTCTAGTATCACAGGGGAAGCCTCAAATCCAAACAGGGTTTGGCCAATCTAAATAGCATTTCAGGTACAAATATAATTTGAGAAGGGCTTAATGCTCCCATACTGACCCATAAGCCCATTTCTGATTGAATCAATTAACTCAGGTTAGTAGTAGTATTTTCTTAATTCTTCATAATATTTCTGGGGTTTTTTTTGGAGCATAAGGCTAGTCTTGTATATCCACTTACCACTGAACGTTCTTATGCACTGAGGGCATGCAGGCTTATTGACTGACGCATTGCAAATTCTGGTCCACTTCTCTCTCCTCCTACCCCCAATTCCCCAACCTGCTCCTCTGTTCACTGCATTTATTTCCTCGTTTCCACACCCACGATTTCCAGCGTACCACCCCCTTAAAATGAGAGAGACGTACACTTTCCACTTTCGCATTCAAGCAGCTATTAACGTTCCTCCTGCCGAGCTTTATCTCCTTTCCAAGTTTAACTTACACTATGTATCTTTCTGTTCTTTACCATATAATTTACTCTACCTTTTTCCTGACTACCTACTTTTACTCATCCAGCTAATACTCATTCTTCTTCCTTCAATACCTACCACATCAAGTGCTCCCCGCTCTTGCTTCACCCAGTTCTCTTCATCACTGCTATGCAATATTGTCTTCATTCAAAGATGAGCATCCCATACATCCTCTGTCATCCTGCCATTAGCATGTCCTACTGCACCTATCACTCCAGCTACTTCAGTTAATTATTCTTCCTGTATGTATGTGTATATAGATAAATACACACTCCCTTATTTAATAATTTACTCATGCACCTATCTAGAAGTCTGTACAGGTTTTTACCAGTTTTACTACTACTGCTTCTTTGAGATAATATTGAAGCTATCTCTGGCCCATCTCCACTTTCCTGTATCTCCTCCCTCCAACCTCCCCAAACTAAATAGCCTGCTAAAAGAAATAACTTCCTCCAAAAATATCAAAAACATCTTAATATTTAGATGCTTCAATCTCAACCTGTTCAGTCACATTACCAGCAACTTGAATGCTCTTCTAATGCAGTTAAGTCTACAAGACGCAACCTCAATACACGTCATACTAACTTCTCTTATCCCGAGCATCACCATCCATCCATCATTTTTCAGTGACCACTGCCCTATTAGTTTTCATATCAGTTACTCATATGTAAACATATCCCCAACACTTGTATCTTTCTGTAATAAATCACAGAGCAACATTTAACAAACTTAAATCCATCACTGTTTGCTTCTGCAGTCCTTAATTGAGTGGTCACCAGTTTTGAGGTCATCTTACCGTAACACTGCTGCAGAACTACATAACTCTATACTGATTGACCTGCAAAACTCCTTCCCAGTAACCCAAAGACTATAACCAGATGTTAGTTTTAGGTTTGTAATCTATGAGCTTAAAGCTATCCTGTAACTAAGAGACAAGGCATGGCATTCTTGGAAAGTACTTCTACCACAATAGATAGCGTTACACCCAGCTGCATAACTTATTTCTACCTCCAGTGGTAGAATTTTGACACAAAAAGGACTCACTGTTTTCAATTATAGTCATTTTGTAATAGACATCATGTATTTTACTTTCTTTGAAAAAGGGTTCAAATTTGTTCCAACTTGCAGAGTGGACATCTGATGAAGCAGCATAGTCTGCAAAAGCGCATGAGTTTTTAAATAAACTGGATTTTTACCTTGGATAATCTGGCCATCTTTGAGTCCTTCTGTCTTTGTGGATTTATTTCCCATCCGCTCATCAAGATTTCTCTTGAACAGGACCAGTGAGGTGCTCTGTTTGACATGTGTGGGAAGTCTGTTCCATAGCACGGGCAGTCTCTGGGTTATGAACCTGTACCTCCAGCACGTTCTGTAGATTGTGATAATGAGCGTGAAGTCTCTTGGAGCGTGTGGTGTGGAGGGATTGGGATTTCTTTAGATGTAGCATTTCTAACAGAGCTGGGTCAGACATGGCTTTTTAAGTCGAGCAGAGATCATCTCTAAGTAGGCGATATGAGAGAGAATAGTTTGATTTTGAGTCTGTCCATATAGGACAAGTGTTGAAGGCGCAGAATCCTCCTTGTGAGGTACTTTTGCTGCCTCTCCAGTTGTTGCAGGTGTCTAGTGAGGTACATGCTAGATATGGGGCATTGTACTCGATGATTGGCCTAATGAGGGAAGAGTAGAGGGAGACAATGACCTCTTTCTTACTGGATGCAAAACCCTTAGTAATGAGATGTGCCACATAGAAGGACTTTCTGACCACAGTGGCAATGTGGTGGTCGAAAGAGAAGTTGCTGTCAACCTGTGTTCCCAGATCTCTTATAATGCCTTCTGTGTTCAGTGGACTACCATCAATGTGGTAATTCATGGGAACCGGGTTTTTCCCAAAGGGGATGACGACACATTTTATGGCATTGAGCTTAAGGTCATGGTTCTGACACCAGTCATTGGTCTCAGTGAGGCCTTTCTGTAGGATGTCAACATCACTTGGGGAGTTAATACCAGCTCTCAACTTGCAATTGTGTGCGAACATTTTCAACTAGAATCCCTTCATGTTGGCCTGGACTTCAGAGATGTAGATACCAAACAGGAGAGGCCCCAGGACTGAACCCTGTGGGACTCCACTCGTGACTGGTCGGCTGTCTGACTTGGAGTCAGCTACTTTCACACTGTGGGTTCTATCTGTGATCCAGTTTGCAACCCACCTAGTGATATATGGGTTGATGTCTAGTTTACATTACAGAGTTTTTCTATGATTCCTGAGTGGGGAATGGTATCAAAGGCCTTGGCCAGATCACGGTAGGCTGTGTGAACCACCTTGCCTTTATCCACAGCTCTGGTGACTGACTCAAATAAGTCGACCAAGTTGAGCAGGCATGATCTACCCTTCACAAAACCAAACTGTGTGGGATCCAGAGTTTGACGATTCCCTATATCCTTGTTTATTAGGTCCTTAATAATGCGTTCCATAGCTTTGCATATTAGACTCGTTAGACTAACGGGGCGATAGTTCCCAGGGTATGTAGTTGCTCCTCCTTTGTGGAGAGGAATGACCAGCAGTGCGCCATTCAGTAGGGACAAAGCCTGACATGAGGCTGTGATTGAACAGGGCACACAGGTGAGGTGCCAGTTCACTCTGTAGTTCATGTAGAACACAGCCAGGGATATTGTCAGGTCCCATAGAAGCTGTATTCTTGGGCCTTTGCAGCAGTAATACTGGGTGCCTGGCAATCTACTGTTAATGTGATAGGTCCTTTGGGAGAGGAGAGAGGGGTGAAGTTGGCACTGAATCTGTCAGCCAGTATATTGGCAATATCTGTTTGCTCGGTATAGGAGGTACCATTGTGCAGTAGCTCAGAGCAAGTCTCAGTATTGCCATGAAGATTCCTTGCATAACTATAGAAGGCCTTGTGGTTGTCTTTACTATCTGCTGCAATTCTGTTTTCATAGCTAACTTTAGAGGATTTGATAAGGGATCTCGACTTTTTGTTGAGGCTGATAAGGTAGTTTTTCCAGTCTCGGGAATTCACCTTATTCCGCATCACTTTCCTCCTCCTGTTGTAGAGTTTGTTTATGGCAGGGGACCACCAGATTGGCTTCCTATTTTTGGAGGAGAGCATCTTGGTTCTATTGGGTGTGGCGATATCCATGCATTTGGGTAAGTGTTCGTACAGTGCATTGGTGTATGATTCGGCGGTCATGCAACTATTCTCCATTTGCATGGATGTCGTGAAGTTAGCCACCTCTGTTTTTAGGAACCCAGAGTTAGCTTTGGAGAATTTTTTCATGGGGGGGTTACCTTTGCGGGGGGGGGGGTGGATTTCCAAGGTGATTAGTTTGTGGTTGGATCTAACCAGGGAGGAGTTGACTATTGGTGTAGAGCAACGGTCGCCCATATTTGTAATGACCAGGTCAAGGATGTTGCTACCTCTAGTGGGGGTAAAAACAAGCTGGTCCATGACATTGGAATTAATGAATTCCAGGCAACGTTGGGCAAGTGTATTGGTACATGACTAGTTTTCCCAGTTAATGGAGGGGTAGTTGAAATTGCCCAGTACGAGAGTATTAGGTTGGACCCTAATATTCTCCAGGGTGCTTAGGAACATAGAGTGCGAGTCGTGGGACATGGTTGAGGACCTATAGCAGGCTACGACCTGAATCGCTGTCTTACCCAGTGTTAGCTGCACCTAAAGTATCTCTGATGCGTTATGTTGGGCTACCAATCTTGAGGTGTGCGAATCCTTTATGAATACGGAAACACCACCTCCTTTGGAGCTTCAGTCTAAATTCTGGGGCCGAAAGGTGTGGAATAAGTTATAGCTTGGTTGTGCAGGAGTGCTTTCTGCTGCCTTTTCCCAGGTCTCTGTTACAGCACAAATGTTGCTCCCCATTTTAAGGAGTGCTTCGAGCGAGTGCATTTTGAAATTTAAACTTCTAGCATTGAGCAGCATGACCCTCAGATTACATTTGTTTGTAGTTGTTACAGTGGTAATTTGGTCTTTTGAACACCGCCTAAAAAAAGGTACTGTAGGGGTGGCAAGAGCTTTGGCCAGTATCCGGAAGCCCAGGGATGACAGATGCAGGCCATCTCTGACAAAGCATCGAGGTCTGTCAGTCATGTCATCCCAGGCAGACAGATAATGGATCCCCTTAGAATGACACCAGTAACTTAACCAATTGTTAAAATCAGTCATTTTCTGCTTGTACTGTGGTATCATTCTGGGTGATGGTAGCATGCTGCTCAGGACTAAGGTCATACCCACCTGTGCTACATAATCCGAGAGCTCCTCCATGTCTCTTTTCATGTAATCCAGGGAGGTGCGTCTCAGGTCATTCACACCCGGATGTACAATGACAGAGTCATATTTGTACTTCTTGTTGAGGGACCCGAGTGCATGTGTTATGTGGTGGATCCTGGCACCTGAGAGGGAGCTTACTGTTACTTTCTCCTTATTCAATCTAGTGAGTGGGACATCAGTGTGCCTCACTATCAAGTCATCTGTGTTAGCGTGTTGGACATGCTGTTTTGCCTTAGGGGCTTTGGTCGAGTGGCACACTGTTTAGGAGAGTTGTGTGTCTCGTGATTAGTATTGTGTTGTGGTGGTCGAGTACGTTTCTGCCTTGGAGGTCTCTGCTGTTTGGATAGATTTTTATTGAGAGCCTCCATGAAGGTGGGTGTGTGGTTTGTTTTTATGTGAAGGCAGTGCTTGTGTGTGTTCTGGAGGGTTATGTGTTCCATGTAGTGTGGCACAAGTGTTGACCTACTCTTGACCAGCTGTACCGGTCTTAGCTGGAGAGAGTGGGGCTTCCAGTTTGGATATAGAAGTGCATCTCTCGCAAGTCTGAGTAGAGGTAAGAGGAGAGGGTTGTCTGTGCACACGAGCCAGTTGCTACATTGCCTCAGGGTGGCCAAGTTCACCAGGTTAATGGGAGAAAGCACAGGGAACTGATCTTTAGACATGCATGGAGGGGTGCACATTAATAATAAGTACTGGAACTGTTTCTTTGTAGAATGTTTAGTGCTGGTAGCACTTTTGTGTGCTACAATAATTGCTACAAGAAGTCTGGTAAAGTGCTAGACTAATAAGCTATTAAAAGTGCAGAAGAGGAGAGAACTAACAGATTTAAGGGAAAAGTTGAAGAGCAGACTTTGGCACTTCTAAGAAGCTTGCAAACGGTCCTGGATACAGTAAAGCTGTTATCTGGACTAGACTAGTTACAGGAAAGGCGGGAAACAAGTGCAAATGTGAGCTTTTAAACCAGAAAGTTGAAAGTGATGGAAAGGCTGCCCAAACGACCAATAAACTACAATTTCTGGGCCAGAAGCTACTCCTTTTGTGGTAGATCGGCTACTTAGTGCTTTCCACTTCCACTGATGAGCTAGAAGGCTTCCCTCTGACACAGAAAGGCTTGGGGGGCTCAGAAGCTTACAAGCAGTCCTGGATACAGCAAATCTGTATCTGGATTAGACTAGTTGTAGGAAAGGCAAGAAACAAGCTTATATATATATTTTTTTGTAAAGTGGAAAGGGAGAAAGGAGAAACAGAAGATAATTCAACGTTAAGGACCCAAGCGGCTTGCCCTTAAATGTTCTCTCTGTAGTAGGTAGAATGAGCTAGTGACACTAGACGGGATAGATTTGGGATACAGCTGAACAGATGGGACTGGTAGGAGTGTCTTAAGTCAAAATATGATCTTACTGTATTCGGTTGAGTGAGCAAATGAAATAGACCCAGGAGGGGCAGACAATTCCAAAGCCACCAAGATTAATACCAGAACAAGAACAGGGAGGTAGGGTGAGAAACTTAACTGCAGAGAGAGAGACAGAGATCACAGTATTCTATGAAACAAATAAATAGAAAAATAAATAACTGCAGAGAGAGACAGATCACAATATTCAATGAAACAATTAAATAGAAAACTAAACTGCAGTACAATCTTTTAACACTGCCAGTTTGTACTCAACTCAGCTAGTAATGCAGTTGATTGTAGGTATATAGCAGAAAGCCAAACAACTCAGATACTGAGCAATAATAAATTCAAAGATGTGTGACTAACACTTAGAAACCCTCTAGGCTAAGAGTTTGACTGAATATCAATGAAGTGAAACACAATAACCCCCTCTAACTGCAGAGAGATTTAGACCACAGTATTCTATGAAACAAATACATAGAAACATTGTGGTTGGGAGGCTGGCATAATGGTTAAGGTGTTTACCTTACAGACAGGGTTCGATTCTCACATGGGGTAACTGGCTAGGTTTAAAATGGCCCACAAGGATATTTAGCTTAGTACTAATCTATGAACCTAAATAACTGCAGAGAGAGACAGACCACAGTATTCAATGAAACAGTTAAATAGACAGAAAAATAAAATGCAGTACAATCTTTAACACTGCAAGTTTATACTTAACTCTGCTAGTAATGCAGTTGATTGTAGGTATATAGCAGAAAGCCAAACAAATCAGATGTTGAGCAGTTTTATATGAAAAAGTCTACTAGTTTTAAACTGTTTTAAAAAAATGAAAACATTTATAGAGATGTATTTTAAACACTTTTTTGAGTAGCTAAGGCTGATTTTTCAACATTTGTTTGTGGTATGTATCATTATTAGTCTAAAGAGTTAGGGTAGTACAGGTATAAATAAATGTTTAATTATGTAATTTTGTAATTAATAGTAATGGGTATTAGAGTATTTAAAGAAATCTGATTGTTATTTGATAAAGTTCTTCTATTTAAGACGAAAACACAGCTACTTTTTGAATTTTACCAAGTTTCTTCTTTGGACTTGGATTTATAACCTCTTTTTGCCTCTGGTGCTTCCTAGTGACCTACTGCTGTGGTTGTTTGTTGGTATATTCATGTGGGCGCTATTTTCCTCGTTTTGTATTTTTAGTATATGGCGGGGGTTGGATGAAACAGATGTTAGACTTGTTATTATGGAATTAATGGAAATTGTTTTACAGAACAACTTTTTATTCTTTGAAAGGGAATTTTACAAACAAAGGGGTAGCAATGAGGGCAGTATGTGCCCCCATTTATACTAATTTGGTTATGCTCACATTTGAAAAGCTGTTTATTTTAAATTGTCCTTACCAGTTGTGTTGGAACTTTTATTGTGGATTCCTGGATGATATGTTTAATGTTAAGTTGTCAATCTCGCCTTCATTCTTGCTGGATGGGTTCGGAGCTGAACCTCGGCTCCGACTCTGCCTAATACTAAAGCTCAAGAGCTATTTTTCACCAGCTCGAGGCTATACTATGTCCCATAATGCTAGGCGTGATATTCCCAGATCTCGTTTGCCGCTTCATCTACGAGGTTGCGTTTTCACCGGTTCCAGGTCTTATTTCAAAAATTTTGTTTCTATAAGTTTTTTGATAGATTTTTTTTCTCAGTATTTTATTTAATTAGTATTTAGAGAGTAGCAACTAGTTTCCCTACCCCTTTCTGTAGTTTTTCCCTACCTTTTCCACCCTTAAGGTGGTCTGGCCTCCAACCCTCCCTTTAGTAGTTAGTACAGATTCCCCTTAGTGTGTGTGTGTGTGGAATTTCTGTCTCATTTGTACTATTATTTCACTTAAATTTTTTGTTGAGTGTGTCATTTTCGTGTGTTAGTGTTTAGACTCCTGTATCGACCCTGTGGTATCATGTCCAAGGATACCAAGGTATCGGGATTCAAGAAGTGTGACTCGTGCTGTCAGAAGATGTCTTTGACAGACGGTCACACTTCTTGTGTCTATTGTTTGGGCCCTCTGCACCTGCAGGACTCTTGTTCCATCTGTCACGCTTTTAGCCCTAGAGTCCTGCAGGAACGCAGAAATAAGCTCATTCTCAGAGGCTTATTAAAGCCTGAAGGTTCTCCGTCCAAGTCTATGACCGGAAAGCCTTCAAAGCCCGCCAAATCGTCTGCTCCATGTTCGGAGCAGGCGCCAAGCGGTCCTCTTTCTGCCTCATCGGTTCCGGCTGGAACCAATACATCGAGGCCTCAGTCGGCTCCAACTTTGGGGTCAGAGCCATCCCCAAGTCGAAAGCGCTCCAGGTCTCCTTCACTGGAGTCGGTCAGATCGGCTCCGAAATCCCCCTTGCTGTCGGAGCGGAGCCATAGGTCTCACTCCTCTAGGTCTTCCAGGCTCTCTGACCATGATCTCGAGAGGGTAGTCAGTAGGCTTTTGAAGTCGCAGGCACTGGCCCAATTATTGCATAGCCCATCTCAACAGACAGGAGCTACCCCAATGCCTGCTCAAGTTCCTCCTCCGACTATTCCTTCGAGCTCGCAGCCGGAGGCCGTCGGGCTTGCTACCGTGGGGGCGTCGGAACCAATTCCACCCTTATCGGTTCCTTCGTCGGCTCCTATCCCTTCATTGGCTCCATCCTTGGAGGGATCCGGGTGCCGAGAGTCCCTTGTCGGCTCCTAGGGGATGACTGGCATCGGACCCTTGTCCGATCCTGTTCTCTCTCTCTCTCCGAATCTCGGCGCAGGTGAGTTCGGCCCTGACATCGGCCTCGGAGCCGTCCCTCTTGGTGCCGGGAGGACCTCTCATTTCCTCAGAGCTGGGTCCCTCTTCCCTGCCTGACAGGGGTGCCTTTGAGGTCATGAGGAGCGTGCTGGCTCCCATACCGGCGCCACGGTCTGCCTCGTCGGCCCCTCCCTCCATGGTGCCTGCTTCGGCCCCTGCCTATCCTCCCGAACCCAAGCGAGGAGAACTGACACTCCAGGCCGCTCCATTTAGCGTTTCCTCCTCTTCCGAGGCCTCCCCTGATCCTGCAGGGGAGCCCCCTCAGAAGAGGACTTGCAAGAGGAAGCATGTCGACTCCCCTGAGTCAGTGACATCTGACACTGACCTGGATGATTCGGAAGGGTCCCCAAGGTCCCCCTCTGAGGATGTCTCCTTTTCTGACATCCTAGAGATCCTTAAACAGAGGGGGAACTGGTCCGCCCTCAACCCTTCCAAGGACGAGTCGGTGTACCTGGATGCGTTCGGTTCTCGTCCTTCCACCTCCTGGGTGTCCCCGCCTTTTGACCCACTCATGGAGGTGGTGGCTCTGAAGGCGTGGACAGCTCCGGATACTATGGAACCAACCCCCCAAAGGCCTACAAAATTCATTACAGCCCCTGCAGACAAGCAGTTTCTCTCTAAGGGCGTCCCTGTTGATGCCATGGTGGTGGCGGCAGCCACTAAGAAGGAGTTGGCTGACCCTTCAGTACCTGTCCATCCTCCTAATAAGGAATCTAGGACTATGGATAGGTATGGCAAGCGGATGTTTTCTTCAGCGACCTTTGCCATGCGGTCGCTGAATTACCTGTGCCATTTCACCCGTCTTCAGAGAGACCTTCTTAAAGAACTGGGTGATACCTTACAGGACCCAGCAGCTATGGGGTCTCAGGAGAAGATCAACTCCCAGCTGGGGACCCTGAACTCGATTGTCAACTCCTCCATGCGGCTCATTTCTTATGCAGCCGATGGAGCGAGTAGGGCCGCAGGCACAGGCGTTGCTCTAAGGAGACACGCCTGGATGCGGCTTTGCAACTTTGCTTACCCTTCAAGGCATCTTTCACTAACACCCCCTTTGATGGTTCTGCCTTGTTTGGACCTCAAGTGAAGGATACATTGACCAGGTGTGAGCAGGAAGGCAAGACTCTCTCTGCTGTGGGAGTCAGTTTTTCCACCCCTTCTAGACTGTAACCTAAGGGTCAAAAGGGCGGAAAGATGTGTTTTCCGCAAACCCCAGGGAGTACTGCCTGACGCACGTGGTGAGCTTCCCTCCAGAGGCAGAGGAGGGAACAATAACAGACGCCGCCCTAGGGGCAGGGGGGGGTCCGCAAAATCAGGGTAGCAGAGAATCTTTCTCTGACAAAACCCTTCCAGCACCCCTGAGGAGCTGCCCGACTGTCCACCTTCAGAGGCAATCGGGGGAAGACTTTCACTGTACCCAGAAGCCTGGCATTCCCTCACACAAGACAAATGGGTACGGTCGATCATATCCGAGGGTTACAGAATCCCCTTCATCCACACCCCACAACAACCAAAAGGGCCTCTTCCAGGCGTTCCACCCGGTCTGAGAGATCAAGCAGCGTCAGAAATTTCAAAGCTGCTATCAAAAATAGCCATCCAGCCAGTCCCAGCAGACCAACAAGGATCCGGAATCTACTCCAAATTCTTTTTGGTGCCAAAAAAGACAGGGGACTGGAGACCTATTTTAGATCTCAGCAGGCTGAACAAGACTGTTCAAAGATCGAAATTCCGGATGGTCACACTACAGTCCATTCTACCCTTTCTGGGTCAGGACAATTGGATGTGCTGTATAGATCTTCAGGATGCGTACTACCATATCAAAATGAACAGGCGCTCCAGAAGGTTTCTCCGCTTCTGGCTGGGAGCCAGTCACTACCAATTCAGAGCCCTGCACTTTGGCCTCACCACAGCCCCCAGGGTGTTTACCAAATGCATGGCAGTGGTTGTGGCTCACCTGAGACGACGAGGATTGCAGGTGTTTCCATATTTAGACGACTGGCTCCTTACTGCCACCACCAGGCACCAACTACTTCAAGCCAGGGATTACGCTGTACAAATGTGCAAAGCGGTAGGCATCTCTATAAACTTCGAAAAGTCTGCCTTGTCGCCTTGTCAGCATATTACCTTCATAGGCGCTGTGTTAAACACGGTGGAGTTGTCAGCAAAACTACCTACGCAAAGAGTTTCAAACATTCGCTGCCATGTTCAAATCCTACTACAGGAGGACAGAGTCCAAGCCAGATTTGTACTAAAAACACTTGGTCTAATGGCAGCAACAATCACATTGCTCCCCCTAGCTCGTTTTCATATGTGGATACTGCAGTGGATGCTTTTTTCCCAATGGTCCTTCCAGCAGCTTCCCATGTCACACAGCATTCTCATCACTCAGTCATGCAAGAGACACCTCTCTTGGTGAATGGTCTTGCCTCAGGTGCTCCAAGGCAGACCTATTGTTCTTCCCCCTCCAGTTGCCACCGTGACTACGGATGCTTTCCTGATAGGGTGGGGGGGCATTTTCAGGGTAGGACAGTCCAGGGCACATGGCAACCCTTCGAGTGCCACCTGCACATCAATGTCTTGGAAATGAGAGCGGTTCTTCTGGCTTTGCAGGCCCTTCAGGACTCTCTACTCACTGGGACGATTGCAATTCAGACAGACAATATGTCTGTAGTGTGGTACATCAACAAGCAGGGCGGAACCAAGTCCTACCCCCTATGTCAGGAAGCACTCAGACTTTGGCAGTGGGCGATCTCTTCTCAACGGTTTCTGTTAGCAACGCATATTCCTGGGAAGTCCAACGTCATAGCGGACAGATTGAGCAGGGCCATTCTCATGCCCTACGCGTGGTCTCTCAACCAGCTAGTAGTGGAACAAATATTCAGAAGGTGGGGTCAGCCTTGCTGTGACCTTTTCGCAACCCCTCAAAACAGCAAGTGTCAGGACTTCACCCTTTTTCCTCTTCTGGGTCTCCCTCCCAGAGACGCTCTAGTCCACGATTGGCCCCGGGGTCTTCTGTATGCTTTTCCCCCTTTTCCCTTAATTACTCAGTTAGTCCAGAAAGCAACTGCCTTGAGATCCAGGATGATCCTCATTGCCCCTTACTGGCCCCGACAAGTTTGGTTTCCGTTCCTGCAATGTCACCTGCTGGAGCAGCCCTGGCATCGGGACCCAGTGCCAGACCTTCTGACCCATCAATCGGGCGGGCTGCACCAATCCCTTCCATCTCTCAACCTCACAGCTTGGTTGCTCCACTTCCAACCCCAGCCAAGCTTCCCTTAATTTCTCAGTCAGTACGTGATATTATCCTTGCCTCTCACAAGTCTAACACCAGAAGGACGTATGCTAGTAAATGGAAACGGTTCTCTATTTGGGCAAGGAAAAACCAAGTTGACCCGTTCACAGCTCCTGTCCAAGCAGTTCTAGAATTTTTTGCGGAACTTTTCCAAATGGGCTCATGTTAAGTTGTCTATCTCGCCTTCATTCTTGCTGGATGGGTTCGGAGCCGACCTCGGCTCCGACTCGGCCACTCTAAAAGCTCGAGAGTTGGTTCCACCGGCTCGAGGCTCCCCTTATATCCCACAATGCTAGGCGAGAGTTACCCCAGATCTCGTTTGCCGCTACAGCATCGAGGTGTTGGTTTTTCTACCGGCTTGTTGGTAAGTGTAATTTTGGTAAAATTAGATCACTTAAACCCTATATTTTTGAGTTTTATATATATTCCCTTAGTGTAGTGGGTTTTTCTACTCCGGTTTTCCGGAAATTCCCAATTTTTTTTCAAAGAACTCTTAAAGTTCTCTCTCGGGCCTTCTGGCCTTTCTCCATCCCCTGGTTGTGTGTGTGTTACTCTTGGTAAACTTTAGTTAATTGTTTATTTTTGAGTTTTAAAACTAAATTAGTGTAATCAGTGTGTTTGTTGAGTGTGTGTGATTACACTTTTATTTAGGATGTCTAAAGACACAAAGGTCTCAGGCTTCAAGAAGTGTGATGCGTGCTGTCAGAAAATGTCTCTGACAGACGGTCACACTTCTTGTGTCTACCTGGGGCCTTTGCACCTGCAGGACTCCTGTGCTGTATGCCACGGCTTCAGCCCCAGGGTCCTGCAGGAAAGAAAAAATAAGTTGATCCTGAGGGGTCTTCTTAAGCCGGAGGATTCCCTTTCTGTCTCTGGGAAGCCCTCTAAGGCTTCTAGGTCCTCGGCTCCAGCAACTGAGCCGAGACCTAAGGTTTCTAAACCTCCGCCTTCATCGGCTCCGGCTGGAGCCGATGAGTCTCGGTCCACAGTTTCTGTGGTTCCTTCGGCTCCGGCTGGAGCCGAGGTAATAGAGGTTCCCGTGTCGGCTCCGTCCAGATCTTCGGAGCCGACATCGAGGAAGAGGTCCAGGTCACCATCCCTTGGCTCCGTTCATTCGGCTCCAGGATCTCCCCTGCTGTCTGAACAGAGCCATAAATCTCATTCCTTTAGGTCTTCGAGGCTATCGGATCATGACCTTCAGAGGGTAGTGAGTCGACTTCTTAAGTCCGAGGCACTAGCCCAGATGCTTCAGAGCCCGACTCATCAGTCGATGCCTGCCCTTGTCCATCAATATATTCCTCCTCCGACTCCGTTGAGCTCGGAGCCGGGTCGTGTCGGAACCGAGACTGTGGTAGCGTCGGAGCCGATACAATTGTCTTCAGCTCCATCGTCGGCTCCGATTTCTTCCTTAGAAGAATCTCGGCGCCGGACTTCCATCATCTGCTCGAGGGGTGAGTGGCATCGGACCTTGTCCGACCCGCTCTTCCTCGAGCCGGCTGGTGAGTTCGGCTCCGACATCGGCCTCGAGCCATCACTGTCGGTGCCGAGGGGTTCTCAGCTTGAGCGGGGACCTCTGGCTTTGCCTGACAGGGGTGCTTCGAGGTCATGCGGAGTGTGTTAGAGCCTGGCTCTACCCCACAGTCGGCGCCGTCCACCCCTCCTCACGGTGCCTCAGGTCAAGTCGACTCACTCCCTCATCCCGGACCGCAGAGAGCCAGCTCCTCAGGAACCCCTGTGGGATCTCATCCTCTTCGAGGCCTCTCCTGACTTGGCAGAAGAGCCCCTCGAAGAGGAAGTGTAAGAGGAAACACATTGACTCACCTGAGTCAATCACATCTGATACAGATTTAGATGATTCCGAGGGTTCCCCGTTCCCCTTCTGAAGATGTCTCTTTTGCAGACATTCTAGAGATCCTGAAGCAGAGGGGAAATTGGCCAGCCCTTAACCCTTCGGAAGATGAATCTGTATATCTTGAGGCGTTTGGCTCTCGCCCTTCCACCTCCTGGGTGTTCCCCCCCCTTGACCCCCTCATGCAGGTGGTTGCTAAAAAGGCATGGACGGCTCCTGATTCAGTGGACCCCACTCCCAGGAGACCCTCCAAATTCATAACGGCACCAGCAGACAAGCAGTTCTTGACAAAAGGAGTTTCTGCGGATGCTATGGTGGTAGCTGCTGCCACTAAGAAGGAACTAGCTGATCCTTCAGTACCTGTCCATCCACCTAACAAGGAATCTAGATCCATGGACAGGTACGGGAAGCGGATGTTTTCGTCAGCGACATTTACTATGCGTTCGCTGAACTACCTGTGCCATTTCACTCGTCTTCAAAGGGACTTGATTAAAGAAGCGAGTGACATGTTGAAGGATCCTACAGCTGTAGGTTTTCAAGATAAAATGAACACTCAGCTGGCTACCCTTAACTCCATAGCCAACTCCTCCATGCCTCCTTTCTTATGCGGCTGATGGAGCGAGTAGGGCCGAGGGACAGGTGTGGCCTCACGTAGGCATGCCTGGATGCGGCTATGCAATTTTGGACCCCTTCAAGACGTCTTTCACTAACTCCCGTTTGATGGATCATCTCTTTGGTCCTCAAGTGAAAGAAACCTTGACTAGGTGCGAGACTGATGGCAAGACTCTTTCTGCCGCCGGAGTCCGTTTTCTACTCCTTCTAGGCCTTACCCCAAAGGCCGGAAAAGTGGAAAATGTGGTTCCGTAAACAAAATCAAGGGACTTCGCCTGACGCACAAAGTCGCATTACCCGCCAGAGGCAGAGGCGGAATAACAATGGTAGACGTTGCCCCGAGGCAGGGGCTCCAGAACCAGGGCAATCGAGAAGCCTTCTCTGATAAGCCCTTTCAGCATCCCTGAGGTGTTGCCCGGCTGCCCACCTTCGAGGCAGTCGGGGAAGGTTGTCACTGTACCCAAAAGCCTGGCTATCCCTGACTCAAGACAAATGGGTACAGTCCGTCATTTCAAGGCTATTCTATCCCTTTCTTGCATTCTGAAACAATCAAAAAATCCCTTCCAGATGTTCCACCAAGACAAAGGGATCTAGCGGTTTTAGAAATTTCAAAACTGCTTGCAAAAAGAGCAATTCAGCCAGTTCCAGCAGACCAGCAAGGATCCGGAATCTACTCAAGGTTCTTTTTAGTTCCAAAGAAAACAGGGGACTGGAGACCAATTTTGGATCTCAGTATCTTGAACAGATCAGTCAAGAAAACAAGATTTGGATGGTCACGCTGCAGTCCATCCTTCCCCTATTGGGAAAAGGAAACTGGATGTGCTCTGTAGACCTTCAGGATGCGTACTATCACATAAAAATGAACAGACGCTCCAGAAGATTCCTCCGCTTCAGGCTGGGAACCAGTCATTTTCAATTCAGGGCCCTGCCCTTTGGTCTCACCACTGCCCCGGTGTTTACCAAATGCATGGCAGTGGTAGCTTCTCACCTGAGACGACAAGGATTCCAGGTGTTTCCATATTTGGACGACTGGCTCCTCACAGCTCCCACCAAGCATCTCCTTCTGATGGCCAGGGATTACACTTTTCGCATTTGTCAAAAGTTAGGCATTTCAATAAATTGCGAAAAGTCTGATATTTACCTGTTAAACGACCACGGCGATGGTTTGGGTGCTTGGATCCGACCTGCCCTCGAGTGCGTGGACCCGACCTGAGTAGCTGGATCGAGCTTGGATCTCCTGCCCTGAGTCTCGCCGGCCGTCTGTGGCCGGGCGTGCTGTCGCCGGATCAGTGCAGTGCGCGGCTCACGGTCCTGCAATGGATCGAGGCGTTAATAGGATCCTTTGGTGAGGTCGGCTCCCCTTCGACTTTGATAGTGGAGGCTCTGTTGAGGGTCGGTTGACACTTGTTCGGCTCCGTCAGCTCCCTCTGCACTGGGCTTTCCTGACCCAGGCCCTGGGACAGCCCGTTTCTGTGCCCCCACCGTCCTCCTATGGAACAGAGCCGCCTTGCGAGGACTCCTCCAGCCCCAGAGGTCCCTACATAAACTCTGTCTGGCTCTATGGAGCTCCCCGAGTCTCTCACAGAGAACCTGGGACTTGGAGGGAAGGGAAGGCTCCCACGTCTCACCCCCGAGGGATGTGTCTCATGCGGAGACCATCAGCCATTGGATACTCCGTATAAAGTTCGTGATGCTAGTCTTCCTCCAGACCGAGTCCGTGTTCTTGGAGGCATTTGAAGGTCTGCGATCTACCTCTTGGGTGTCCCTGACCCCACAGGTGCCACCAGAGCGTGGAAGGAACGGACACCGTGGAGCCCAATTCCCAAAAGACGGATGGGATCCTTAGTCCAGCCATCCAGGCCGGACCCATTGGGTAAGGGGCCTCAGACGGATGCCATGTTGACGGCCACAAGAGGGAACTGGCTCAGGAGAGTCCCTCAGTCCACCCACCGAACAAGAGTCGCGGATGATGGACGCTTGGGGAAAGCGTGTAGGCAGTTGACCTTCTCGTTAAGGCGTGAACTATTTATGTTATTGAGGATGCAGCGGGATCTTATTAAGGAATGCTGCATCCCCTAGTCCATTTGGGAGGAGGACAGAGGTTCTGCACTCCCATAGTATGGCCACTCTTAGGTCAGTTACAAATACTTCTATCGCGGGACAGGGCCCAAACAGCGGAGGCCGCTGCAGAGCTGCGAGGGACAGGACTGGTCACTGGGCATTCGGAGGCCTGGCTCCGTCCTCTTGACCCTGAAGGCCCTTCAAGCGTCGTTTACCAAAGCGCCCCGCTGATGGTTCTGCTCTGTTGTGAACCCGTTGTGAGGCGTTGACTTCAAAGCCCGAAAAGGGCGCCCTTTGCGGCTGTCTGCCCGTCGGAATCCGCTTCTCTGCACCCAGAGGGCCCTATTCTAGGAACAAGGGTCAGAAGAAGATGTAGTTCGGGAAGTGCAGCAGTCAAGCCTGCTCCGGACAGCCAGTCCTTCCCGTGCTTGAGAGGAGGACAGGGAGGGGCCTTGCAGCCCTAGAGGCAGAGAGGGGCTCCCAGAAACTTCGGGTCCAGGAACCTTTCTCTGAGCGGCCGGCGCCTTGACCCTGAGGGGTTGCCCAGGCTGCTCTGGAGGCAGTCCGAGGCGTTACCGAGGCACCTAAGCGGCATGGGAGTCCATGGCTCTGGCCACCAGTGGGTTCTGCTCCCTAATCATATCCAGGGGATATCGCATTCCCTTCGGACACCTTCAAAGTTGAAGTCCTCCCAAATCCCACCCGGTCCAGCGGGAGGCAGCTTTGGCAGAAGTTGGCCATCTGCTAAAGAAAGGCCAGCGGGAGCCGTTCCCCAGACCAGATCCGGGAACCTAAAGAAAGGCCATTCTTTTTAGTGCCAAAACCAGATCGACTAAGACCAATCCCTAGACCTCTTGGTCTTGGACGGTCCCAAAGAAAAAGACCGAATGGTCACTCTGCAATCTATTCTCCCTTCTGGGAGAAATCACTGGATGTGGTAGATCTCAGGGCCGGCTGATACTACCACATCCCTGATGGACAGGCTCCAGGAGGGGTTTCTCGAAAGCTCCCGGCTGGAGCCAGTCAGACAGGCTTCCGGGTCCTTCCCTTTAGTCTCACACCACAGCCCCAGGTGTTCGCAAAGTACCTTGTGGTGAGTAGCGGCCACCCCCAGGGTGGGGTGCAGGTCTTTCCCTACCTGGACTGACTGGCTTCTTACATCCCAACAAGGCATCTACCTCTATTGGCGAGACTCCTTTCTCCCATCTTGCTCCTTTCTGGTATCACAATAAATACAAAAAGTCCAACCATCTTGCACCTTTCTCTTAGATTTTATAGGGGCCAGGCTAGACACAGCCCACACAGCTCTTCCTCACTGCGGACAGAGTTCTAAATCTGCACAAGGAGTGCTTGAGGGCCATTCTCCATTCAAGTTCTGTTCCAGCCAGGTTGGTCCTGAGGGGCTCTAGGGTCCATCTGTTCGGCTATAGCACTTCTTCCTCTTATACCCAGCAGGCTCAATATCTTTTGGCATTCTACAGTGGGCAGCTCAAAGTACAGTGGTCATACCTTGCTCTCCCCATGCATCATCCCATGGCGATCAACCCAAGGCTTGCAAGCGGTCCCTCTTGTGGTGGCTCCACTCCCGGATCTCCACAAAAGGCGCCCATTTGTGCTTCTCCCCCTCTGTCCACGGTGTGCTTCTCCCCGCCTCCCACGCCCACCTGGGGTGGGGAGTGGCGCTGCATTACTTTCTTGTCCAAGGCGTGGAGCGATTCAAGAGACCTGCATCAATGTTCTAGAGATGAGAGCAGTGCTCTTGGCGTTACTTCTTTACTTCAGGACTTTTCTTCCCTTAGAGAACAATTGCTTGATTCAATGGGACAACATGTCTGTTGTCTGGTACATCAACAAGCAAGGGGAACAAGGTCTTACCCTCTTGTCTTAGAGGGCCATGAGAGTTGAAGATGGGCAATCTCCGCAATAAACTTTCTAGCCAACTGGCAGCACATTCCGGGTTGGTCCAACATCCTGGCGGACAAGCTCAATTGCGCACCATTCCTGACCCCTTAAGTGGTCTCTCAATTTGTCAAGTGGCCCGAAGACATAATACATGCGGTGGGGAACCCCTTCATGCGATCTTTTTGCTTCTCCCTCAAACACCAAGTGCGACAGTTTTTGGCTCTAAAACCCTCCACTCCAGAGGAGGGTGCCCAAGAAGGCAGCTCTGGTGCATCGCTTGGGTCTTCTATGCCTATCCACCCTTGCCTCCTGATGCTGCAAGTTCTTCAGAAACCTCTGGTGGGTTGCAGGAGAAGTGATTCTCATTGCTCCATTCTGGCTCGACAGATCTGGTTCCCCTCCTCCTTGGATTCTAGATCCCATCCGGATCTGATATCCCATCCATCCTGCATTCCTCCTCCGAACCTGGACAACCTGAACTGACGGGCCGCTTGGCTCCAGTTCACTCTTGTCAGGACTCCGGTATTTCTTCACCTGTAAAGGCTATTTTGGTGGCTCATAAACCATCCACTAGAAAGGTTTAGGTTGCAGACAATGAATATCCCTACTTCAGATTTAGAAGTTATGTACTCACCCCACAGTGCAGGTTAAAATGAATATTATACCTCAGATGGAACGTTATGGTGAGTACATAACTTCTAATTTTGTCGCCTTGTCGTACTATTACCTTCATAGGCGCAAATCTAGACACAGTAGACATGTCTGCGAGGCTAACAGATCAGAGAATAACAGACATACACAGACTGGTCTCACTCCTTTTCAACAACAATAGAATCAAAGCCAGATTAGTTCTGAAAGTGTTGGGAATTATGGCGGCTGCCATACCTCTGCTTCCATTAGCCAGATTCCACATGCGAATCCTTCAATGGATGCTCTTTACACAATGGTCATACCAGCAACTTCCAATGTCCCACACCATTATGATCACGCAGGTGCAGAAATCATCTCATGTGGTGGATGTCTTCCCCTCAGCTCTGGTTGGGAAGACCCTTTGTTCCTCCCCCTCTGGTTGCTACTCTGACAACGGACGCCTCCCTGATCGGGTGGGGGCATTATCAGGCAGGACGGTCCAGGGCACATGGCAACCAGACGAATGCCACTTGCACATAAATGTTCTGGAGATGAGAGCAGTGCTTTTAGCGTTGCAAGCCCTTCAAGACTCTCTCCCTTGGGAACGATTGGAAGCCAGGCAGACAAGATGGCTGTAGTGTGGTACAGCAACAAAGAAGGCGGAACCAGGTCCTACCCCTATGTCGAGAAGCACTCAGATTGTGGCAATGGGCGATTTCTTCTCAGCGTTTCTGATAGCAACGCACATCCCGGAAGTCCAATCAAATAGCGGACAAATTGAGCAGAGCTATCCTCATGCCTCACGAGTGGTCTCTGAAAGACTCTGTTGTGAGAGATTTTTCTCAAGTGGGGTCAGCCTTGCTGCAATCTTTTGCTACTCCCCAAAACAGCAAGTGCAGACATTATTTCACCCTATTCCCTTTACCAGGCCAACCCAGCAGAGACGCCTAGTCCAAGTTTGGCCCTGGGGACTTCTGTATGCATTTCCTCCCTTCCCACTAATCTCTCAAGTGATACAGAAAGCTATCGCTCAGAAGGCCTCGTTGATCCTCATTGCTCCTTACTGGCCTCGACAGGTGTGGTTCCCCTTTCTACATCAATTTCTACTGGAGCGACCTTGGCATCTGGACCTAGTTCCAGACCTTTTGATCCATCAATCGGGTCAGTTACATCACTCCCTCCCCTCTCTGAACCTCACTGCTTGGTTCCTCCAGTTCCAACCTTAGCCGGGCTTCCTCAATTATCTCACTCTGTTCGAGATATTTTGATAGCTTCCCATAAATCTTCCACTAGGAAGATTTACTTGAGTAAGTGGAAACGTTTCACATATTGGGCTCAAGGAAGGGACATAGATCCTTTCACTGCTTCCATCCAAATAGTCCTTGATTTTCTAGCTGAACTCTTCCATGCAGGTTCATCCCCTTCTACTCTTAAAGTTCAATTGGCAGCTATCTCTAACTTTCATGTGGGTATTTCTGAGTCTGCCTTAATGTCCCACAAGCTTTGCAAAGCCTTTTTGAAAGGAGTTTTTCTTCTCAGACCTCCTATAAGAAATCCTCCTTCTCCTTGGGACCTAAATTTAGTTCTTACTTCTTTGATTCTACCCCTTCGAACCTGCAGCATCCTGTTCTTTAAAATTGCTATCATGGAAGACTCTCTTTCTGGTAGCTATTACTTCAGCTAGAAGAGTCTCAGAACTTCATGCACTCAGCTGTCGACCTCCTTATCTATTGTTCCATAAGGACAGGGTATCCTTACGAACCAACCCGTCCTTTTGCCTAAGGTAGTCTCGACGTCAAATCTAAATCAAAGCATTGACCTCCCTGTCTTTTTTCCAGAATATTCCAATAGGTCTGAACAAAAATTACACTGGCTAGATGTTCATCGTCAGTTGAGGTACTATTTGGATAGAACAAAACAATTCAGAAAATCTGACCAACTGTTTATCTCCTATGCAGAAGGCAGAAAGGGACTTTCAGTTTCAAAGGTATCATTATCTAGATGGCTTACATCTCTGATTACCCTTGTTTATGAGATTAGACACCAAAAGCTACCTAATAAATTTAAGGCCCATTCTACAAGAGCTTTGGCTACTTCCTTAGCCTTCCAAGACAGACTGCCTATTGACACCATTTGTGCAGCGGCTACTTGGGCTACTCCTCATACTTTCATTTCTCATTATAAGTTGGATTTAGCTTCTAGGCATAGAGCTAACTTTGGTTCCACTGTTCTCAGGAGTCTGTTCCGTTAGGCCACCCGGGACAAGGTGCTAGGAACGCGGTCCCATCCAGCAAGAATGAAGGCGAGATAGACAACTTAACATATAGAAGTTATGTTCTTACCATAACGTTCCATGTTAGTTGTCTTCTTCTCGCCTTCTTCTTGCGTCCCACCCTCCTTCCCCCTGGCCTGGACAGACCTAGAGGAGTTGTGATTGTGACCTCTCTTTCTACCACCTCTTTCTCAGACATATGCTGCTTGCATATCTCCTGAATCAGGATGTAGGTCACCCTTCTTTCTCCCTGTTATTAGAGGTGGACTCTGTTTAGAGTTATTCTGTAACTATTATAAGCTGGGGTTAGCTTACAAACGAGATCTGAGGTAACTCTCGCCTAGCATTGTGGGATATAAGGGGAGCCTCGAGCCGGTGGAACCAACTCTCGAGCTTTTAGAGTGGCCGAGTCGGAGCCGAGGTCGGCTCCGAACCCATCCAGCAAGAAGAAGGCGAGAAGAAGACAACTAACATGGAACGTTATGGTAAGAACATAACTTCTATTTCCTCAGCCACTATCAGGGTCCAGTTGGCGGCTATTGCAAATTTCCACGTTGGCTTGTCAGAGGCCAGTATTATGTCCCACAAGCTTTGCAAAGTCTTTCTGAAAGGAACCCTATTACTTCGGCCCCCGGTTAAAGATCCTCCTCCACCGCGGGATCTAAATTTGGTACCGTCTTCTTTAATTCTTCCTCCCTTTGAGCCAGCTGCTTCCTGCTCGTTGAAACTGCTCTCTTGGATTCTTGGTAGCTATTACTTCAGCGAGAAGGGTTTCGGACCTACAGGCACTCTCTGTGCGCCCCCCTTATCTTGTTTTTCACAAAGGCAGAGCGTCTCTTAGGACTAATCCATCCTTTTTACCTAAGGTACTCTCTGAAAAAAATCTTAATCAGACCATTGATCTCCCAGTCTTCTTCCCAAATTATACTGATAGAGCTGAGAGAAGATTACATTGTTTGGACGTTCACCTTCAACTACGTTTCTATCTGGATAGAACTAAACAGATGAGAAAATCAGAACAGCTCTTCCTGTCTTACGCTGAAGGAAAGCAAGGCCAGCCAGTTTCTAAAGTAACCTTGTCCAGATGGTTGACCGCTCTTATCACGTTAATCACGTTAATCTATCATTTGAGGCATAAGGAGCTCCCTACCAAGCCTAGAGCTCATTCAACTAGAGCATTAGCTTCCTCAGTAGCTTTTCAAGCAAGATTACCTATGGATTCTATTTGTGCAGCGGCCACATGGGCCTACCCTCATACCTTCATTTCTCATTACAAACTGGACATTCCCTCCAGAAGTCGGGCTGATTTTTGTTCCACTGTACTCAAGAGTCTGTTCCATTGAGCCACCCGGGACTAAGGTGCTAGGGACGCTGTCCCATCCAGCAAGAATGAAGGGGAGATTGACAACTTAACATTGAGAAGTTATGTACTTACCATAACGTTCCATGTTAGTTGTCTTCTTCTCGCCTTCTTTCTTGCGTTCCCCCCCCTCCATCCCCCTAGCCTGGAAAGACCTAGAGTATCTTGTGAGAGGTGTTTTTTTTTTGTCACCAGAGTTATCTCCTCAGCCAGATCTCTTGCTCCCCTTTGGTAGCCCTTCTAAGGGTTATATGTAGAGGAGGTTAGATATATTTGTTAAATATATTCTCTCTTGTGGTGGGACATGTATGTCCATAGTGTTAGCTATCAAACGAGATCTGGGTATATCACGCCTAGCATTATGGGACATAGTATAGCCTCGAGCCGGTGAAAAATAGCTCTCGAGCTTTAGTATTAGGCCGAGTCGGAGCCGAGGTTCGGCTCCGAACCCATCCAGCAAGAAAGAAGGCAACTAACATGGAACATTATGGTAAGTACATAACTTCTCATTATATAGCAAAAAAGAAACAGTTTTTTGAATATTTATCATAACCACCACTTTTTAAAGTTTACTCATGACTGTTAGTACAATCTACTCATTTTTTTGGATGTTAACCTAGAAGTAGATGGTAACAATTTTGTTTCTTCCATTTATAGAAAAAGTATTTTTTCCAACTTTTACCATGGTAAACATTTGGTAATGCAGGTATTGCAAGAGGAATTTGGTCAAAGGGCATTTTATACTAGTAGTTAGAGTGGTATCTAAGCAGGAAATCTTTAGGACTGAGCTGTTAAGAATGTGTAACGTTTTTGGAGATGTTATCACCAAAAATTACTGAAGGGATGTATACGATAAGGTGGTTAGGGGGTGAGGTTTGAAATATAATCCTTGTTTGGGTAAATACATAGCAGTAAAGGAACAGGTTCATAGTGAGGTTGACACACTTAAGGGTGCAGATTTTATGGCAGTTTAATGTGAACTTAATAGATTACTCATCCAAAAGAGCATAAAAAATAATTGGTCTATTTTCAAAGTGGGTGAGGTGATTTTTAGGACAGTTAGAGATGCCCCACAGTTTGCTTATAAGATAGATAAAAATATCAAAAACACTTTAGGAAAACAACAAGCCAGGGTTAACAAAAGTGAATGAGGTGCACTTTTAAATGGAACAACAAAGTGTGGGAGGTGTAATCAGCATCATTATGTTATTGATAGAGTGTATTATTTTGAAGAATTATTGCCAGTCTATAGTAACGTTTACAAAGGGCAACTGTGGTACAAAGTGACTGGCATTTATTACAGATTGTGATATAAACTAATCACTTTTTTTGTCAAAATGGAGAGGAGTTTGAGTAAGAGAATGTACGAGCACTTGTATGATATTAGGAAGGAGAAAAAAAACAATGCTGTGTCTGTAATTTTCTTGAGTGTCAGGGTGTTGTAAAATTTGAATTTGGAATTTAAAAAAAAAAAAACTAGATGACAGAAGTGGGTAATGGGAAACAATGATAGAATACAGGGAGCTTGTCTGGCAAGTTAGGTTGGACAGTACTTCATCTCCGGGTCTGAATGATCAGATTTCAGTTCACCGTTTTAAAAAAATTATGTTGGAGATTTGAACTCATGGATTTGAACCAATGTTTCATAGCTGTTCGTATTTACTATTTTAATGACACCTAAAGGAGATTTTTAAAAAAAAAAATGTATGTGTTTAATACACAAAGGTTAAGTAGCAGTTACTTTAATCAATTAATTAATATTAAATCATTTCCTATTTAAGCAGTGTGTGATCTTTAGGTGTTCTGAAGTCCCGAATTGTTGGGATGAAAGTGCTTAACGTTATTTACGTTATATCTGTGCAAGGAATGGAATATTTTATCCAACCTTTCTGTTTTGAATGCTTCTGGTTCAGTTTGTATATACTAGAAGGATTTACTAGTGCTGAACCCTTCTGTGTGATTACGTGAACCCAGCATTTCATTTGGCTGCAGAACTTTGCCAAGCAAGCTATAAGTTGTCATAAGTCACTTGAAATCCTACCAAACCTCACTAGTAAAATCATTCAAAATCTTCTAGAAGATGTCAGCTGTCTTACAGGAAGGACGAGGCTTGCGTCTGTCAATTTCACATCTTCTGATTTCATTTCTCTCTTCATCAACAATCCCAGCCCCATTTCTAGCCAGTCAGAACTATCACATCCAAGGACACCTAACTTCTGCTTGAATATATAAAACATGATAGCACCCCTGTTACTGACATTTACCCATGGTTTCATTATCACTGAAGAGAACATCAAAACCCCATTGAAATACATCTACAGCCTGTGTATTACGCTTAATATTATGCCTAATATCTGGAGGAATGCAATTGTAAAACATCACCCTAAAAAAACCAATCCATCCACTTCAACCCATTTCAGTTCTCCTTAACTTATGAAAGATTCTGGAAAAAAATTACTTTATTTGCAACAGTCAGTACAGCAACCAGTACCACATTCTCTCCCAAAACAGCATGGCTTTTGATCCACTCGCAGTACATCCACAGCTATCTGGACACTCAACATTCTTCTTGGAATACACAAAGGCCTAATTATTGGAGCAATTTTTATTGACCTCACCAGAACATTTGATCGTGTTGATCACTCAGTTCTCTTAGGCCATCTTACTAAATTGGGTTTAGTGATGACACCCTGCCTTGGTTCAAAAGCTTCCTCTCTTACCATCACTTCTCAGTTAATTCAGTTCCTCAATCTCTACCACAGTTCCTCTGCAGAAAGGTTCCCCTCAGGGATCTGTTCTGGTACCTATACTTTTTTCTAGTTACATTTTCAAACTTTCTTTAGAAATTCCCAATATGGCTGCACATTGATCAGCAGCTTGATTTCAGCTCTCTAAATGTGAAAAAAGAAACTGAAGTAAGGGCGAATAATTCTGACAGTTTTAGTAAAAATTAAATTACTGACTTAAGTACAATGCCTCAATGCCACCAAAGAAGAAACTTGGCCTGTAAGAAAATCAACTAGAAAAGGGGAAGAAGAATCCTGCAGCTGTTCAGCAAAAAGCAGTTCAGGCTCCATCTTTGGTACAAGAGATGGCTTCCAGTAATTCAGAGGAGAAAATAAATCAAATGCGCTCAGAGCGGATTAAAATAAATAAAATATTGAAGGAGTATATTAACTCAGATAACAAAAAGCTAGAAAAATGGAAGAAGCTTTGAACAGATGTTCAGATGAACTGATAAAACTGCAAAAATCAGAAGTTGAAATGAAGAAAAGGCTGGATTGAGTACGAGACTGCTCAAGAAGAGCTGTTTGAAAAAAATGTCAGAGTTAGAGGATAGAGTATGCAGAGAAAACCTGACATTTTTTGCTTTACTAGAAAATCTGGAAGGAATGCGCTGTAATAAACAACTGAACTGATATTCCTCAGCAGGGCTTGTTAATTGAAAGCATGATGTGTGCAGGTTTTAAACCTGGCTATTAGAAAGCAGCCAGTTCCTGTATTAATAAAGATGCAATCATACCAGCAGAAAGAGTTGATGAAAAATGATTTTTCAGTGTAGACTAGTCAGAAGAAAGCAAATTTATCCCAGCTATCAGGGAATGTTGAAAGGCAGGTATGATATTAGAACTACTGTAACCAGCTGTCTTCAAAATATTCTTTTTCCTGGAGGAGCAGTAATTTTTCTGATGCAGAACAGGCTAAGGAGGAAATGCAAATGTTTGTCCAACAAAAAGTGAGCCATCAAACATAAGTGGACTCTGCTTCTCATCCTGATAATAAAACCTATAGGGAGACTTTGCTTATAAAACCTTTTCCAGTGTTTCAAAGGAAAATGGTTGAGAGAGAAAAAAAACACAGGAGTTGACTAGAAGAATTGGGGGTACCGAGTCTGGGGTTGGTCAATGGAGATGAACAGGAAGAAGCCCAGCAACACTGAAATTGGTGAATAAATGAGTCTGTCAAACATCAGTCACATTTGTGAAGTATGACTTTATAAGAAACCTTGGCTGAGAAGGATTGGACTTTTGTTGACTTTGTTAAACTTGCGGAAGTACTAAAAGATGCATACCCCACTTTGTTGATGTTTGGAAAGACAGTAAAATGAAAAAAAGAATAACTGTAAATGAAACAAGTTTTGTTAACAGTATTTTGTAAAACATTTCTTGATGTATAAAATGCACATTGTATAGTAGAACATTTTCAGTAATTGTTGTATGTGATGATACTCAAGTACTTTTTTCTTTTTTAGTTTTAAGAAATGTAAGTATTACTATATAAAAAAGAGAAGAAAGAGTGGACAGTAAACTGTTTAAGTTAATATGCTGTAATCATGGACAGTAGGGATGGGGAAGGATTATAAAAGTGCGTTGATAGTGACACATGTAGTGTTAAAATGTTTTCTCTTACTTTTGCATAGGTGAATTTCTGGATTAATGTCCTTGGCTAAACCTAATAAAGTTTCTTGTATAAGCAACTGTGGTGTAAAATGAGAACACTGTGAATACAATAAAAAGTTAAAAAGTTTTTTTAGCAAGTAAATGTTCAATACGAGTTGAGAAGTCTTGCATCTATACATCTGACAACCTGACTACGGGTCAAGGGAAAAAATCTTAAGAGCTCTGGACACTGTTGGCCTAAAGAAATGTAAAATTAAAAGGTACAAGGGAAAACAGCTTGGTAAAAAATGACGTTTGGAATTATTGGACATCAGTAAGAGAGAGAGTAGTTTTCCTGGTACCTAAATACCTCAAACAAGAATACCCTTACAAGAACAGTGTGTAATTTAGTTTTATTTAAAGTTAGTGCACTTTTTCATAAAGCTAAAAGTTAATATTTCTGAAAGCATGCAAGCATTTTTTTCAGGGGAATAAAGATAAAACAAAAACACAGCAATTAGTGAAAGTCAGAACATAGTCTGTAACATCTACTTTAGCATGGATAATAATACTTTTAGGTTAGATGGTGTTTGTGGGTGCAGCTGTAGATTTGGGGCAGTTGTTTCTATCAGAAGATTAAACTTCAGTGTATGAAGATTACATTGCTTTTTGTTTTAAGGTAGTAGGATGTTCTTCATGTTTCACCGTTGCAGTGATTACATTTGGGTAATCTGCTGGCAGGTTGCCCTCAGTCGGCCTGATTAACAAAGTCTTGGGTCCTGCGTCTGGTGCTGTCCCTTCTTTCAGGTTGTCAGGGGTATAAAACATGCAGCCGATGCCATTACATCAGTCTTTCTTGCCGCGCGGTACCCGAAGCAGTTCGCAAGTGCCGTTCGGCCGACTCCTGAAAATTTTGTTTTTGAATTTCAGAACTGAAGTCTTCAACTAAAAGCTAAGTACCCCGTTGGGCTAACTTTTTCTTGCTCCTTACCAATGTCAGTAAAAGTGAATAATTGCATTACTTGTGGGAAGCAAATACCTCATAAGGATTTTCATTTGTACTGTATTACTTGCCTAGCCCTGGACCATAATGTACCTTGCTGTCGGTTTTGTTCTAAATTTAATCAATGCACTATTAAATGTCAGTATATTTTTGCTTCTAAATATTTTGGCTCACGATTGAATTATCCAGAAATGTCGTCTGTTAGCAATCTGATTATCGAAATACCTAAAAAACGCAAAGAAAAAGAGACAGACCTTCGAGGTCCAAAACTGACGACGTTTCTCTTAAACCAGTCACCAGTTCGCCGGTACTCAGTGAGGTGCTTTCGCAGCCCCTGGTACCCGCTACTTCTGATTCGCAGGCCTCTACTGAGACCCATTCGGAGTCCGGTATGCCACAAGATGCTTCAATTATGGAACTTGCGGATCTACCTTAGATGGGTCAGGAGCCACTGTGCAGGCACCGACTTCTGAGGGTGTTTTGAGGCCAACAGATTTGTATATTAGACTGACGCCATCTTCAAAACTAAGGCCAAAATCTAAATCTATGTCTAAAATAACGACACCTGGGCCACATGTGCAGGCCCCTATGCCTAAAAAACAAATGATCATGTTAAAGCAAAATTGTTGGCTGCTCCTTTACAACAGGACCGTCTCTTTGGTAACCGGGCTGAAGAAGTTTTAACAAATATGGAAGATAAAGCAAAATCTATGCAAACTGTGAAAGATTTCTTACAAGTGCAACCTCCAAGATTTAGTAGGCACTGGCCTACTAAGAACTGGTCCTTTCCAATTCCTTTGAGAGCCACTCAAGTCAAACCCAGACATTCCAAAGGCTCCAGGTTTCAGTCACAAGGGACTTTTAGAAAAAAACAATGGGGTGCCTCCATCTCCAAATCTGGAAACAACAAGGCACCTCCCTATGGTAAACAGTCTCAATGACTTCCCACTACACTCACCAAGCAATTACCTTTTAGCTGCCCCTTTGGGGGGAAAACTGGCACTTCATGCACAAAACTGGCAACTTATAACCCGGGACAAATGGGTTTTAAATATAGTATCCCAGGGATACAGATTTCATGTCCACATGTTGCCAATCCCAAATGGATGGCCAGATCTGCCCCCAAATCAGTGGGCAGAGGCCCAGAAACAAGTTCTGTCCCTCATGAACATGGGGGCTATTCAACCAGTACCAGAAGAGGAAAAGGGACAAGGGTCTATTCAAGACTTTTCCTGGTACCCAGAAAAGACAAATCATGGCGTCCAATTCTGGACTTATCTACTCTAAAACACATTTCTGGACTTTCCAAAATTCAAGATGCTGACTTCAACAGTTACTTCCTATGCTAGGCAAAGATGCCTGGTTGGTAACTCTAGACTTAAAAGAGGCTTACCTGCGTATCCCAGTCAGGGAATCTTGCAGAAGATACCTCTGCTTCAAAGCAGTCTACTTGCATTACCAGTTCTCTGCACTACCCTTTGGCTTATCTACTGCGCCCAGGGTCTTCACAAAATGCCTGGCTCCAGTAATTGCATTTTGCAGGCAAAGAAATATTAAAGTATATCCATACCTGGACGATTGTCTAATTCAGGCAGAAAACAAGGACATTCCTCTAAAACATCTGGCGTTTGTAAAAAGGGTTCTAACTTGTCTAGGGTACACCATTAACGAAAAGAAATCACAACTGGTACCCTTTCAAAAAATTACATTCTGGGTACAAGCTTGAGTACAACTGCCCAGATGGCTTACCTTGCGCCAGAAAAGCAAGTTCAATTGGTGACTTACTTCAAACAGGTGGCCACAAAACCCTGCTTATCTGCAAGACAAATTCTGCAAGCCTTGGGTTTCATGGCCTCCTGCATTCTTCTAATCCCATATGCAAGACTGCATATGAGGAAACTTCAGTGGTACTTAAAAAGTTTATGGAGTCAACATTGTCACAGCCTGGAAACAGTGATGCCCATCATACCTTGCCTGCAACTAGAGTTCCTATGGTGGGCAGAGGCCTGCCACCAAAACAAGGGGCTGCCATTCACCCCACCCCCTGCCGCCCAAACCCTAACTACAGACGCATCAAACTATGCTTGGGGGGCTCATCTGGCAGGGAAGTGTATTCATGGCAAATGGAGCCCAAATCAAATGCACCTTCATATCAATCAGAAATAGATGCTAGCTGTACAGAATGCACTGACAGCCTTCAAGGACTACCTTCATCCAGGACAATTAATGATAAAGACAGACAACACCACAGTTATGTAGTACAGAAACAAGCAGGGGGGTACACACTCCTACCCCCTTTGCAGACTAGCCATGGCATTGTGGAACACGGCCTTGACCTACCAAATACAACTACAAGCTCAATTCCTGCCAGGAAAGCTGAATACTCTGGCAGATGAACTAAGTAGAAATCTCATGGACCCACACGAATGGAAACTGGAACCATGAATTTTCAACATGTTGACACACAAATGGGGGAGTCAAGACATAGATCTTTTTGCCTCACCCCAGAACTGTCAGTTGGATAAATTCTGCACAAGAACTCATCACAAAAAAGCTTTGAAAGTGGATGCTCTTTCAGTCTATGCTTTCCCCCCTCTGCCTCTGCTCTCCAAAGTTCTACTAAAAGTCAGACAGGACAAACCAAAAAGGATTCTGATTGCTCCAGACTGGCCTCGCCAACACTGGTACCCATTCCTGCACATTGTGTCACACCTTCCACCATGGCACCTGCCTCAGAAACCTTACGTCTCAGCAGCACAACCAAATTCTGCACACTCAGCTAAAAACTTT
Source organism: Protopterus annectens (assembly GCF_019279795.1). Lineage (NCBI taxonomy): Eukaryota > Metazoa > Chordata > Ceratodontiformes > Protopteridae > Protopterus > Protopterus annectens. Next base: position 271,145,435 of record NC_056731.1, read on the forward strand.
GAATTTTGCAGTGTGGCTAATCACCTAAATTCACCCTTGACATCCATCATAGGTTTGCATGCTGTTTTGGAGGCGAGAAGACCTAGTACCAGAAAATGTTATGTTGACAAATGGAAAAGATTCTGTGCCTGGAACCAATCACAAGGAATAAGCACAGCAGTGCCCAATATTCCTCAGATTTTACAATACTTAACTGAGATGATTCACAAGGGCCTTTCCTTTTCTTCCATAAAAATCCATGCCTCTGCCATTTCAGCTCATTACAACACAGAACCTCCCCTCTTCTCTCATCCTCTGCTAAAGCAGTATCTCACAGGGGCCAAAAACGTAAGACCTCTCAGGAGAGCTCCAACCCCTGCCTGGGACCTCAATTTTGTATTGGAAAAACTCACTCTTCCCTCCTTTCGAGCCAGCTGCTACTGCAGACCTAACATTTCTCTCCTGGAAAACAGCTTTCCTTTTAGCAGTCACTTCAGCTAGAAAGATTCCTGAATTACAGGCTCTTATGGCAGTGGAGCCTTTCATTATTTTTCATACGGACAGGGTGTCTCTCAGGACCAATCCATCCTTCATGCCTAAGGTGGTATTCACTGTGGCTCTTAATCAGACCATACATCTGCCAACTTTTTTTCCCAATCCACAGAACAAGGGGGAGCGGATTCTGCATTCATTGGATGTACACAGACAACTTAGATTTTACTTAAACAGGACAAAATCTCTAAGAAAATCTGAACAACTACTGGTGGCATTTGCTGCAGGGGCAGAGGGTAAGGCTATTTCAAAGCAGACTACTTCCAAATGGATAAGCCATTGTATTCATTTCTGCTATGTGCCCCATGGTAAAACTATCCTCTAGGGGATCAGATCTCATTCCACCAGGGCTGCATCTACTTCTCATCCTTTCTCAGAGGTGTTCCTACCAGAAACATTCTAGAAGCTGCTACCTGGATACCTGGAGCTCAGTTTATACGTTCAGCAAACATTACCATTTACCTTTCTTCTCTAAATCCAGAGCTGGCTTTGCCACTGCTGTCCTGCAGGGCCTTATAGCTGGTCCTAATGCTGTATAAACCCATCCTCCCAACCATAGCTTTGGGAATCTACCCAAATGTAATGACTGCAACAGTGAAACACGATGAGCATAGTACAGTTGCGTACACTTACCATAAATGTAGCTGTTCGAGTGTATTCACTGTTGCAGTCCTGGTTACCCACCCTCCAGCCCCCTGTTTTTCACTTGCTATACCTCTACTTTCTTTTACTATGCTTAAAATCCTTTTTGGTGTGTTTGCTTTTGTTTGGAGTTATATTGTTTGTGTTTTTTATATATCTATATATATATATATTTTGCTCCCCATTAGGGGGGCACTTGACATCTGGGGCAAGACTTGACATCTGGGGCAAGAAAACTGATGTAATGGCGTCGGCTGCATGTTTTATACCCTTGACAACCTGACGTCATGGAAGAAGGGACAGCACCCAACGCAGGACCAAAGACTTTGTTAATCAGGCTGACTGAGGGCAACCTGCCAGCAGATTACCCACATGTAATAACTGCAACAGTGAATACACTCTAACATCTACATTTATGGTAAGTGTACACAACTGTACTGTCCCGAGACTATTTCTCAGGGGCCCAAGGGCATTAAGGCTTCTACTGCAAAAAATCCTACCCCTTCTGGTAGAGACTCCAGGGTGCTGGATAGTTGGGATAAAAAGGTTTATACTTCTGTAACCTTGGCAATCAGAGCTTTAAACTGCCAATTTCATATGTTAAAATATCAACAGCATATTACTGGACTGCTTAAACAGAAAATGATGTTGATTCCTGACTGAGTGGAAAATAAAGTTTTACAGGATTTAATACATTCTGCTGAACAAGTTGGAAAACATACTTTGCAATGTGGTTTTGATTCTTTAGAGGCCTCTTGCACGGCTGCTGTTACTGGTTCTGTGCTTGGAAGGCATGCTTGGCTTAAGGAGCAATCTTTGCCTGATGATGTTAAAGCTAAATTGTTGGATGCTCCTTTAAATCAGGACCGCCTGTTTTGCAACAAGGCTGAAGAAGTTCTTAAAAAGATGGAAGATGAAGCTAAATCTATGCAAACTGTTAAAGATTTTTTTACAAGTGCAACCTCCAAGATTCAGTAGGCAGTGGCATCCTAAGAATTGGTCCATTCCAGTCCCTTCCAGGTCCTTTCAAGCCAAACCCAGACACAGCAAAAACCCCAGGTTTCAGTCCCAGGGGACTCGCAGAACTAAGCAGTGGGGGGTCTCCACTTCCAAATCTAGAAATAACAAGACACCCCCCCTATGGTAAACAGTCTCAATGACTTCCTTTTAAAATTTCCGATCACTTATCTTTTGACCATCCCTTTGGGGGAGAGGTTGCTCTTCATGCAAAGAACAGGGAACTCATAACCCAGGACTAATGGGTTTTAAATATAGTGTCCCAGGGATACAGATTTCATTTCCGCACGTTGCCAACACCAAACGGGTGGCCAGACCTGCCCCAAAATCAGTGGGCAGAGGCTCAAAAAAAGTACTTTCCCTCTTAAGCATGGGGGCTATTCAACTGGTACCAGAAGAGGAAAAGGGACAAGGTTTCTACTCCAGGCTTTTTCTGGTACCCAGAAAAGACAAATCATGGCGTCCAATCCTGGACCTGTCTACTCTAAACACCTTTCTGGAGATTCTGAAATTCAAGATGCTGACTCGTCACCAATTACTTCCTGTGCTAGGCAAAGACTCCTGGTTGGCAACTCTAGATTTAATAGAAGCATACCTGCACATCCCAATCAGGGAATCTTGCAGAAGATACCTACGCTTCAAAGCAGGCTAATCGCATTATCAATTCTCTGCACTGCCCTTTGGCTTGTCTACTGCGCCCAGGGTATTCACAAAGTGCCTTGCTCCAGTTATTGCATTTTGCAGGCAAAGAAATATTCAGATATATCCATACCTGGACGATTGTTTAATTCAGGCAGAAAACCAGGGCATACTTTTAAATCATGTGGTGTTTGTAAAAAGGATTCTAACTTGTCTGGGATAAACAAAAAGAAATCACAACTGCTACCCTGTCAACAAATTACATTCCTGGGTGCAAGCTTGAATACAACTGCCCAGATGGCTTTCCTCACGCCAGAAAAGCAAATTCATTTGGTAACTTACTTCAAACAAGTGGCCACAAAAACCCTGCTATCTGCAAGATAAATACTGCAAGCCTTGGGGTTCATGGCCTCCTGCATTCTTCTAATTCCATATGCAAGATTGCATATGAGGAAACTACAGTGGTATCTAAAAAGTCTATGGAGTCAACATTATCACAGCCTGGAAACAAGGATTCCTGTCATTGCCTACGCCTGGAGTTCCTATGGTGGGCAGAGGCCTGCCACCATAACAAGGGACTACATTCACACTACCTCCTACCGCCCAAACCCTAACTACAGATGCATCAGACTATGCATAGGGGGCTCACCTGGCAGGGAAGTGCATTCAGGGCAAATTGAACCCAAATCAAATGCACCTACATATCAATCAAAAAGAAATGTTAGCTGTACAGAATGCTCTGACAGCTTTCAAGGACTACATTCTTCCAGGACAACTAATGGTAAAGACGGACAAACACCACTGTTATGTGGTACATAAACAAGTAGGGGGGGTACACATTCCTACCCCCTTTGCAGACTAGCCATGGCATTGTGGAATGCAGCCTTGAGCTACCAAGTGCACATACAAGCTCAATTCCTGACAGGAAAATTGATTACACTGGCAGACGTACTAAGCAGAAACCTCATGGACCCACATGAGTGGAAACCGGAACCAAGGATTTTCAACATGATGACAAGCGAATGGGGGAGCCCAGACATAGATCTATTTGCCTCCCCCCAGAACTACCCTTGTGATAAGTTTTGCACAAGGACTCCCCACAAACAAGCCTGGAAATTGGATGCTCTGTCCTTCAGCTGGAAAAAACAGTCTATGCCTCCCCCCCCCCCCCACTGCCTCTCCTCTCTAAAGTTCTACTAAAAGTCAAACAGGACAAACCAAGGATGATCTTGTTTGCTCCAGACTGGCCGCTCCAACACTGGTACCCCCTCCTGCGCAGTGTGTCGCAGTTATCTCCATGGCACCTGCCTCAGACCCCTTCCCTGCTGTCTCAGCAGGAGAACCAAATTCTCCACCCTCATCTTCCAACATTGAACCTTGCAGTCTGGCTAATCACTTAAATTCACCCTTATCATCCCTCAGCAAACCGTTGATGGATGTTATTTTGGAGGCAAGGGAGACCTAGTACTAGAAAATCTAATGCTGACAAATGGAGATTCTGTGCCTGGAACCAATCTCTAGGGATGAGAACAGCAGCGCCCAATTTACCTCAAAGTTTGCAATACTTAACTGAGATGCTTCACAAGGGCCTGTCTTTTTCCTCCATTAAAATCCATGCTTCAGCTATTTCAGCTCATTATAACACAGAACCTCCCCTCTTCTCTCATCCTCTGCTCAAGCAGTATCTCAGAGGGCAAAAAACTTGAGACCACCCAGGAGAGCTCCAACCCCTTCCTGGGACCTTAACTTTGTTTTGGAGAAACTCACTCTACCTCCTTTTGAGCCAGCTGCTATTGCAGACTTAAAATTTATTTCTTGGATGGAAAACAGCCTTCCTTTTAGCAATGACTTCAGCTAGAAGGATATCCAAATTACAGGCCCTTATGGCATTGGAGCCTTTCATCATCTTTCATGCGGACAGGGTATCCCTCAGGACCAATCCATCTTTCATGCCCAAGGTGGTTTCCAGTGTGGCTCTTAATCAGTCCAATCATTTGCCAACCTTCTTTCCCAATCCACAGAACAAAGGGGAACGGATTCTGCATTCCTTGGATGTGCACAGACAACTTAGATTCTACTTGGACAGAACTAAACCTCGAAGAAAATCTGAGCAACTGCTAGTAGCATTTGCTGCAGAGGCAGAGGGGAAGGCTATTTCAAAACAAACCATTTCTAAATGGATAAGCCATTGCATTAATTTCGGCTATAAGCACCATGGAAGGAAAACCTATCCCCCAGGGGATCAGATCTCACTCCACCAGGGCTGCATCTACTTCTGCAGCCTTTCTCAGAGGTGTTCCTACCAGGGACATCCTAGAAGCTGCTACCTGGAGCTCTGTACATACATTCACCAAGCATTATCATTTACTAATTTTCTCTAAATCCAGAGCTGGCTTTGCCACTGCTGTCTTGCAGGGCATTATAGCTGGTCCTAATGCTGTATAATCTCCTCCTCCCAACCATAGCTTTGGGAATCTACCCAGATGTAATGACTGCAACAGTGAAACACGAAGAACATAGTACAGTTGTGTACACTTACCATAAATGTAGATGTTCGAGCGTATTCATTGTTGCAGTCCTGGTTACCCTCCCTCCAGCCCCCTAACTTTTTCTGGCTATACCTCTACTTTCTTTTATTATGCTTAAAAGCCTTTTTGGTGTATTTGCTTTTGTTGGAGATATACCTTTGTGTTTTTATTTTTATTTGCTCCCATTTAGTGGGGCACCTGACATCTGGGATAAGAAAAGCTGATGTAATGGTGTCGGCTGCATGTTTTATACCCCTGATGACCTGAAAGAAGGGACTGCAACTGACGCAGGACCCAAGACTTTGTCAATCAGACCGACTGAGGGCAACCTGCCAGCAGATTACCCAAATGTAATGACTGCAACAGTGTATACACTCGAAAATCTACATTTATGGTAAGTGTACACAACTGTACTTTTCTTTTACTGAAATTATGAACCATTCCAAATGCCAGTCACTTTTGGCCCAAAACCTTCAGGCGTTTGCTAGAAAGCTGAAGATGAAAAGGAATTTCATCTTTCAACATGACAGTGACCCCAAGCATTCATCCATATCAACAAAATAATGGCTTCACCAGAAGAAAATTAAAGTTTTGTAATGGCCCAGCCAGAGCCCATACCTAAATCCAATAGAAAAATCTGTGGGGTGACCTGAAGAGGACTGTGCACAAGAGATGCCCTAGCAAATCTGATAGATTTGGAGCACTTTTGCAAGGAAGAGTGGGCAAATATTGCCAACTGAAGATGTGCCATGCTGATAGACTCCTACCCAAGAAGACTGAATACTGTATTTAAATCAAAAGATGCTTCAACAAAGTATTAGTTTAAGGGTGTGCACTGTTATGCAACCAGCTTATTGTACATTTTTTATTTTTATATTTTTTTCCCTGTTTTTCAATTGAATTGTACAGGTTATAGGTCAAGTTAAAGGTGGGAAAAGTTTTGAATGTATTTATTGTGGTCTAAATTTTTTATATCAGAAAAACCTGGCATTTTAACAAGGGTGTGTGCACGTTTTATATCCACTGTATATGAGGAGTCAGAGGCAAAAATTAAATTGGGAGGGTTCCTTTCTTTTAAGGTGTCTGAACAGAGGGGCCAGGCAGATGTGCGTTTCCCTTTTTATTTGTGTTGTATTTAGAGCCATTGGGAAAGAGAATAAAGGGAGTCAGAAGTTCAAGGATATAATTGGTATAGTAAACAAGAAACCTCTGCTTCATTTGCAGGCAATATTATTTTGTACCAGATAATACCTGAAAAGGATAGCTTAATGTTGTGGAACATTTGAGACTGCTTCAAGTCTCTTTGGGATATAGAAATGAATGAAGATAAAGCCTATAGTTGCAAATTATGTAGCCACACGTGAATTGGTTCAGCAATACCCATATTTATCGGGATATTGACGAACAACAACAACATTGAAAAAGTAAGGAGAGAGTGGTTTTTTGGATGCAGACCCTTCTGGAGAATAACAGCCATATAGAGTATTATATTCATAAAGTAGCAGAAAATATTCTAAGAATGAAGAAAGGAGATTTTCCTGATCAAAATTACTGCAATTAGGGATACAAAGAATAGGCAGGAGAGGACTGGAATTAACAAGAAAAAAACTGGCAAAGGAACCAGTATGACAGTGTAACTGTGAAAATAAAGACAACCCTGGAACATATAACAATTGTTGGAGTGTATACACCACCAATTGTTGGAGTGTATAGACCACCAAAGTCAAGTGCAGATGACCTAGATGAATTCATACATTTCTTGCATGAAACACAGGAGGGAAGAATAGTATTAGCTGGGGACTTAAATTTACAAGAAACAGACTGGAATAATATTGAATCTGAAGTAGTTAACTTCATTTGGTCATCATCCTGTGGGTTTCGGATCTGGACCGGATCCGAGATGGCAGTTTCACCAGCATCAGATCCAAGCTCCAAGCTCTTCCCCTTACCCATAATACCACTGCAACTCCTTCCTTCCCTTAGATCTCGTTTGCTGCGGCTTCACATACAACGTGATCCCTTGAACTCCAGGCTGGTAGGACAGTTTCAGGGTATTATTTTTGGTGCGTGTGTGTGCAGGGTTTTTGGGATAGATCTTTGACCCCTTTTTTTCCTTAACTCCCCCCTTCATGTTTTCAGTTAGGTAAAAAAAAAAAAAAAAAAAAAATTATAGAGCAGAGTTTCTGTTTGGTAGTGTAGTTAGTGCAGGCCTTCTTCCCCTTTCCCGCCTTTTGTGTATGTGTATGTGTGTGTGTGTGTGTGTGTGTGTTGGGATTGGATTTCTGCCTTTGGTACCTTGTACCTTTTGGGCTAGATGATGTCTAATCAACAGAAATTGATCTTTAGGAAATGCACAGAGTGTGGCCATAAGCTGTCACCGACAGATGGCCTCACACTGTGTGCTGTATGTTTCGGGGCAGCACACTTGTCCTTCAGCTGCTTCATATGTGTGGTGTTTAACCCCCGGGCCCTGATAGACCGCAGGGCCAAGATGATTTTAAAGGGGCTTCTCTCTTCTATGGAGGCGGCCGTCTCCTCGTATACTGTTTCTGCGGTCACTGCTATGACCGCAACTACCTCGGCCATTGTGTTCCCCCTCCCAGGCTGGGACTCACCATCCTGACCACAGACCTGGGATAAGGGAGTCTTGGAAACAGAGAGAGAAAGAAAAGGGAAGGAAGAGATCCCCAGAATGCTCTGATCTGGCTGGTTCTCCTTCCAAGCTGCCAGCTGTTGCTAGGCCAACTTCCCCTCTGCTCCATTCCCCGAGGTTTTCCCCGGAGCTAGAGGAGATTCAGCCTCCTTCTAAGGTCTCCGTATGCCGCCCTACCCGCCGGCATTGGTGGCCTCTTCAAGGTCTACGAGAAGCAGATATGGAAAGAATGATGCGAAGGTTTATTCACACCCAGTTGCAGATGGGGTCTTGCTGGCACCCTCTCCCTCTGGAGGGGATAGCTCACTACTGTTGTTTGCCCCTATTTATCCTTCTCCGATCCATCCTCTGGTATCGGAGTCCCTGGATCCGAGAAGTTCCAGAGTCAGGGGGCCGGCGAAGATAGTACCATCTACCTCGATGCCGGCAGTTACCTTGAGTGTGTCAGGTCCGACCAAGTCTGATCCGAGGTCTCAGAGCCGCAGTCTGGGCGTCGGATCTGAGGGGTTGGGTTTTTTACCATTGGCTTTGACCTTGTTGGGTCACAGCTTACCTATCCGGGGTCTTGGTGCCTTCGGGCTCGGCTCCGATCCTCATGTCGGATCCGGGGAGAGCGTCCTCTCTTTTAGTGGAGACTCACTCCCCCTCGGCGTTAGTGGTAGGGAAGTTCTCTCACATGGATTGAGGCCCCTGACCATTTCTTCAGAGTCCGCCCCGACCCCCACTCTTCTGGGTGTGCCTTCTGCCATTCTGCCTATGCATGGACAGCCCATGCTCGACATGCCCCAGACTGTTCCCCTCGAGGAACCACAGGCTGTTCTCTCCGGAAAGCCCCACCAAAGAGGTTCCTCACAAACGCAGGTACAAGAGGAGGCACCTGGACTCTCCTGAGTCCCTCACCGAGGATACCGACTTGGAGGAAGGGGAAGGCTCCCCCAACCCCCCCCCCCCGAGGATGTCTCCTTTGGCAACATTATGGAGATCCTGCGCCAGTGGGGGGGGGGGGTCCGCCCCCAAGCCTTCCTCTGACGAGTCGGTGTTTCTGGAGGCATTCGACATGGGCCCATCTACTTCTTTGGGTGTGTCCCACCACGGACCCCCTGGTGGACCTCATTACTACCAGGGCATAGAAAGAGCCGGACAACGTAGAGCCAATCCCAAAACGTCCAGATAAAATCTTGAGCACCCCGGTAGCTAGACAGAGCTTGAACAAAGGGTCCCCAGTGGATGCCATGGTGATAGTGGCTGCCATGAAGAAGGAACTGGCTCAGGAGAGTTCCACGGTCCACCCCCCAGACGATGGACCATTTGGGAAAGTGGACTTATGGTTCGGCCACCTTTTGTATAAGGGTGTTGAACTATATGGCCCATATTACCAGACTGCAGCGTGACCTGATCAAAGAGATCACTACATCACCACTGGAGTCCATGTAGCCAGAGGATAAATGCACATTCCCTACACGAATGGCCACTCTGAAAGCGGTTACCAACACGTCCATGCGACTCCTTTCTTATGCCACCGAAGTGGCACAAGCGTCCAGTTCTGGTGTTGCTATGAGGCAACACGCCTGGCTCAGGCTATGTAATGTCGCGGAACCCTTCAAGCATCTTTAACAAATGCTCCCTATGACGGTTCTTCCTTTTTTGGGAAGACGGTCCTTGACACTCTAGTCCAGAGTGAGAAGGACAGGAAGACACTGTCTGCTGTCAGGATCTGCTTCTGTAACCCCCAAAGATCCTTCTCCAGGACTCAGCAGGAGCAAAAGAAGATGTGGTTCCGGAAGTCTCAGTATCCCCGGGACACTCAGGATTCCTTTTCCCTTAGAGGCAGAGGGGGACAAGACAGATGCCGGCCCAGAGGCAGTGGGGTTCCGAAGAACTTTGTGCCTCAAGAACCATTCTCGGACAGACCCGCCCAGCAGACCTGAGGAGTTGCCTGACTGCTCTGCTCTGAAGGCAGTCAGGGGCCAATTTCTATGCACCTGACGGCATGGGAGTCCATGTCAGCAGACCACTGGGTGCTCCAAATAATATCCAGAGGTTAAACAATTCCCTTTCTGACACATCCCTCTTCCCCAAAGCACCTCCCGGATGTTCCATCTGTGCAAAGGTAGGCAGCAACGATCAAAGTAGAAAAGCTGCTAAGCAAACGGGCCATCTGGCCTGCCCCCCCCCCGATCAGTCCGGATCAAGCATTTATTCCAGGTTCTTTTTGGTGCCAAAAAAGATGGGGGGACTCCAGGCCGATTCTCGATCTTTCCACTCTGAACCTGTCAGTTGCCAAAGAAAAGTTCCAGATGATCACTTTACAGTCCATTCTGCCTTATCTGCAGGAAAACGACTGAATGTTCTTCGTGTTTCACTGTTGCAGTCATCACATTTGGGTTATCCCTGACATGGATAGCCCTCAACCTGAATACCAGAGGCTTAGTATTTCTGCATCAGTTGTTGTCGCTTCAGGACTGACGTCAGGTCATCAATAGTATAATGTAAGGCAGCTGATGCCATTGCATCAGTCTTTCTTGCAGAGGAGCCCGAAGCAGAAGCAGTTCGCACGAGTGCCAGTCTGCCGCTACCTGAGTTTCGATTTCTGAATTGAAGTTGAAGTCTTCTAAAGCCAAGTACCACTTTGGGGATCCTTTTTTCTTGCTTTAACTGATGTAAGAAAAAATTAACAATTGTCTTGTCTGTGGAAAGCAAATACCACACCGAGACTTTCACTTTTACTGCGTCACTTGCTTAGGCCCAGACCACGACATCCCCCGCTGTCACTTTTGTGCTTTGTTCAACGCCAGAACTGTACATCGTCAGGCCCTTATTGTAGCTAGATATTTTTGCTCTCAGTCCTCTATTTCCTATATGGCTTTGGTAAGCCATCTGACATCAGATCTTCCGAAAAAACGTAAGGATAAAGACAGAGACAGAACGCACAGGTCCAAACCTACCGACAATGCTTCTTTTAAGCTAGTCATCAGTTTTGCGGTCCTCAGTGAGGTGCTTTCGCAGCCCCTGATGCCCGCTTCTGTGGATTTGCAAGCCACTACCAAGACATTTTTGGAGTCCGATATGCCGCAAAACTCTTCATCGACTAAGGATCCTGCAGTTGTCTCTACCTTGGATGGGTCCGGAGCCGCTGAGCAGGCATCGGTTTCCGAGGAAGTACTTTACACTACCAATTCTCGACACAAACCGACAACTTCTTTCTTTTGAAAACTACAGAGTTTCTAAGGCCTAGGATACAACCGCACCCAAGAAACCGATGACCCCATCCCAGGCACCTGCTTCCTTGCCTCAGTCTCAAATGCTTAAAATGGCAGAAGACCTTACAGTGTTGATCAGGGGAAGCCAAGCTACTCCTTCCAAAAGAAAGAGATTTGTCCCCAGTAGTCTTATCTGAACAGGAGTCCGATGACTCTGATGTCTCTGAATACGAAGACATGCAACCCCTCTCTGCTTATGAGGATTCTGATGCAGAGGAATCCATTCCTTCAGCCTCTCCACCCGATGATTTTTCCTTTGGGGAAGGGAGCATTTCCAATGGGACTGTCAGGACTACCCTCGGTCTAAAAAGAGACGTGGGGAATTTTTAAATCTTCCACAGCACAGACCTCTGGCCATTCCTCCTGTCCTGGATGTTGTTTTCATGGAATCTAGTTTAACTCCTGACAACACTCTCTTCCTCTTCCAGAAAACCTGACAGGTATTACAGAGTCCCTGACTCTCACAAATTTCTTTTCAACAATCCTACTGCTGACCCTGAGGTTATCTCCCAAGGGCCTAAAGGAATTAAAGCAACTTCTGCAAAAAATCCCACCCCCTCAGATAGGGATTCCCGAGCTTTAGACAGATGGGGTAAAAATGTATACACCTATGCCACTCTTGCTATTAGAGCACTAAATTGTCAGTTCCATATGCTAAAATTCCATCAGCATACCATGGAACTCCTCAAACAAAAAATATCAACTTTTCCTGCTTGTGTAAAAAATAGAGTTGCAAGATCTATTGCATTCTGCAAGTCACGTAACTAAGCACACCTTACACTGTGGTTTTGATATCCTAGAAGCATCTTGCAGTGCAGCAGTCACCGGTTCTGTCCTTAGAAGGCATGCTTGGCTTAAGGAAAAGCCCTTGCCAGACCATGTCAAATCTAAACTATTGGATGCACCCTTGCACAAAGACAACTTATTTGGCACCAAGGCAGAGCAGGTCTTAAAAAAGATGGAAGAAAAAGCTAAATCTATGCAGACAGTTAAGGACTTCCTGCAGGTCCAGCCACCCAGGTTCAGTAGGCATTATCCCTCCAAACACTGGTCCTTTCCTGCCTGCTCCAGGTCACAGTGACTCTCCACTTCCACCCCCTCCCTCTGCTCACCTGCACTTGCTCCTGGGAGGAAAACTCTCCTTCCATGCAAGCACCTGAGCCACCATTACCAATGACCGCTGGGTCCTCAGTATAGTGTCCCAGAGATACCAATTTTCTTTCCACACTCTGCCATCCCCAAAAGGGTTCCTAAATCTACCGCCAAACCAGTGGGCAGAGGCCAGAAAGCAAATCCTTTCCCTGCTCTCCATGAGGGCAATAGAACATGTTCCTGCAGAACAGATAGGCCATGCTTTCTACTCCAGACTCTTCCTGGTACCCAGAAAAGAGGACAGGATCTCTGCACTTTCAGTTCTCTGCGCTTCCCTTTGGCTTTTCTACTGCTCCCAGAGTTTTCACAAAATGCCTGGCTCCCACCATTGCTTTTTGCAGGCAAAGAAATATTCATATTTACCCATACTTAGACAACTGCTTAATTCAGGCAGTCAGGAAAAGCTGCTCAAGCACCTGGCCTTTGTAAAGGATGTACTGATCTCCCTAGGGTACACTATCAATGAAAAGAAATCCAAACTAGTATCCACCCAAAAAATTATATTCCTTGGAGCAAGCCTGGACACAGCATCCCAGATGGCATTCCTTGCACCAGCAAAGCAAATTTACCTGACAGCCTATTTCTCTCAACTAGCTACCAGACCCCAGTTATCCGCAAGGAAAATCATGCAAGCTCTGGGGATGTTCTTCGTTCCACATTGCTGCAGTCCTTGGAACCTGATCTGTTGTTAAAAACCCTGTTCCCACTGATAACCTTTTAACCCGACAAACAAAAGAGTCTATCCTTTACTTCCATCAACTATCTCATCAGGCCAAAAAGAATTCTTGTGGTGGGCTCAGGAATGTCACCTAAACAAGGACTCTCTGACCCTGCCCAGGGAGTCAGATTTTTTCAGATGATGCCCAGACATTGCTTTGGGGGCTCGATCTAAATGGAAAGTGGAAACAAGACAAGTGGCTGCTGCCTACAGCCAGACTACATCATCTAACTTGAGAGATGTTAGCAGTCAGTTTGCATTAATGGCTTTCAAGAGTTACTTTTTCCAGGGCAGGTGTTGATCTAACAGACAACACACAACTCATGTCATGTGGTAACACAACACAGGGGAACACATTCTTATCCTCTATGCAGGCAAGCACAGACAAATGGATCCCCCGTGGGGGAAACTGGATCTTCATGTATTTTCATTGACAGTGTCGTCCTGGGGAACTCCAGACATAGATCTGTTTCTCTTTCCACTACCACACCACCTGCCACAGTTTTGCACAAAGGGGTTTCATCACACACAGCTTGGAAGTGGATGCTCTGTCTTTCAGTTGGAAAAATCTTCATGTGTATGCCTTTCCACCTTCAGTGCTCTTAAAAGGTCAGACAAAAGACACCAAAGGAAGATTTTAATAGCTCCAGATTGCTCTCGAGCGGCTGGTACCATTGCTGCTGAGTCTGAGGAGTCTCCTAAGTGGCCTTCCCTGCCCTTTACCCACCTATCCACACCTATTGTCTCAGAGGGATGTCAAGTCATCTCATCTTCATCTCTCTTCATCTAATTCATCTAACAGCCTGGTATATTCTGTGACAGCACTCAACAAGTTCAAAACAAGATTAAAATGATTATAGAAAAGAGGGAAGACCTAGTGAAAAGGAAAGTGTACGAAAGAAAAAAGGAATTTTTTTTTATTTGGAGTACAAAAAAGAAATTGGAAGATTTCCTTTTTAATTGGCTCTTCTTCAATATCTTACTGAGTTACTGGACAAAGGTTTGTCCTTCTCTTCCATTAAGATTCATGCTGCAGCAATTTCAGCTCACTATGATTGTGACCCACCATTGTTTGCTACTGCTGAATTGAAATACTTGTCATGGAAGACTGCTTACTAATCCTTTTTTATGCCTAAGGTGGTTTCTAGTGTGGCTTTAAAGGGCAAGCCTGTGTCAAAAACAATTTTTTCTAGGTGGATTTTTTTTTTTGCATTTTTTGTTATTCCCATCATGGCAAGGAGATTCCAGCTGCCAATAGTTAGGACTGCAGCAATGTGGATCCTCGAACATCTACATTTATGGTAGGTACAAAACTGTACTTTTATGGCATCTTGCATTCTACTCATTCCATATGCCAGACTGCATATGAGGAAATTTCAAGTGGTACCTAAAACGCCTTTGGTGTCAACACTCTCAAGACCTGAAAACTCTTACACAAATGATACCTTGTCTAAGGAAAGATTCCTTTGGTAGGCAGCAGCATGCTACCACAACAAGGGACTACTCTTCTCACCACCCCACATCGCCCAGACCCTCACCACAGACGCATCAGACTATGCCTGGGGTGAACAACTGAACGGCAGGTGCATACAGGGCCAGTGGAGCCCACATCAATTACATCTGCACATCAATCAAAAAGAGATGTTAGCTGTCCAGCACACATTTCACAGTTTTCAGACCCCTTCTCTCCCCAGGGACTCTACTGATCAAAACAGACAGCACAGTGATGTGATATATCAACAAGCAGGGAGGAACTCCCTCCTACTCGCTATGCAGGCTTGCCATGACCATTTGGTACACAGACTCAGTCATGCAATTACTTCTGTTAGCACAATTCCTGCCAGGCTCTCTAAACTCTGTGGCAGGCAACTTAAGCAAAAATCTTCTGTACCCACACGAGTGGCAGCTAAGCCAAAGAACCTTCACCCTTATAACTCAGAAATAGGGTACCCCGAAGGTAGACCTCTCTGCTTCCCACTCCAACCATCAGCTCAGGAAGTTCTGCACCAGGGAGCTTCACTGCAGGGCCTGCAAAGTGGATGCTCTATATTTCGAGTGGGTCAACCTCTCGGTCTATGCGTTTCCCCCACTACATGTCATTACCAGGGTAATGCTCAGGAAAAAAAGGAGGAAAAACCAAGGGCAATCCTGATTACCCCAGACTGGCCACGCCAACACTAATACCCACTGCTGCACAGTCTGTCCCCTCTGCCAGAAAGGCATCTACCTCAGATCACAACACTCCTGACCCAGAGGGAAGGAGAATTCATGCATCCCCAATTGCAGACCCTCAATTTGGCAGCCTGGCTTATTCCCTGACCACTGTACAAGCTGCCAAGCTCAGTAAACAGGTTCTAGATGTATGTGAATCCAGAAGCCCAAGCACTAGAAAGTCTTATGCTGACAAATGGAAAAGGTTCTGCACCTGGATCCAGACTAAGGGAGCCAATATGGCACAGCCCTCCCTACCTCTCATCGTGGATTACCTAGCTGACCTACTACACAGTGGTCTATCCTTTTCCTCTATTAAAATTTATGGCTCTGCTATCTCAACTCATTTCAGCACTGAGCGACCGCTTTTCTCACACCCTCTCATCAAACATTTCTTCAGCGGGACTAGCAACTTGAGGCCACCCAGAAGAGCACCTACCCCAGCTTGGGTCCTAAACTTTGTGTTAGAGAAATTCACCCAGCCCCCCCTTTGAACCAGCAGCTTCAGCAGAGTTAAAGTTTCTCTCATGGAAGACAGCCTTGCTTTTGGCCATCACTTCTGCAAGAAGAGTATCTGAGCTACAAGCACTAATGGCTGTAGAGCCCTTCATCATTTTCCATGCTGACAGGGTCTCCCTCAGGACTAACCCATCCTTCATGCCAAAAGTGGTGTCCAGTGTGGCTCTCAGCCAATCTATTCATTTGCCCACCTTTTTCCCTAACCCACAAAACAAGGGAGAAAGAATACTGCACTCTCTAGATGTGCACAGACAGCTCAGATTCTATCTAGACAGGGCTAAATCATTCAGAAAGACTAATCAGTTGTTGGTCAGCTTTGCTGCAGGAGCAGAAGGCAAAGCCATATCCAAACAAACCATTTCCAAATGGATAGCACACTGCATCCATTTCTGCTACAAGCAACATGGGGAAACTTCCCACTAAGGGGGTCAGAACTCACTTTACCAGAGCAACCTCCACCTCTACAGCTTTCCTCAGAGGAGTCCCCACCATGGACATCCTGGAGGCTGCAACATGGACATCTGTTCATACCTTCACCAAGCATTACCACCTGGCTTTGCCACTGCAGTCTTGCAGGGCATCCTAGCCAGCCCCCATTCTTCTTGACTGCCTCCACCCTTTTCCTCAGCTTTGGGAATCAAACCAAATGTGATGACTGCAACAGGGAAACATGAAGAACGTAGTACAATTGTGTGACAGTTTCAGTCCTGGTCTCCCTCCCTCCATCCCCCCTTTCTCTCTCTCTCTCTCTCTTATTACAAGGAACTTTTTGGCATTTACTTTCTACTGTTGAGGTTCTTCCACCATATCCTGGCTCCCACTTGGGGGCTTATGACAGGGCAAGAAAAAACTGATGTAATGGTGTCTGCTGCCTTACTTTATACTACTGATGACCTGACGTCAGTCCTGAAGCGACATCAGCCGATGCAGAAATACTAACCCTCTGGTATTCAGGCCGACTGAGGGCTAGCCTGGCAGGATAACCCAAATGTGATGACTGCAGCAGTGAATACACTCTAACATCTACATGTATGGTAAGTGTACACAAGTGTGTATTGTATGTTCAGTAGACCTCCAGGATGTGTACTACTATATAAAGGTACACAGACGCTCCAGGAGGTTTCTCTGCTTTTGGCTAGGGGCCAGTCAGTACCAGTCCCGGGCCCTACCCTTCAGTCTCGCCACAGACCCCAGGGTGTTCACCAAGGTCATGGCAGTAGTAGTGGCTCAACTGAGGCTTCAAGGCATACAGGTCTATCCATACCTGGACAATTGGCTCCTTGCCGCTCCTACCAGGCATCTACTCTCTCAAGCCAGGGATTATTTCTTGGCAGACTTGCTGGGCATCACTATAAATATAGCCAAGTCCTCTCTAGAACTGGTTCAGGTCCTGGACTACATAGGGGTGAGAATAGATACATTGCAATCCAAAGTCTTTCTGACTCAGAGGGGGTTCGGAGCCTAAATCTTCATGTTTTCATGATTCTTCAGTATCCCTTTCCCCCAGCAGCAGTGTAATAGAGCCCTAGGATCCATAGCAGCCAACTATCACTCTTCTTCCTTACGCTCGTCTTCACATGCCGGTTCTGCAATGGATGTTGGCAGTCCAGTGGTCTTTATTGGATTGGCCATTGACACATCCAATTCGCATATGCAAGGTGTGCAGGAAGTCCCTCCTCTGGTGGTTTCAATCTCCGGAGATAGTAGAGGGACAGTCCTTTGCAGCCCCTCCCCAAGCCACGGTGACCACAGATGCCTCCCGACTAGGGTGGGGGCATTGCTCAGGCAGGACAGTCCATGGCACTTGGTTCCTAAACAAGACCAATCTACATATCAATGTTCTGGAGATGATGGCGGTCTTTGTAGCATTGCAGGCCTTTCATGCCTCTCTTCCTCTGGGAACTATTGCAATTCAGACAGACAACATGTCAGTGGTCTGGTACATCAACAAACAGGGGGGAACCAGACCCTACCCCCTTTGTCGAGAGGCCATGAGAGTGTGAGAAGGGGTGATCTCCACCAACCATTTTCTGATAGCAATGCACATTCCGGATCTGTCCAACATACTAGCGGACAAATTGAACAGAACTATCCTGATGCCTTATGAGTGGTCTCTGAATCCTTGTGTAGCAGAGCAGATCTTCCTCGAGTGGGGTCAGCCTTGCTGCGATCTCTTTGCAACTCCTTCCAACACAAAGTGCAGTAAGTTCTCTGCTCTGATTCCTCCTCAGGGGGAAACCCCCAGAGATGCTCTGGTCCATGCTTGGCCTCCCAGTCTTTATGCATATCCTCCATTACCCCACATGGCAAAGTTTTTACAGAAGGCTTGTCAGCTGGGGAGCAGAGTCATCCTCATTGCCCCATTCTAGCCTCGACAGTTCTGGTTCCACTGTATTTGGTCTCATCTGGTAGCTCCTCCTTCGATCTTGGATCTGATTCCGGTTCTTATTTCGCACCCATCGGGGATTCCCCTTCCAGACCTGGGCAGTCTGAAGCTCACGGCTTGGCTGCTCCAGTTCCATTGATTGCCAGGACTCCTGGACTTTCTTCCCTTGTTGGGTCTATTCTGGTGGCAACCCATAAGTCATCTACCAGAAAAGTTTACCGTAGTAAGTGGAAGCATTTTTTTTAATCTGGGCTTATCAGAGGGATTTAGATCCTTTTACGGCTCCAGTGCCAGTAGTTCTTGAATTTTTAGCACATCGTTTCCAGCAGGGTGCCAGCTCTTCGATGCTGTAAACTGGCTGCCATTTCTAATTTCCATGTAGGTGAAAACATGGGGTCCTTGGCTTCTTCCAGACTTTGCAAAACCTTCATTAAAGGGACCTTTCTTTTAAGGCCTCCGGTTAAGGACCCCTCTCCTCCTTGGGATCTTACCTTAGTTTTACAGGCATTAGTTGCTTTGCCCTTCGAGCCAGCTGCCTCTGTGGACTTGAAATTTTTGTTTTGGAAAACAGCTTTCCTAGTTGCTATCACCTCGGCTAGGAGAGTGTCATAACTTCAAGCATTATCTGTTAAAACCCCCTTATATGATGTTTCATAAAGACAGGGTCTCACTTTGGGCTAATCCTTCCTTTTTGCCTAAAGTAGCTTCAGAATCGAATATCAATCAATCTGCCTGTCTTTTTTTCCAAATTTTCAGAACAAGGGGGAATATAAACTACATTTGTTAGATGTACATAGGCAGTTATGTTTCTACTTGCACATGAATAAGCCCTTTCACAAGTCTGACCAATTGTTTGTGTCATTCGCTAGAATTTTTCTAGGCAAACCAATTTCCAAGGTGACAATTGCCAAGTGGATTTCCCTTTACATTCTGCAGGTTTACAAAGATAAAGGTATGCCTATGCCGGGGAGGGTTCATGCCCATTCTACTAGGTCCATGGCTACGTCAGATGCTTTTTGGTCCAGAGTACCCTTGGACGATATTTGTTCAGCGGCTACATGGTCCTAATCTCATACTTTCATTTCTCATTATAAACTGGACATTGTTTCCAGAGGGAGACCATCCTTTGGCTCCGTGGTGCTCCAGAATATCCTTTCATGAGGGCCTTCCAAGGTTATGGTGGCTGGGGACTCTGTCTCGCAGGTTGATGACCAAATGAAGTTAACTACTTCAGGTAAAGAAGTTATGTACTTATCATAACGTTCCATCTGAGTAGTTGGACTTCATTTGTCACCAACCGTCCCTCCCTCCCTCCTTCCCCCTGGCCTTGTTATTGGGTTCATTCATCTGAAGTGTCTAAGAGATAGTGCCTTTGCAGGCCTCTTGTGTTTTTTGGTGGGTCAGGTTTTTGCTGATCGGTTTCATTTGTTGGGTGGCAAACTCAGCCTGAGGGAAGGAAGGAGGTGCAGTGGTATTATGGGTAAGGGGAGGAGCTTGGAGCTCGGATCTGATGCTGGTGAAACTGCCGTCTCAGATCCAGTCCGGATCCGAAACCCACATGTTGATTACAAATAAAGTCTTAACTACTCAGATGGAACGTTATGGTAAATACATAACTTCTTTTTCAACAATGATAGTAAGGAAATTATTCACAGTGTATATTTAGGAACAACAATTGCCTCAGATTGTAAATAAACCTACCAGGGGATGGAACATACTAGACATTGTTTGTGTTCCCAAAGAAATTATTACAACTTTAAGTCAAGTTGCACCACCATTGATGTGCAGTGATCATGGGGTTATAAAGGTTAATTTGTTGATAGATAATTCTGCCAAACTGAAATATAAGGAAATGCACAGAAGGTTAATTACAGATTATATGGAAGCAAAATGGTCACTATGTAAAACTAACTGGAGTGAGGTGTTCAGTGGAAAAACTGCAGCTGGAATGTGGAAAGTTTTGAAAGAGAAACTGAGTTGAAAAAAATAAAAAAAATGTTTAACATCAGGATCTAGGCATACAACATCAGGGCAATATATTTCCATAAGAACAAGATATCCGATTAAGGTGAGAGACAAAAAATATAAGAAATAGAAGAGAGGTTGAACTATAACTTTGAAAACTGAAATAAACAAGCTGGACAAACAGAAGCATAGTGTGAAACAAGATCAAGAAAAAATTGAAGAAAATTTATATAAAGATATTGAGCATAATAGGAAACCTTTTTATAGATAGATAAGATGTATCATGAGTAAAGAGACAGAAATTGCTAAACTGTACTGATTCTAAAATTTACTCTCAAACACCACATATTGTAGATATAATTACAAAACTTATGCAGAACACTTTGGCTCCACAAAAGGGGTGATAAGTTGCCCTAGTGACATCCAGGTAACCCCAGATACTGGAATTAAATTAGATTATATTGAAAAAGAACTGAGCAAACTGGATCCAAACAAGGCACAGGGAGGAGACAGAATTAGTAACAATGTCCTGAGAACACTTCAACAAGAACTTACAGTACTGTTATATCTATTATACACTAGGTCATATAAATATGAGGAGATTCCTCAAGATTGGAGATATGTGCTTATTAAACCTGTTCTTAAGGGAAAGGAGAGTAGGACAAACCCAGAGTCATATAGACCATTAAGTGTACTTTCATGTTGTGGAAAAATAATGGAGAAGGTAATCTTGGATAAGTTATTGTCAGAACTGGATAGATTGGGACTTGAAACCATATATCAGCTTGCATATGTTGAAAACAGATCTATTGCCACCTGTAATGTGATGTTCTGTAACAATATAGTAACAGCTATGAATGAAAGATTGTGCTGTGATGCCATTTATATAGATTTAACTTCAGCATTTGACAGGGTCATACACAAAACACTGATCAATAAATTAGTACAACTAGGTGTTGATGTACTCTTGATAAGATGGATAGCTGCATAGCTTGCAAATAGGACATGACAAGTATCATACAGCAACTAGACAGGTGAAATCCGTGGTTAGAGTCAGGGTGTTCCACAGGGTTCTGTCCTAGGCTCATACTTGCTTAGATTGTACCTTGCAGACCTAATCTTTACATCTGAGGTGTTCTACAGTCTGTTTGCAGACAACCTGAGATTGGGTAAACTTATTACATGTGTTACAAGATAAGGCACGTCTGCAAAATAACTTGACTAATTTGACCTTTTGGGCACAGGAGAATAATAAGCTGATAAATACATCAAAAACTAAGCATATGAGATTTGGGAGACATAAATTGAAAGGTGAATATTTAATACAGCACACAGTAATGAAACTGTAGACTCATTTAAGGACCTGGGTATATGGGTAGATTCAGCTGTGAGTTCTTTTAATCATCTCAACCAGTTGGTTAATGATAGAATTATAGGTTGTATAAAAAGATTTATAAGGTCCAGGAAATTAAAAATAATGAAGTCACTGTTTGTTAGTTACTTTCAACCCAAATTTGAGTATGGACTAACAATGTGAAAACCCTATAAGAAAACAAGCATGAGTAAACTGGAAAGAGTACAGCGTGAGTATACCAAGGGCATCCATGGATGTGAAAATTTAAGTTATTATGGAAGACTAAAATATCTGAACTTGTACAGTGTCTCTTAAGATATCTAAGAGGAGACCTTATTTGGGTATGTAGGGCATTTAGAGACAGCTACCTCTGGGAATGTTTGGGGTTATCAAAAAGTACTAGGGAATCATCAGACAACCTATGTAGAAGAGTCTATAGGAATGAGAAGTGTAGTAATTGGTTCTCTGACAGAGTAGCTGATGCATGGAACAGACTACCAAATTACATTAAAACAAGTACTAGTTTAGATAGTTTTAAGAACAGCGTGAACACTTATTATGGGAACGAGTGTTTTGGTATATTGGCAAGCTAGGAGGTTATTAATGGCCGTGCTTTAAATATTTCTATGTATATAATGTATTGAGAGCAAATAACTAAAGGGAAAGGTAATGGAATTTGAAAAGACCAGGAAGACATTTGGACTGCAGGCTAAAGACTGCCCCTATCAGGGATTCATGTCACAGTATAGGCAAAGAGAAAGCGATAGAGGAATCCTAAGAGAAAGACCTGCTGTGGTTGAGTTTTTAGTTGAATGTAGGACAGAAGCTGCTGTTAACGGATGATTTGTAGGACATGTAAAATAATTCACAATAACTATAGGAACCAATCAGATGTTAGAAAAAATTGGGAAGAGAGATTGGAAATGCAGTTCACAAGAAGACAATGACAGGACATATGTATGGCTCCCAAATATGCAGCAAAGTCTAGAAGATTTAGGATTTTTGCTTGAAGTCTTTGCATAAGTATTTTGTAACCCAAGTAGACTCCAAAGAATTTTTCTTCAGGTAGATGCCGCATGATGGAAGTGTGATGGGGAAGAAAGAGACAACTGGGGAACATGTTTTTAGAGTGTAATGAGTTGGCAGACTTTAAAAATTCCGTACCTAGTACCCTGTTAGAACTATTGATTGAGAAATGGGTATAACTGAGGAAATTATCTTTTGAAGCTGGGATATAGGATCTGGATTGCCCAGACATAGTAAGGTCTGGTTAAGTTTAATTTTGGTGGCTGCCAGAATGCAATTTACTAGAAATTGGAAATCAGTCTAAACAAACTGTATTTGAAGTATTGAATATTTTAACAGCGATAAAAAAATGGAAGTGAGATCGTTAGAAAAATGCAGGAGCAAATTGCATAGAGAAAATGACAAATTGTGGCAACAGTACATGCAGAATAAAGTATTGGAGGAGGAGTTGAGTTTGATGGAAGGCAAGAATTGATCAATTTATGTAATGATGGATTGATAATTCTACAAAAGAATATATGTGATATATATAATGTCTGTAACTGGGAATATGTTAATATGGTTTATTATCGTTTAAATAAATGCGTATTTGTGTATGTCTTAAGTGATGAGCTTTTTTAAACACCTTTACTGAATTTTCTTTTGACTTGTCTTCCTCTCCTTCTCCTACTTTATGCTGATGATATGGTCCTATTCCAACCATTCTTTCTTTTCTCTTGAACTTTATGCTGCTTTTCATGCCGTTATTCATTGGGTCAGTCATAAACAACTACTACTAAATTTGTCTAAAATGAAAATTGTGCTTTCTGGCACTAGGCAAATGCTATCTCCAGGCCTCTAAAAATCCTTAATCATATTGATAACACTAGAATGTTACTTCATTCAAATACTTAGAGGTTTGTTGGACAGCTTCCTAAATTTCCAACTCCATATGGACTTACACACACAAAAATCAGCACTCTCCTATTCCATGCTATCCAGACCCAGTAGAAATGCCATAGGTAAAGGTATCCTACTGGCTCAGGTAGAATATTGTCTTCAGCTTATTGCTGCAACTTCTAAAATAAATAAATCCACCATTCATTCCATTTCAAATGCCATTTGCAGATCACTCTCTCCCCGAGAAATGACCACCACTGCAAAACCGTCGAAAAACTGGTACTTTTCCATTAACGGGGCACCAGCTGTAATTACATCTTCACATTTAGAACACATGTGAGTAGTTCCGAAGGGCTTTCTCACCATTCTCACTTCACATTTTCAACGTATGCTCCTTTTTTCAAAAGGGGTTTGTCAACATTCTGTGTGTTTACTTTGACAGATATGCCTCACACCGTGGAAAATGGCAGCAGACTGACCCTTAAAAACCATACCAGAAAAAAAAAAAAAACAGCCGGACTCTATTGACATCAAGCACACATTTTGCCTGATGCACCCTTAACAGTTTTTAACCATTTTCAGTTGCCGTTTTCACCACATCTTCCTATTTATGAAAGTCCTTTGCCTCCACTTTCACTTGTGTGCACGTTGACACATATGCCTGACAACTTTGAAAATGTTAACACACTGACCCTCAGCAACCTGCAGATGTTCTGAAAGATGAGGATTTCCGTATTTTCTCCCAATAAACCATGTGGGATGTACACCTTATTTAGGAAGTAACACAGTGTTTTTGTTCAACTGCCTGTGTAAGAGCCACTGACTTGGGAGGAAATCAACAACACTCTGATAAGAAAGCCAAACTAAAAAGCAGAATACAGCAGTAAAAGAGGCAGGCCTGTGTTGCAAGGAGAAATCAGTAATACTCTGAGAAGAAAGCAAGAATGAAAACCAGGACAGATCAATAAAAAAAAAAAGCATTAGTGAGATGTGAGCAAATCAATAATAGTCTGAAGACGATGACGGGCTTAAAACCCAAACAAAATGAGCTGACTTGACAACCCAAACAAAATGAGCTGACTTGACATAAACGGCACATTTTGCCTGCTGCCACGTTAACAGAAAAGTACCTAAACAATTTAACTGGCTACCTATGAAACAACATGCTGACTTTATAGTTGCATCTCAGCTACTTAAACTTATGAAAAATAGCACTCTCCCTCCACTAGCTTCCAAAGATGCACTAGTTTACAACCTCAGACATCTTAACCACTCATGTCCCTCCTCCAGTATCCCCCTCCCCAAAACTAGGATTCACTACACAGACCATGGTTTTTCAGTCCATGGTCCCAAACTGTGGGAAGGTCTCCTTCTTTTCTTAAAGATCATTCCTTTTATCCCATTTTCCATTCACAAATAAAAGCACATTTCAAAACTCTAGGAAAATGCAATTGTTACCTCTCTGGTCATATAACTTAATTTCTTTATCCCCATCTACTGTCTGCATACCGTGCTCTGACTCTTATTTTAGATTGTGGTTCTTTCAACATGCCAGTTCTGATCCCACTCTATATATAATGCATAACCGTATTGTGTTTGTTTTTGTCACTTTGTATTTAATGTCATTTATTTGTTGCCTTTTTACCCTCAAGCCAACTGTGATATTCACTTTGTATATAATATATGCAAGTATTACATTTTGTCATTCAGTCTGTATGTCATCTGTTTTATCTGTTGTGTTCTCCCCAGGCTGAGAATAAATTGGGTCCACTGGAAATCTGTACTCTACCCCAGTTAAATTAAAAATAAAATAAGTAAATTATAAAATGTTTACATTAATGACAGCTAAATAAGATTGTTTCAAAACGGATGTTAACCTAAAATCTAGATAAACATTTTTTTTTTAAATAAATGCAGGAAGCATGCTGTTGGAAGTTTGTGTGATGACCATGCCCTGGCTCAGCAATTAAGGAGCCTCAATCCTCGCCACTAACACCAGGGATATCGTCTCATAGAAGAGAAAAGGATAATTAATACACACAGTAAAGTACAATTTCCTTAAGTACACACAGAGAACACAGTCTGGGGCTGGTTGCTCCCTTGCTCACCAGGTCCCCAATAAGACTCCCCACTGGCACAGCTATAGGGTCCAGGTCTCGCCTAACTGGGCAAGCTAAAACCTCCAGTACCCTCTCTGTCCAACCAGTGCTTCATGTCCCTGCCAAGTAGCTGACACAACACGCACACACTTTGAGATAAGTATTTGTACAACTTC
The DNA here is from genome assembly GCF_019279795.1 of Protopterus annectens. Lineage (NCBI taxonomy): Eukaryota > Metazoa > Chordata > Ceratodontiformes > Protopteridae > Protopterus > Protopterus annectens. The sequence continues at coordinate 271,171,190 of NC_056731.1, forward strand.
ACAGACACTCCTGGGAAAGGCTGACACAGATTCTCCAGCTGTGCCCCTTTACCCAGACTGTACGTTAGTAATTACTGCCACCACCCAGTTAATAATATCAGCTACTAAAAGGCCCTTAAAAGGGTGTCCAATTATTACTGTGCAATATTATTATCCAATGGTAGCATGACTAATCAGTCTCAAGGCTTATTACAATAAACTCTATAAATATCTAATGTACTCTAAAGCATACTTTTTCTCAACATAAATCAGCCACAGGTAGAAGGTTTTAAAAATATTTAATAATAAATAATTAAAACACAAGACAAAACTACTACATCACAGAGATATCTAGTTCAGAGATCACACAGAAACTTAAAATACAGTAGGACAGGTCTGATTTCAAAGAAAAACACGTAATTAATCTTTACTAGCTTTAACTATTCCTACAAGAAATCACAGTGCTAAAAACTTACATGTGAGCATAAGCAGAGTGCTGGTAAGTTGGATATCAAGATCAAAATGCTCCCAGTCTCTCTCTGAGACATAGTTTATAAAACATCACTAACAAACATGTCTCTGGGTCCTCCCCAGATTACGTCATGTTGACACTTAGGTTTTCCCAGTATTCATATTGCATCATCTTGACACCTGCTCTGAGTTCCCAGGCTAATAGAAACTGCATTATTTAGCAAGCTAACACCAGCACAGGAGAATACAACACTAAAAGCATTTCACATATACACTATAGCAATTAGTCCTTCGTTAACGGAATAGACAGAATGTCTTCAGCCAGCCTGACCAGAATCAACTTTAAAGATGAAAGAATGTCATAAAATCATTTCAATTTCAAAAGGCACATTTGAAAGGCTTGTCTTAGTTTTTCTTTACAGCAAGGGGGCAATGTTGTAACAATCTTGAAGTTCACATTTTACAGTGTTTTTCTTTCATTTAAAAACACACGCCTGTAGTTTACATTTATTTATACAAATGATAGAATTGTGTATTAAATTCTATTTGACTAGGCTGGCAGCCTTCGCCTGTCTTTGTCCAATCTTCACAGTTTGCATAATGCAAAACGAGAGGTTTTGTTTTGATGCAGTCGGAGTGCTGGCATGCACATATTTATGGATGCATTTTGGAGTTTTAGGCCTCTCTGGAGTCGTCTTGCAGTTGGAAAGATATACAGTGCTTACTTTAGCATCTGGTTAAAAGGCATATTTGAAAATAGACTATCTAATCAGCAGCAAATGTTCTACTGCCAAATTAGAAGGAAATGTGAAATGGTAAAAGAAGATGGGTATCACAAGACTGACTGCTGTTGATATTAAAAGTTTTGCAGGTTGTACACTAAAATACACAGTTGATGTCCGAATAGGTGCATTTTTAGTTAATCACTATAGAGTTATCTTTGATGTTGAACATTAGATCCTTCATTGTCTGAATCTGTGGTTCAGAGTCTTTTCTTTCATACCTATTTCTGTTCTAATGTTATGTGTCCTCAGGGGAGTTTTGACGTACCCTTAAGCAGCATGGCATGATTTTGGACAGTTATGTTCCCAAACCAAGATTAGCAGGCATAAACCTGAGTGTAATATCCTATTGCCTCATGCCTTTACATGGTACACTCGGCCTCTTACATGTCCAGCCATAAATACGCCTAGCCGAGGGCTAGGGAAGACTTAAGGTGTCCATATATGTTTTTAGAAGTCTGAGGAAAAAGACCTCCTCCTTCCCACTTCCTACCATGTGACTTGCTCTTTACAGAAACTATGGGGCTCATTAAGCCCACTGTATAACTGGCTTCTGGCAGTCATTTTTTTCGCCTTAGAAGTGTTTTAATGAGCATCTGGGAAGAAGCAGTGTTGGTTCATCTCTTCATGAAGGCTGTCGTCAAAGATGCAATATATACAGTGTTAGTCTATCCCGATTCTCTTTCTGTAGCTATCAAGGGGATCGATTATCTCTATAGCCCCCCTTTGGCTACTTGGAATTAGGATCCTTACCAAATATACTAAAGTGAATTCTTATATGATCTCTTCAGTCCAGTTTACGACTCAAAAACCTAAACATTTTGTTGTCTTTTTGCTAGACAAGGTTTCTGAGTGGGTAAGAAAGTCTTGTCGACTGCTGCACTGAGGTTGTAGTCCTTCAGTGTTTTTTTCACCTGTCCATATTCCAGTCCTCACTTCTTAACCAAGAGGTTTAAAAGTTTTTGCCCTCTTTGTTTTGGATGAAGGAGAAAATGATCAAGACTTTGTGTGACTTCCATAGTTGGCTAGCCTGTAGCCCACTGTAGTATTGGATGTGCTTATACTTCGACTGGGACTTCAGGCTTTTAATATATGGCTTGGCTTGGACTCTCCTTCCATGAGCTCAGGCAGCCTGTTCTAAGTACCCCATTTCAGAAGAGGTTGTCTGCTGGTATCCCATTTACGACCTGATGAATGACCTAAAAATGAAACAGGCCCTTACCATTGTGGAGGACCTTTATGATATCCTTCATCGGATGTATATCTGTTCATCGAAGGTTCATTTCCACAAACCTTCATTCATCAACCCTAATACAGTAAACATTCACTTCAAAGAATGACTTATCCAGGGAAAGGAACAACTTGCCCAACATTCCGACCCTCACACAAAGCACAGTATTTCAAACCCACCAGTATCTACCCTCTAACTATATATACCTACTCTGAGATCACACTACAGTGGGGAAGAGGGCAAATTTCTTATGATGGCCAACTCATTCCTTTCCCTGGGTAAGTTGTTCATTGAAGTGAGTGTTCACTATGTTCGGATCAGTGAACGAAGGTTCGGGGAAATGAACCTTCAATAACGTGATATAGACTCCATTCATCTACTTCCTCTTCTTTCTGCTCTCCCCAAGCCATTCAGAAGAAGAAAAGAAGCTGTTTCATAGACCAAGGCCGACTCTGAATATTAAATGATGTTCCTATCCCTCCATCCCTTGTTATGCAAGTAAGTCATTCATAAATAAAACCTTGTCCCAACTGTGTCAGTCCTGATTACTTTCTAGGGCTGTATGCTGAGGAGGAGGGGTCTATGAATCTGACATAACATAGAGTGCTGTTGGCAAGACTGCTTTGTGTTGTCATTGTCAGCACACCTTCACACACTTTCAAGTCCATCTCAGAAAGAGCTGTGGATTGTTAGGAGACCAAGCCATTTCCAAAGAGCTGTTGGGAAAGGCATAAACTTTGCTTCCCAAGTGGATTATATACAGTGTTTAACCTTCACACTGAGGTAATTAATTCCACTCCAACTTTTTTTTTTGAATGGGACAAAAGGTCTTATCTTCTCCTGGGCCTCAGCATCTTTGGGAAACACATCCAGTATGTCAAGATCCTATCCCCCTCCATCTATAGTACTGTAAACTACTGCTTCACATCTCCTCTGTTAAAATGTTAATTGCATGAAATAGGCTATGCTTGTGCCTACTGAATTGATGTTTTAAATCTTTTATTTGTTGCCCCCACTAGTCATTGAGTCTACCAAACTCTGTTCACCCACTTTAGGTACTCCATGGTACTTCATTTTATCTTCATCTTGTATATTAGTAATGGATTTTATTGACACACTAAGTCGTCTGTATGATGCTGTAATGCATTTTCTAACCTACTGTAAGAACATATTATAATTACAATTATATTGTTCCTGTAGCTTTTCTCCCTGGCCACCTTTGAAAAGGGGTTTCATGCCCAGTTGGACTTTCCATTTGATAACCATGAGTAAATAAATGAAAATATTTTTTACTGTCCAGGAGTTGGTGCCTTTTACTCTTGTAGGCCACCTAAGTGATGTCACTGGACACAATGTTTTTTTTTTGGCACACAAGTGTCTGGTACCCACATGGAACTTTCCTTCATTTTACCTGGAGTAGTCTGTTTTCAGTGCAGACTGCTGTCTTTTGTTCTGTCTATTGCATCTGAGTTGCTCAGTAAGGTTGTAGTGGAGCCTTTAAAGGAGAAAGAGCTACACGTGTTCCCTTACCTGGACAGGATTCTCCTGGTAACCTCTTTCAGGAACCTCTTAGAAGCATCCCTTTAATGGGCAGTCCCCAGTTGCAGTCTGTGGAAGATAATTAGATAATAAATAACTAGAAATTGGTGGAAGCTTTCTCAGGCTGTTCTTTGGAGGATAGCCTTCATAATCTTAAAGTTGGGTATTCTTAATTGCAGGTACCTCTTACCATCCATGAAGGCATGATTTAAGCCATGGTGAGGACTAGGTGAAGGGTTCAAGTAAAGACTCTACTGCTGTGTCTTCTGTGCGTGCTGGAAGCAGCAGTCTTCATAGTGACATCTGCATGCCTGAGGATGATGATGTTGGAGTCAGAAAGATGTGCCAGTACCTATACAATCACCAAGCATTGACTGATCAGTGCATGACTTCAGTCTTCTGTAGGCATAATGTCAAATGATAGACATTTCCCAACAATGTTTTAGTGAGCCTTACATTTTACAGCATCATGGTTCAGGAGGTGTGATTAGCTAGAAAAGGGGACACCACATCAGACAGCTGGAGCTCTAAACAGTTCTCCAGGTCCTTAATGGCCTTCAGGATGAAGGTAATTATTTTCACCTCTCATCATCCAGTCATGCAGCAAGTCCATCATGTGGTATCAATATAACAAATCACAAAATCATAACAACTGGCGGGAAGAATGCTCATGTGGCACTAGCCATAGACATGAACTTCTCTCTGTAAGAGATTCAGACTCTTAGAGAAGTGAATGGGCTGTCAGTCTGTCTGAACTATTCCTCTGATCTGTGTCTGGACCTGTGTTTTCAGACACTGCTATTGATCTGGGCCCTTGGAACGTGAGTCCCAGTAAGGACTGACTTGATTATCGCTTGTGAAAATGGAGTCTCTTCCTTTTTTTGTTAAGTGCAGAAGGGAAGTAGCAGCGGACATTCTCTATCCAGTGAAACTTAGGAGATTTATGTATACCTTCCTACTCTTCCTGTTCGTTATTGCTGACCTTGAAGAAGTGTCAAACTCATTCTCACGGTCTCTTGGTGGCCAGGAATAGTGAGATTCCAGGCAGTCAGGTCCCTGGTGGCAAAGAAAAAACTCCTCTTGTCCAGTCTTGGGCACAACCTTCCATCCTGAGGGCTACAGCAAACTCCATTTGAGGGGCTGACTGCTGATTTTGACCCCTTGATCGTACTGAATTGGCCTGCTGGATTTTTAGAATTAAGGCTGTTATGAAGTACATTAATTTGTGTCTCCAAGTGAAAACTTTGTTTTTTTGAGCAGAGTGATGTCCTTCATGGATGCATCTGCAGTCATAACAACTGGGTTGTCCTGTCGTCAGGCAGCCCTTCGGTCGGCCGGATTCCAAAGTCCGGGTCCGGCTTCGGCTGATGTCGCACTTCACCCGACGTCATCTCTGCTGGTCTTCGGGTATAAAGGCATCAGCCGACGCCATTTTCCTCAGTCTTTCTTGCCGCGTGGCGCCCGAAGCAGAAGCTGTTCGCAAGTGCCGGTCGGTCAGATCCAGAGATTACTACTACCGAATACTACTTCGAAGACTTCTAAAAGCTAAGTACCCCGTTGGGGACTCTTTCTTGCCTCAGCCAATGTCAGAAAAAGTCAATAACTGTTTAACTTGTGGGAAACAAATACCTCATAAAGATTTCCACTCTTACTGTTTGCCTTGTTTAGGCCCAGACCACGACGTAGCAGCCTGTTCGGCCTGTGCCTCATGCAACCGACGAACGCTTAGGCGTCGGTCGGAGTTTGCTGAACAGTTTTTCGGCTCAGATTTTGCGTACATTATGCCGTCGGATCCTCCGACTACCCAAATTGTTAAAAAACGCAAAGAAAAAGACCGACACTCGCGGTCCGCGGTTTCGGGCGAAACCACGGTTAAGCAAACCGCGAGTGTCTCTGTTTCGGCCGAAACCGAGAAAACTGATCAAAGTACAGCTGAATCAATGACTACTACTGAGGTTCCTGCTACCTTACTTGAATCGGCCTCAGAAATTTTACCTACAACAGTGGTTACTAGTGACTTATCAGACACCATCCCGTTGGATGTCTCTACCCCAGCACGTGGTGCTGCTAGGCCTCCTGCAGCCATGTCTATTAAGGCCTTTGCCAGGGCTAAAGCAGCCAAATCTACTAAATCAGTGCCTGTTAAACCCCCCTCAACTAGGCCCCTTCTAGTTCACAAATGCTTACTCTGGCAGAAGATTTAATATCCTTAATTAGGGGATCTCAATCTCACCCAGACAGGGCCTCTCAGCCCCCAGAAAAGAGACCTAGAGCAGAGCCCCCCGAGCCTGTGTCCTCTGATGATTCTGCGGATGACTCAGATATTACAGACCAGCCAGAGGCTCATTTCTCCAATTATGAAGACTCAGATGCTGAAGAATCCATTCCAGCTTCTCCACCAGAAGAATTCTCCTTTGGGGAAACCTTACATGCCATGCGAGAACAATTCCAATGGCAGGAACAGGATTTCTCAGATTCCAGAAAAAGACTTAGGACTTTTCTGCACCTTCCACAACACAGGCCCTTAGCTATACCTCCTGTCCTCTCTGTTGTGGACGATGCATTTAATGATGTTTGCACTGCACCAGATTCCTTACCTCCAGCCCCTGCCAAACCAGATAGATTTTACAGGGTACCAGACACTCATCATCACCTATACAAGGCCCCACTTGCAGACCCCGAAACTATATCCCAGGGGCCTAAGGCAGTAGCCTCGACCACAGCAAAAAACCCTATTCCTTCTGAAAGGGAAGCCAGGTCTTTAGACAGATGGGGAAAAAAGGTTTACACCTCCGCTACTCTCTCAGCTAGAGCTTTAAACTGTCAGTTTCACATGATACAATACCAAGAGTTTATGCTTGATCAGTTAACTAAAAAGCTATCCTCTGATGACTCTATAGATAAGAAATATGTATTAGAAATGGTAAATAACATACAACAGGTTAGTAACCATTCCTTAAAATGTGGCTATGATGCACTGGAGGCTTCATTTAGATCAGCCATGACTGGCACAGTGATAAGAAGACATGCATGGCTGAAGGAACAGGTCTTACGGGATCATGTTAAAGCTAAGTTATTAGATGCTCCTATGGATAAGGCCAGTTTGTTTGGTACACCTGCCCAGCAGGTAATGAAGAAAATGGAAGAAAAGGCAAAATCTGTACAAACGGTTAAAGATTTCTTGCAGGTTCAGCCCCCAAGGTTTAGCAGGAACTGGCCTGCCAAAAATTGGTCCTTTCCTGACTCCACAAGATCCCAAAGGGGCAGGAATAGACGTTCCAGAGGCAGAAATCAATCCAGAGGGGGTGCCTACAGAGGATGACAGTGGCAAGGTAATAACAGAGGCACAGACACAGCCACTACCACTACAACAGCACAGTGACTTGATTCTAACTCCGCCTACCAGGGAACAAATAGCAGCACCATTAGGCGGAAAATTAACCTTATTTTCGAAGAACTGGCACTATATCACAAAAGACAAGTGGATTTTGCAAACCATAGAACAAGGTTACCGGTTCCACTTCCACACTTTACCAGTCAAAAGAGGAATGCCAAACCTGCCTCCAAATCAAAAAACAGAAGCTCTACAGCAGATAATGCAATTAACAAAGATGAGAGCTGTGGAAAGAGTGCCAATAACAGAACAAGGCAAAGGATTCTACTCCAGACTATTCCTAGTTCCAAGAAAGGGAAAAAGTTGGAGACCTATTCTCGACCTGTCCACCTTAAATACATACATCATTGTCCCAAAATTCAAAATGCTGACCCTACAGCAACTTCTTCCCATGCTGGGCAAGGAGTGTTGGCTGGTAACTCTAGATCTCAAGGAGGCATACCTGCACGTCCCCATTCGACCAATTTGCAGAAGATACCTCAGATTTCTTGCAGGATCAGAGCACTATCAATTCTCAGCATTGCCCTTTGGCTTATCTACTGCCCAGAGTATTCACAAAATGCCTGGCATCAGTAATCGCCCACTGCAGACTACAGGGAATCCAAATCTATCCATACCTGGGCGACTGCCTGCTACAAGGGGACAACAAAAGCAAGCTGACAACAGATTTACAAAGGGTCATTTACTTGCTACAAGCACTGGGATACACAGTCAATTTACAAAAGTCAAGGCTGATACCATCCCAAACAAGGACATTCTTGGGCGTGGAATTGGACACAGTAAAACAAATGGCATTCCTAACTGCAGAAAAACAAAAAGAACTCCCTCTTTACTTCTTGGCACTAACAAGACAGAACAAGCTAACAGCAAGAAAAGTTCTGCAGGCCTTGGGCTTCATGGCATCCTGCATAATCTTGGTTCCACATGCCAGACTACATATGAGAAAACTACAGTGGTACCTAAAGAATTTATGGTCCCAACACAGGCACAGCCTAGAAGCAGAAATTCCACTAATCCCATGCCTAAAACAGGAGTTCCTATGGTGGGCTCAAGCATGCCAGTCAAACCCAGGCCTACCCTTTCACAACTATCAAGCAAGCCAAACCATCACAACAGCCCCCTCAGACCTAGGATGGGGGCTCACATGCTGGACAAATGCGTACAAGGATTGTGGGCGAGGACCAGCTTCACCTGCACATCAACCTAAAAGAAATGCTGGCAGTAAAACTGGCAATCCAAAATTCAGACCATTTCTCAAAGAAGGCCATTTGATGATAAGGACAGACAACACCACAGTCATGTGGTACATCAACAAACAGGGAGGCACTCATTCATACCCCCTATGCAGAATGACTTTGGACCTTTGGAACCTGGCACTCAGCTACAACATCCAGTTACAGGCAATATTTGTACCAGGAAAGGATAATACTCTAGCAGACATGTTAAGCAGAACCACCTCGGATGCTCACGAATGGATGCTACACCCGGACATCTTCAAGACCATCTCAAAGAAATGGGGAATGCCACAGATAGATCTATTCGCTTCCCTCTCAATCACCAGCTCAAAAATTCTGCACAAGGACATTCCACCCACTTGCATGGAAAGTGGACTCGCTCTCCTTCAGCTGGAAAGGTCTGACAGCATATGCATTCCCACCTCTTCCCTTGATACACAAGGTATTACTAAAAATCAAGGAGGAACGGCCAAGGATAACCCTGATAGCTCCAAACTGGCCAAGACAACACTGGTACCCATTGCTGAGGAGCATGTCTCAGGACAAAATGTGGTCAATACCCCTGATGCCTTTGATGTTAACTCAGAACAACTACAGCATCATGCATCCAAACCTAAAAACGTTGCAACTGACTGCATGGAACATCACATAGCAGCAACTAATCCAGAACTTTCCCAAAGGGTTAAAGACATTATCCTTGAAGCCTGCAGACCTTCAACAAGAAGGAACTATGCAGGAAAATGGAAAAGGTTTGTCATTTGGAGTGCTGAAAGAGGAAAAGATGTGTCGAATATAGATATTGCTAACATTCTGGAGTATTTGGCAGAGCTTCTACATACAGGCCTGTCCTATTCCCCCATCAAGATACATACATCAGCTATTTCAGCAGAATACAGCTTTGATCCACCTGTCTTTTCACATCCTTTACTCAGGCAGTTCCTCAGAGGGATCAAGAATGTAAAACCTCCTAGGAAACCACCATTGCCAGCTTGGGATTTGAACTTTGTGCTAGAAAAGTTGACACTCGCACCTTTTGAACCAGCAGCAACAGCAGACCTGCAGCATCTATCGTGGAAAACTGCTTTCCTACTGGCAATAACCTCAGCAAGGAGGGTTTCTGAACTTCAGGCCCTAATGGCAGTACAACCCTTCCTAATCTTCCACCAAGATAGTGTCCATGAGGACTAATCCTACATTTATGCCTAAGGTGGTATCCAGAGTGTCTTTAATCCAGGCAATCCACCTACCTACCTTCTTCCCCAACCCACAAAACAGAGGGGAAAGAATGCTGCATACCTTGGATGTACATAGACAGCTATGCTACTACCTGGACAGAACAAAAAGTAACAGAAAAACTGACCAGCTTTTTGTAGCCTATGCAACAGGAAGGGAAGGAAAAGCTATTTCCAAACAGACAATCTCCAAATGGATAGGAAATTGCATACGATTCTGTTACTCCTTCCATGGAAAACCAATTCCACAGAACATAAGGCCTCATTCTACAAGGGCAACAGCCACTACCACAGCCTTCTTACGAGGAGTGGCAACCAAGGACATTATTGAGGCGGCTACTTGGACCTCCGTGCATACATTTGCCAAGCATTATAATTTACCTCTGTATTCTCCCCTCTGTGGTACTCCTAGGGTATTTACCCTCCTAATAGCTAGCTGGCGGGGGGAGTCTCTTATGGTGTATTTGTTTGTATATATGTACATACATGCTTATTTTTTGTGTTTGCTTTCTATCTTTTTGGAAACATTGGCATTTACCCAAAATTTAGCCTTCCAAGAGGGCAGCTGGCATCTGGGGCAAGAAACACTGAGGAAAATGGTGTCGGCTGATGCCTTTATACCCGAAGACCAGCAGAGATGACGTCGGGTGAAGTGCGACATCAGCCGAAGCCGGACCCGGACTTTGGAATCCGACCGACCAAAGGGCTGCCTGACGACAGGACAACCCAGTTGTTATGACTGCAGATGCTATCCAGTTCGGACATCTACATTTATGGTAGGTACAAAACTGTACTTTCCCTGATATCCCTTCATTTGGTCGGAATGCAAGTGATGTTGACCCATGACAGACATCTGTGTGTTTTTGGCCTCAGTTGATACATGGTCACTGTACATGGGTTTGCCCTTCCTAATCATCTTGACTTTGTGGGGAGCAAGATTGACGCTTTATAGTCTGGTAAGCCATTTCATACCACAGTACAGCTTGGTTAGTAATGTTCTTAAAGATGACCCAGTATGATTTTTGCAGACATTTCCTTCAAAAGCATGCTGTTTTCCTTCTGAGAGACTTGTCCTTCATGACTATCAGGCTTACCAGTTCATTGTTTGAGCCTTTGGCTTTATGGAGCTGACGTTTCTCTCTTAGAATACTCTTTTACTGGTGACCATGAACTCTGCTTTAGGTCCTTTTGTAAGTTGTCATTTGTGGTCTTTTACAGTGATCATGTGTCCCTTAAGACTAACCTACTTTTTCCTATTTAAAGTGGTTTATGAGATGTCCCTGAATCAGTCAGTTCATCCCTATGGGATAGCGGGTCTATATCACTTAAGTGAAATACATATTCATTAAATACATATTCATCTAACTCTAAACATCGAAATTAATTTCACTGAACCTTGGACTGTTTCCCATGGTTGGGAAGCACTTGGCCATCACCAGAACTTTGCCCTTTTCCCCACTGTAGTGCGATCTCAGAGTTGGTGTATATAGTTAGGGGAATGGGGGTGCAGTCCCCCCAAATTGGTGGTTGTGGGTGACAAAGCCACCCACTTGGGTGTGTTGGATTTAGTGTGGTGTCCGTTCTGGAGTGCTAGTGGGCGAGTGGTTCCTAACCGTAGAAAAATGTCCAAGGTTTGCTGAAATGAATTTCGCTGTTTAGAGTTCGATGAATATGTATTCTGATTAAGTGATGTAGACCTAGGACAGCCACTATGTGTGGGGGAGGTGAGTTGGAGCCCTTCAGATCAGATGTTAACCGAATGGGTGCATGAATTCAGGACAAAAAGATCAGCTGGTTATCAACACTTCTGTGGAGAGGAAAAGGATTACATTTGCCAAGTAATCGCTTTTCGAGTGGATTGACAATTGTGTTATCTTTTGCCATCAAGTAGATAAGTTCTCAGTAGTAAATGTTACTGTCAAAACCCACTTTACTAGAGAAATTACTGCCTCCATTGCATCATGAACATCTTCATTGTTACCATGTTTTGGAAGAGTTTCATTGTCTTCACTACACACCTTCACCAAGCATTATTTTTTTTTAGGCATGTCTTCTGAAGGTCCTTGTACTCTGATTCCTTCCATCCTTATGGTAATATTTCTTAAAATTCAACCAGTTAAGGAACTGGCAAGGTGGTCTTTGAGACCTGTTAGATATGCCTCATTATATCAGTCGATCAGTGAGTTGACTGAAGTACCTTCTCCACACACCCCATGAGTTGACCATCCTTGATGGGTCTGGAGGTGCCCTCCCTTTAACCCCCTGTGGGTTCTAAATCTAGCTTCATATGTTGGAATTCCCAGTAGGTTAGGCAAGTTTATACTTGCTTATTACATGTTAGCAATGTAGGTGCTAAATCTTTAGATATTCTCAGTTTGCAGGATTTATGTTTGATGGTAGCTAGAGAGTGAACTTGGTGGGCTTGAGTGAAGAGAGTACCTATGTATGTGGTATCACTCTGTGTAGAACCTGCATGTGTTCCTCTATGAGCCCTTGATCTTCCAAAAATGTTTTGAATTCTGATTAATGGAAAGGATGAACTAAACAAGAGGGCCCATCTTGGAAGGTCTTCTCATACATCAGCTAATGTGGGAACATACATCTCTTGTATACCAACCTCCACCGAACTTACATATACTTCCTAAGTTTTTGGTAACTAGGTACTCTTTTAACTTAACGTTCCCGTAATATCTGTTGAAATGTTTCTTCATTTTCTCTTGCTTGGGCCATTGTTTTTTGGATCACGACCTTGCCCTTTCAGTGTAGTACATTGCTTAGGAGCTTTTGTAGTCATTCCATTCGAAGCATGTCTTTTCACCTCTTCACCCTTTGGGAAAGCTGACATTTAGAGGTGCATTATTTTTATAACAAAAATTGGTGTTATAGCTCAGGTTTATTAGTGTGTGCCCTATCTTTTTACTGCTGCTTTAGGTACAGAGCATCCTGTTGTTTACACACACTGTTCTTGTTGCAGGTTTGTCCAACTCTGAGGTAGCCAACCCCTACAGGTAGTTTGTCAGGTCATTCCACATGAGAACCTTGTTTGCAGCTTGTGTACAGTAATTCTTTTTTTACATGTTATATATCTCCGGGGTACTATGTGCATTTTGATAAAGGTATTGCTTGCATTATTTACTTCACTGTCATTACTTTGAGTTGTCCCTTTTATACTTCTGCTTTGTAGATGGAGTTTGTTGTACCAGCAAAGAATTGTATACTATGACAACAAACTAATGCACTGTATTTTTGTGCATGTACCATGATTAAGCTTGGTACTAAAAATGTTCTCCCATTATAAGCCAGAAAATGAGCCCATTGTGCCAAGAGTTCTTCCACAATCTGTCTGTACATTTTAAATCGGTAGTCTTTCTTCAGAAACACCCGGGTCAAATGACCATTTCTGCAGTGTACGCTGCTGATCTCTTGTGATGCTACACCTGGAGGTAACATATTTTAGTGCTTATTTTATCCTCTAAACGTATTTCATCCTTTGCTCTGTACTAAGGTTTTTTTTTTTTTTTTTTTACAGAAATTACAGTTTAGTTATGCGTCAAATGTTTCTGATCATACCTTCACTGTCACTGTAGTCACAGAACTTGACTGCATTTTCTGTTTCTTTTATATGAATTTATTATCCTTTTCATTTTCAGAGTCTTTATACAGATCAAGAAAAGAAGAATGTTATCGGGCGAGAACAAGTCAATAAAGCCTATCACGCCTATAGAGAAGTTTGCATTGAACGAGATGATTTGAAAGCCAAGCTCGACAAGACGGTATGCCGTAAACTATTCTTACTCACACACACGGTGTGATTCTGTCTAACTGGAGCAGTAAACGTTTGAACACAGCTAACATACAGAAGGAAAACTACATTTAATTTTCAGCACATTTAAAATGAAGGCCTGTCTTTGATATTAGTTTTCCACATAAATGATTAATATGTGGTCCATTTCAAAGGGTTTGTTTGTCTACTTTCCGTAGCTCAGTTTAATCGAGCAACAATCATATTAAAGTATTAAAAAAGGAATGTGAAGTAGGAAATGTGGCCAAATAATATACATTTCAATGCAGTGAATAACCTTTACTGTGTTCCTTTTAGACTAAAAAAGTTTAGACATCCAGTTGTAAAGTTTTTTTTTTTTTTTTTGCTTCAAATCTTCCACAACTACTTAAATGTGTTGAGGATTTTGCAGATGATAAAAATGTGAAAACACAGAAGTCATATTTCAGTAATATGAGTTTACCTTGTTTCATCTGTACATGACCTAGTTTTTTGTTAGAAGGCATCACCTTCCTTATTCTAATCTTTGCTGCACAATATTCAGCAAAATGCAAAGCCTTTGACAGTGGACATTTAAGGTGTCTGTTATGCAAGAATTTTGTATTTCTTGTATATTGTACTATGTAGTACATCAGTACCATGTAGAAACCTGATTTAGTTTGTTCTGTGTGATGCATGTAAACTTGTAATCTACCTCTGCCATATTTTTAATTCTGTATAAATTAAACTGTAATAGTGGGGGGGAGGTATGGATGGTCATGTGTTTAGAGTAAGCAATAATCCTTATATAACTTTACTAAACCCTTGTTAACATTCACTTAATCACTGTTTTATCCACTTAAGTGATGTGATTCAGAAGGAAATTACATTCTTTGGAGTACTGTTAATAGTAAATTATCAGTCAGATTATTTTCCCAGCATTTTACCTTCCAGCTTGAAGCATGGAAATCTATATGCTCAGCAGGTACCTATCGGAAGGTTTTATTATTGATCATAGAACCATATTGGCTGTAATATGCAGACTTGTTTTAAGTCTGCATGAAATAATATGAGGAAGAATTTATAAGATTTAAGTAGGGCAGCACTCAAGAATGCACCCTCTACTCGAAAGGGATCCATCTTGATTTATGTTAATAACCACCCATAGTGGCTTATCCATCAAAGTCTGTAATGTACAGCGAGAGTTTTTTTTCCTGAAGAAAGTGAGAGATGTCATCAGAATCGGTCATCTACTTTGACTCCACTGTAAGGATTCAACAGTTTTTATGATGTCAGCCTGTGCTCTAAAAACAGGGGTGTGATGGCAAGGAAAAGAGGGCATTCATGCCACAACTGCAGGACCTCCTTGATAAAGTGGGGCAAAATGAGATGTTTTTGATAATCGGTGACTAACTGCTCTTATTAAGGCAGTATTTGATATGAGGTTTGCTTGGGCCCACATGATTCGAGCAACAGTAGTAATGAGAAGTAATTTTGAATTTCTGTCTGGCAAATGGCTTAATGATGGCTATAGCACATGGTTCACAAAAAGAAAGTGTTACAAGACTGCATACAAGAGTGGTCAGCAAGCAACTAACTATGTTAGGTTTCCTTCTGGTAAGAAATGGGCATTGATTGCAAAATCATGCCTAGTGAAATTGCCTCCCAACTCCCAGGATAGGGCACTTTTGGCCACAATTAGAGGCAAGCAGTAGTCAAAGAAGGCTGGAAGATTCACTTACTAGGCCTAAGATGCAAACATTAACTGAAGCCGTAACACAGGAGTTCAAAGAAATGCTTTCATGGGCCTAGCACCTCACGGAGAAGAGAGATGGGTAGAGCAGAAGAAGAAGAGTAGCAGTGTTTCAAAATAGAAAACAGAATACATTTGTGGTTAAGCAAGGTGTGGAAGTAGGATCCGTTGGGGGAGCTGGTTGTGGATGTAGAAGTGTAGGTAATTTTCAGAAAGAAAGAGGAAGAAGTGTGAGGTAGAAAAGGACATGCTAAGGAGGAATTCTGGCTGTTTAGAAGACAACGGAGTTGCAAAGATAAAGGACAAGGCATCGGCAAACCTCTACCAGTTTCTGCAAAGCGGCTCAGTACGATGCACAAAAGAAGCTATCGAATTGTAAGACTGAGACCGAATGGGAAAGACAACAGTGGGTTTGACAGCATTTGTGGGCAAACCTCTCAACCTTTCAGCACAAGAAGTCTGGACAAAGCCAGAAAAATGGGGGGACAAAGGCCCAAAAATACGGACAGATTTTAAATATTGCTCCTATAAACTTAGAAAGTTGCTTGAATTACACAGTTTACATTATTATATATTTTCTGAAGGATATGAAGTCTGAAACTCAAATATTTGGCATTATTTATCTTCAATGATTTGCCAGAAAAACACAAATTTTATGAGGAACAGACCAAAAATAAGAAGCAAAAATCTGAATATTTGCGAAAATCTGGAAAGTTGAGAGGTATGTTTGTGAGTGATACCAAGAATAATCTGCTTTCCAAGGCAGATGGAGGAAATACTTCAAGAAACTTCTGAATAACGAAAACCCCACAAGAGCTGTACAGCCTGTGATAGAGGAAGGAGGAGAATTCATTAGTAGTGTGACATGCACTAAGGAAAATATCAGGAAAAGCAGCAGATGAAGTTATTACATGTCGCTCATCCTATGTTATGATTCAGGACGAACAGGCGGCATAGTTCATTTATATGTTTTATTACATAGAAACACATCAGAATGGATAGCAGCAACATAAAATATAAACAAACTGATTAACTGACAGACCAAGACCACTGCATATATGCATGCTTACATCTCAACAGCTGTCTAGAAAATGACAGTGTAGCTTGCACATGCTCAGGATTTATACACGTGCAAGCACAGTGAATTGCCCACAATAAAATGACATTCGAAAAAGAAATGCAGTTATACAGACGCTAGGAAATAAACACACAGTTCATGTCCAAGTTGCCGTGCATCTGGAACATGGTCAAAAAATGCGACCTGATCAAGTGGTATCGCAATTAGGACTGGGTTTAGCAACAGGGACAGTCCTTGGTGAACACTCTGTTTCAGGAGTTTCAGAAATCTTCTCAGGTACAGGAATATTTGCTGGAATGTCCTCTGGAACTGGAACACTGGATAACTCACTCTGAGATCTAGAATCTCTTTCACAGGCAAGATGCTGCAGTATAGGCTCAGACAGCAATACCAAATGTTTCCGATTCTGCCTAAATTCTACACCTTGTCCACAGTGTACGATCTCTGCTGTGGACATACACTTTTCACGACTCGAGTCCGATCAAAACCTTTGGACATCTGCATCCTCACTGTCTCTCTTTCTCATAATGGATTGAGCAGTTTGCTGGACTTAACATAATAGGACTTCTGGGACAAATGCCTTTTCATGAGTTGAACTTTCACTGCTTTGTTGTTCTTAGCACAGGAAACCAGTAAATTGCTGCTAATTGGTACTGTGGATGTTCTTCGTGTTTCACTGTTGCAGTCATTACATTTGGGTTATCTGCTTGCAGGTAACCCTCAGCTGGCCTGATTATCAAATTCTTGGGTCCTGCATCGGTTGCTGTCTCTTCTTCCATGACGTCAGGTAGTCAGAGGTATAAAGCATGCATCTGATGCCATTACATCAGTCTTTCTTGCAGTCCGGTGCCCGAAGCAGAAGCAGCAAGTGCCGGTCAGCTGACTCCTGAAGTTTTCGTTTTCAAGTTTCAGAACCGAAGTCTTCCAAAAATCTAACTACCCTGTTGGGGATCGTTTTTCTTGCTCTAAACCGATGTCAGCAAAAGTTAACAATTGTATTTCTTGTGGAAAGCAAATACCTCATAAAGATTTTCATTCGTACTGCATTCCTTGCTTAAGCCCAGACCACGACATCCCTCGCTGTCGGTTTTGTGCCTTATTCAATCCTCATATTATTCGTCATTGGTTCATTTTCACATCTAACTATTTCGGTACTCGGTCCAATTATCCAGAAATGGTTTCGGTAAGCCATCCGACTACCGACATTCCAAAAAAAACGTAGAGAATAGAGACAGACTGCATAGGTCCAAAGCTGCCGACGATGCTTTCATTAAGCCAGTCGTCAGTTTGCTGGTACTCAGTGAGGTGCTTTTGTAGCCCCTGATACCCACTACTTCAGATTTGCAGGCCTCTACTGAGACCCATTCGGAGTCCGGTATGCCACGAGATGCTTGTTCAACTATGGAACCTGCGGATGTCTCTACCTTGAATGGGTCCGGAGCCCCACTGTGTAGGCACCAGCTTCTGAGGGTGTATTCAGGCCTACTGACTTGCATATCAAACCAACTCCATCTTCTTCTTCAAGGCCAAAGACTCGTGCCTAGAAAACCAACGTCCAAACCGCATGCTCAGGCCCATATGCCTAAAAAAAAAATAAGAATGGCTGAAGACCTTATTACTCTAATTAGGGGAAGCCACCCTTCTCCCTCTAAGAGACCTATAACCGATTTTCCTTCTGATTCTTCTGATCAGAATTTTGATATTTCTGTTTCTTCTGATGACCAGGATTTGCCCTTATCTACCTATGAGGATTCTGATGCAGAGGACTCCATTCCTCTGCTTCCCCTCCAGAAGATTTCTCTTTTGTTGAAACTTTGCATACTCCTGGGGAGCATTTCCACTGGGAAAGCCAGGATTACTTTGACTCCAAAAAGAGGCTTAGGGAATTCTTACTCCTGCCTCAACACAGGCCTTTAGCTATCCCCCCTGTACAGGACATTGTAGATGATGCCTTCTTGGACTCTAGCTTGGCCCCAGACACCTCAACTCCGGCTCCCAGGAAACCTGACCGGTATTACAGAGTACTTGATTCTCAAAAGTTCCTCTTTAAGAATCATACTGCGGTCCCAGAGACCATTTCACAGGGACCCAAAGGCATTAAGGCTACTACTGTCAAAAATCCTACCCCCTCTGATAGAGATTCCAGGGCCCTGGACAGGTTGGGTAAGAAGGTATACACTTCTGCTACTTTGGCCATTAGGGCCTTAAAACTGCCAGTTTCATATGTTAAAGTACCAGCAGCATCTTATTGTATTACTTAAACAGAAATTGATGTTGATTCCTGACTGTGCTGAAGATAAAGAATTACAGGATTTAATGCATTCTGCTGAACAAGTTGGTAAACATACTTTGCAATGTGGCTTTGACTCCTTAGAGGCATCTTGTAGGGATGTTGTTACTAGGTCTGTTCTTAGAAGGAATGCTTGGCTTAAGGAGCAAACTCTGCCAGATCATGTTAAAGCCAAATTACTGGATGCTTCCTTAAACCAAGACTGCCTGTTTGGCAACAAAGCAGAAGAAGTTCTTAAAAAGATGGTGGAAAAAGCTAAATCTATGCAAACTGTTAAAGATTTCCTGCAAGTACAGCCTCCCAGATTTAGTAGGCATTGGCCTTCTAAGACTTGGTCCTTTCCTGTCTCTTCCAGGCCTTCTCAGTCCAAATCCAAGAACAGCAGACCACCTAGGCCAAAGTCTCAAGGTACTCACAGGCCTAAGCAGTGGGGGGCTCCCACTGCCAAAGCTAGAAGTAGTAAGACACCCCCTATGGTAAACTGTCACAATGACTTGACCTTAAACCTTCCAAGTCCTGCTCAACTGACCGTGCCTTTAGGGGGGAAAAATCGCCCTGCATGCAGAAAACTGGGAACTCATTACCCAAGACAAATGTTTTTTAAATAGTTTCCCAAGGATACTGATTCCACTTCCACACCTTACCAACCCCAAAAATTTGGCCAGACCTATCCCCACATCAGTGGGCAGAGGCTCAACAGCAGGTTCTCTCTCTTTTAAGTATCAGGGCTATTCAGCCTGTCCTAGCAGAAGAATGGGGACAAGGTTTTTACTCCAGACTTTTCTTGGTACCCAGAAAAGACAACAACTGGCGTCCTATCCTGGACCTATCTATCCTAAACACCTTTTTGGTAATTCCAAAATTCAGAATGCTAACTCTTCATCAGCTGCTTCCCATACTGGGCAAAAATGCCTGCAACATTGGATTTAAAGGAAGCTTACCTGCACATCCCAATAAGGGATTCTTGCAGAAAATACCTACGCTTCAGAGCAGGCTACATGCACTATCCAGTTCTCTGCACTGTCCTTTGGCTTATCTACTGCACCCAAGGTATTCACAAAATGCCTAGCTCCAGTCGTTGCATTTTGCAGGCAAAGAAATATTCAGATATACCCATACCTGGACAATTGTCTAATTCAGGCAGAAAGCCAGGCATACTATTAAATCATCTAGCATTTGTAAGTAAACTGCTAACCTCACTGGGGTACACCATAAACAAAAAGAAATCTCATCTAGTACCCTGCCAATAAATTGTATTCCTGGAAGCAAGCTTGAACTCAACTTCCCAGATGGGCCTACCTCATGCCAGAGAAACAAGTTTATCTGACAGCCTTCTTCAAATTACTGGCCACAAAGACCCAGTTTAACTGCAAGGAGAATACTGCAAGCTCTGGGGTTCATGACCTCTTGCTTCCTACTAATTCCATATGCAAGACTGTATATGAGGAAACTACAGTGGTATCTAAAAAGCCTATGGTGGCAACATTCTCAGGACCCGGAATCAGTGATTCCTATCATCCCTTGTATAAAGACAGAATTCCTTTGGTGGGCAGAGGCCTGCTACCTCAACAAGGGACTGCCATTCACTCTACTCCCTGACTCCCACACCCTAACAACAGATGCGTCAGACAATGCATGGGGGACTCACATGGCAGGGCAGTACATTCAGGGCAAATGGAACTCGGGTCAAATACACCTGCATATCAATCAAAAAGAAATGTTAGCTGTACAGAATGATCTGACAGCCTTCAAGGACTACATCCTTCCAGGACCATTATTGGTAAAAACAGACACCACCACTGTTATGTGGTATATAAACAAGCAGGGGGGAACCCACTCATACCCCCTCTGCAAGCTAGCCATGGCTCTGTGGAACACAGCCTTGAGCTACCAAGTGCACCTACAGGCTCAATTCCTGCCAGGCAAGCTAAGCTCACTGGCAGATGACCTACGCAGAAACCTCATGGACCCACGAGTGGAAACTGGAACCAAAGCGCTTCAACATGTTGAGAAACAAATGGGGGAGCCCAGAGATAAACCTGTTTGCCTCCCCTCAGAACTACCAATTGGACAATTTCTGCACAAGTACTCCCCACAGACAAGCTTGGAAGGTGGATGTCCTGTCCTTCAACTGGGAAACCTCTCAGTTTATGCCTTTCTCCCTCTGCCTCTCCTCTTCAAAGTTCTACTAAACATCAAACAGGACAAACCAAGGACAATACTCATTGTACCAGACTGCCACTCCCAACACTTGTACCCCCTCCTGCGCAGTGTGTCACTGCTGGAACCATGGCACCTGTCTCCGACCCCTTCCCTGCTGTCCCAGCAGGAGGGCCAGATTCTGCACCCCCAACTTCAAACCCTGAACCTTGCAGCCTGGCTAATTACCTGAGCTGTCCATTACCATCCCTCAGTAAGCAAGTGGTGGATGTCATTCTGGAGGCAAGGAGGCCTAGTACTAGAAAATCCTATGCTGAAAAGTGGAAAAGATTCTGTTTCTGGAGCCAAACTCAGGGGATGGGTACAACAGTGCCCAGTTTACCGCGTATTCTTCAATACTTAACAGAGATGCTTCACAAGGGCCTTTCCTTCTCTTCTATTAAAATTCATGCCTCTGCCATTTCAGCACATTATAATACGGAGCCACCCCTCTTCTCTCACCTACTGCTGAAGCAATTCTTCAGAGGGACCAAAAATTTAAGGCCACCCAGGGAAGCTCCTACTCCAGCCTGGGACCTTAACTTTGTATTGGAAAAGCTCACTGTACCTCCCTTTGAGACAGCTGCAACTGCAGAGCTGAAATTCCTTTCTTGGAAAACAACCTTCCTTCTAGCCATCACTTCAGCAAGAAGAGTGTCTGAATTACAGGCCCTCATGGCAGTGGAGCCCTTCATCATCTTCCATGCAGACAGGGTGTCCCTCAGGGCCAATCTTTCCTTTATGCCCAAGGTGGTATCCAATGTGGCCCTTAATCAGTCCTTTCATTTGCCAACCTTCTTTTCTAATCCACAGAACAAAGGAGAATGAATACTGCACTCTTTGGACGTACCCAGACAACTAAGATTTTATTTGGACAGGACTAAGCCTCTCAGAAAAACTTAACAGCTGCTAGTTGCCTTTGCTGCAGGGGCAGAGGGGAAGGCCATTTCAAAGAAAACAATTTCTAAATGGATAGGCCATTGCATTCATTTCTGCTATAAGCACCATGGGAAACCTACTCCGCAGGGGATAAGATCACATTCCACCAGGGCTGCATGTACTTCAACAGCCTTTCTCAGAGGTGTTCCTACCAGGGACATCCTAGAAGCTGCTACCTGGAGTTCTGTTCATACCTTCACCAAGCATTACCACTTGCCTATTTTCTCTAAATAATCCAGAGCTGGTTTTGCCACTGCAGTCTTTCAGGGCCTAATAGCTGGTCCTAATGCTCTCTAACTGCCTCCTCCCTTCCTTAGCTTTGGGAATCTACCCAAATGTAATGACTGCAACAGTGAAACACTAAGAACATAGTACAGTTGTGTACACATGCCATAAATGTAGATGTTCGAGTGTATTCACTGTTGCAGTCCTGGTTACCCTCCCTCCAGCCCCGACTTCTATTTGCTATACCTCTCTTCTTGTTTACTGTATTTATGCTTTCTGGTGTATTTGCTTGTAACTGGAGGTGTAACCTTGTATATAATTGCTTCCCATTATGGGGGCACCTGACATCTGGGGCAAGAAAAACTGATGTAATGGCATTGGCTGCATGCTTTATACCCCTGACGTCATGGAAGAAGACAGCAACTGACGCAGGAAACAAGACTTTGATAATCAGGCCAGCTGAGGGCTACGTGCAAACAGATAACCCAAATGTAATGACTGCAACAGTGAATACACTCGAACATCTACATTTATGGTAAGTGTACACAACTGTACTTTCTGATTTTTCTCAACAAAAGCCTTTGTGCGGGTGAAACAAGATGTTTATCACGATTAATATTTCTGAGATTCAGAAAAACATCGTTATTGTCTCATTTCGATTTCTCAAATAACTGTTTCTCACTTTGAACTGCACGTTCTGCCAAACCATTTGATTGTGGGTACTCAGGGCTACTAATAACATGAACTAAATCCCACTCTTTAGCAAATCTATTGAACTGCTGGCTTGTAAACTGTGTACCATTATCAGAAATAACTTTGTGTGGACTACCATAGACTGCAAAATAATGCTAGATTAGGAAGTAGGTCAATCTTGAACCAGTTTGAATGAGAGTCTGCTAACACCAAGTAATGCTGACCATTCCATTTGAAAATGTCTCTAGCTACTGTCTACCAAGGTAGTTCAGGAATCTGGTTTAGCTGAAGTGGTTCTTTCTGTTGATATGGCTTAGGACTGTTACGTACAGAACAAGATGAAGGTACTCTCTTAATATTCCTTGACATAGTAGGCCAAAATACTAGTCCTCTCGCCCTTCTTTTGGTAGAATTGGTTCCTGGGTGGCCATGATACGAGATGGTAATATAATCTTGTTGCAAGGATTTTGGAACAATCACTTTTGGACCTTTCATGATGATACCATTGTCAAACCAAATCTCATCTCTGTAAAGAAAATAAGGTTGCAGGTGATGAGGTAAGCAAGATTGGTTTGACTGCCATCCTCTACTGATAAAGTGGTTGAGCTTCTGAAGAATTGGATTTGAGATTGTGTGACTTCTAAGCTCATCAGGACATGCGGAAGAAAAATTTCTCTCTGTCATGGCTTCAAAATCAAGTTTCTCATTTTCATGCTGTTCAGTGGTATTTCTGGGCGATTTGGATAATGTAATCAGCAAGATAAAGAAGTTTGCCTTTTGTGTAGACAAGATTGAAATTATACTTTTGCAGTTTCAACATCATGCATTGGAATGTGGCAGGAGTTGTATGTATAGGTTTTCTCAAAATAGTGAGTAGAGGTTGTTGATTTGTTTCAGTCTGGCTAGTAAGTCGACCACAAGTATAATCATGGAATTTCAAACATGCAAACACAATTGCCAAGAGCTCTTTCTGTATCCGCTCATACTGCATATTGGTTTGGGTTAGAGTTCTGGATGCACAGGCTACTGGTCTACCCTCTTATAGGTTCATAGGTATGTACTAAGCTAACTGCCCTGGAGCCTGTATAAGCCTAGCCCAAGAAGATTCCCTGGCATCATGCCGCCCAGAGTTAGTTCCCAGTGCAGCTGTCAAGCAAGGCCACTGAAGTGATCCCCGGGGTGAACTTCCTATTGCCCACGCACTCGCCAAGATTTCTCTTAGAGGGTCAATGAACTGCTCTGCTTGATGTGAATGGGAAGTTTGTTAGTATGGGAAGTCTCTGGGTTAGGAACCTGTCCCTCCAGCATGTTCTGTTTTATTGTGGTAATGAGGTTTAAGGTCCCTGGAGCGTGTGGCACAGAGGGATTGGGATTTCTTTAGGTGTAGCATATCTAGCATCTCTGGGTCAGACATGGCTTTGTAGGTCAAGCAGAGATTGCCTCCAAGTAGGCAATGAGACAGAGTATAGCTGGAGTTTTTTTGAGTCTGTCTGTATAGGGCATGTGTGTAAGGCCTAATATCCTCTAATTGAGGTATTTTTGTGGCTTTTCCAGTTGCTGTAGGTGTCTAGTGAGGTACATACCAAATGGGGCATTGTATTCTATAATAGGTCTAATGAGGGACAACTAGAGAGGGATTATGACCTCTTTCTTCCTCGATGTGAAACATTTTGTAATGAGATGTGCCACATAGAAGGACTTCCTGACTACAGTGGCAATGTGGTTATCAAAGGAGAGGTTGCTGTCAACCTGTGTCCCCAGGTCTCTTATCACACCTTTGGTGTTTAATGGACTACCGCCTATGTGCTAATTCATGGGCACCGAATTTTTCCCAATGGGAATGACATCACACTTTTTGGCATTGAGCTTAAGGCCATGGTTCTGGCACCAGTCATTGGTGTCAGTGAGGCCTTTTTGTAGAATGTCTACATTAGTTGGAGAATCAGTAATGGCTCCCAGTTTGCAATCATCTGTGAACTTGGTCAGCCAGAGTCCCTTTGTGTTGGCTTGAACTTCAGAGAAGTAGATGCCAAACAGGAGAGGACCTAGGACCGATCCCTGTGGGACTCCACTTGTAACTGGTTGGTAGTCCGATTTGGAGTCCGCTACTTTCACAGTGTAGGTTCTATCAGTGAGTCAGTTGGCACCCCATCTTATTACACAGGGGTTTATGCCAAGTTTAGTGAATCTGTCTATGATTCTTGAATGAGGGATGGTGTTTTGGCAAGATCTAGGTAGGCTGTGTGAACTACCTTGCCCTAATCCACAGCTCTGGTGACAGACTCTAAGAAGTCTATTAGGTTGAGCAGGCATGATCTACCTTTCACAAACCCACACTGCATGGGGTCCAGAGTTTGGAGATTCCCTATGTCCAGTAAGGTCCATGATTTTGTGCTCCATAGCCTTACATATCAGACTCGTCAGGTTAATGGGGCGGTAGTTCCCAGAGTCTGTAGTCGCTCCACATTTGTGGAATGGGATGACCATAGCAGTGCACCATTTGATAGGAACAAAGCCGGAAATGAGGCAGTGATTGAACAGGGTACTCAGGTGTGGTGCCAGTTCACTTTGTAATTCATGTAGAACACAGCCAGGGATATTATCAGGTCCCATGGAAGCTGTATTATTGGCAGTACAGTGTGGGTTTTACCTGTGTAGCCGTGATAATAGGGCCTTGGCATTCCTCAGGTATTGTGATAAGCCCTTTAGGGGGGTGAAAAGGGGGTAAAGTTTGCACTAAACCTGTCAGCCAATATGTTGGCAATACCAGTTGGTTCTGTATACTGTATATGTATTGCCATTGTGCTGTAACTCAGAGCAGATATTCTTCGTGTTTCACTGTTGCAGTCATCACATTTGGGTTATCTGCTTGCATATGTCGGCCAGATTAACAAAGTCTTGGGTCCTGCTTATGTTGCTGTCCCTTCTTCCATGACGTCATGTCGTCAGGGGTATAAAATATGCAGCCAATGCCATTACAGCAGTCTTTCTTGCCATGCGGTGCCCGAAGCAGAAGCAGTTCGCAAGTGTCAGTCGGCCGTCTCCTGAAATTTTCGTTTTCGAGTTTCAAAACCAAAGTCTTCAACTAAAAGCTAAGTACCCTGTTGGGGAAACTTTTTCTTGCTCTAAACCGATTTCAGTAAAAGTAAATAATTGCATTACTTGTGGAAAGCAAATACCTCATAAAGATTTTCATTCATACTGTATTCCTTGCCTAGGCCCTGACCACGACGTACCTCGCTGCCGGTTTTGTGTCTTCAACTAAAGCTAAGTACCCCGTTGGGAAAACTTTTTCTTGCTCTAAACTGATGTCAGTAAAAGTCAATAATTGTATTTCTTGTGGAAAGCAAATACCTCAAAGATTTTCATTCGTACTGTATTTCTTACCTAGGCCCTGACCACGACGTACCTCACTGTCGGTTTTGTGCCTTATTTGAACAACAAACTATTCGTTGTCGGTATATTTACGCCTCTAAATATTTTGGTACTCGGTTCAACTATCCAGATATGGCTTCATTAAGCCAACCTGACTACCGACATTCAGAAAAAATGCAAAGATAAAGAAAGAGACAGGCCGCCTAGGTCCAAAGCTGCTGACGATGCTTCTCCTAAGCTAATCATCAGTTCGCCAGTACTCAGTGAGACACTTTTGTAGCCCCTGATACCTGCTACTTCAGATTTGCAGGCCTCTACTGAGACCCATTCGGAGTCCGGTATGACATGAGATGCTTCAACTGTGGAACCTGCAGATGTCTCTACCTTGGATGGGTCTAGAGCCACTGTGCAGGCACCGGCTTCTGAGGGTGTATTCAGGCCTGCTGACTTGCATATTAAACCAACGCCAGCTTCTTCTTCAAGGCCTAAAACTCGATCCATGCCTAGAAAACCGATGCCCAGACCGCATGGTCAGGCCTCTATGCCTAAAAAACAAATAAGAATGGCTGAAGACCTTATTACTTTAATCAAGGGAAGACAACCTTCCCCCTCTATGAAACCTAGGACTGAAATTGCTTATGATTCTTCTGATCAGGATTCTGAAATTTCTGTTTCCTCTGATGACCAGGATTTACCCTTATATACCTATGAGGATTCTGATGCAGAGGACTCTGTTTCCCCTCCAGAGGATTTCTCTTTTGGTGAAACCTTGCATACTCTTAGGGAGCATTTCCACTGGGAAAGCCAGGATTACTCTAATTCTAAAAAGAGGCTTAGGGATTTCTTACTCCTGCCCCAACACAGGCCTTTAACTATCCCCCCCCGTACTGGACATAGCTTTTTGAAGTCTAGCTTGGCCCCTGACTCCTTACCTCCTGTTCCCAGAAAACCAGATAGATATTACAGGGTTCATAACTCTCACAAGTTCCTCTTTAAAAATCCTACTGCAGATCCAGATACCATTTCACAGGGACCGAAGGGCATTAAGGCTACTACTGCAAAAAATCCTACCCCCTTTGATAGAGATTCCAGGGCACTGGATAGATGGGTTAAGAAGGTATACACTTCTGCAACCTTGGCCATTAGGACCTTAAACTGCCAGTTTCATATGTTAAAGTATCAGCAGCATATTATTGGATTGCTTAAATAGAAAATTATGTTGATTCCTGACTGTGCTGAAAATAAGGATTTACAGGATTTAATGCATTCTGCTGAACAAGTTGGAAAACATACTTTGCAATGTGGTTTTTATTCACTACAGGCATCTTGCAGGGCTGCTGTCACTGGGTCTGTACTTAGAAGGCATGCTTGGCTTAAGGAGCTATCTTTACCAGATCATGTTAAAGCTAAATTGCTGGATGTTCCTTTAAACCAGGACCGCCTGTTTGGCAACAAAGCAGTAGTAGTACTTAAAAAGATGGAGGAAAAAACAATGCAAACTGTTAAAGATTTCCTGCAAGTACAGCCTCCACAATTTTGTAGGCATTGGCCCTCTAAGAATTGGTCCTTTTCCTGCCTCTTCCAGGCCTTCTCAGTCCAAACCCAGATCTAGCAGAACACTCAGGCTTCAGTCCCAAGGTACGCACAGGACTAAGCAGTGGGGGGCTCCCACTTCCAGAGCAGGGAGTAGTAAGACTCCCCCCTGTGGTAAATTGTCTCAGTGACTTAACTTTGAAACTTCCAAACCCTTCTCAACTGACTGCTCCTTTGGGGGAAATATTGCTCTGCAGGCAAAAAACTGGGAACTCATTACCCAGGACAAATGGGTTTTAAATAGTTTCCCAAGGATACAGAATCCACTTCCACACTTTACCAAACGGTTGGCCAGATCTACCCCTAAATCAGTTGGCAGAGGCTGAAAAGCAAGCTGGCCCAGAAGAGGAAAGGGGACAAGGTTTATACTCAAGACTTTTCTTGGTGCCCAGAAAAGACAACTCCTGGCGTCCCTATCCTGGATCTCTCTATACTAAACACTTTTTTTTTGGTGATCCCAAAATTCAAGATGCTAACTCTTCACCAGTTGCTTCCTATGCTAGACAAGGATGGCTGGCTGGCAACACTGGATTTAAAGGAACCCTGCCTGCACATCCCAGTTAGGGAATCTTGCAGAAGATACCTACGCTTCAAAGCAGGCTTCATGCATCAGTTCTCTGCACTGCCTTTGGCTTATCTACTGCACCCAGGGTATACACAAAGTGCCTAGCTCCAGTCATTGCATTTTGCAGGCAAATAAATATTTAGATATACCCATACCTGGACGATTGTCTAATTCAGGCAGAAAGCCAGGACATACTATTGAATCATGTGGCGTTTGTACAAAAAGTGCTAACTTCTCTGGGGTACACCATAAACGAAAAGAAATCACATCTTGTACCCTGCCAACAAATTGTATTCCTGGGAGCAAGCTTGAACACAACTTCCCAGATGGCTTTCCTCACGCCAGAGAAACAAGTTAATTTGACAGCTTACTGCAAGCTAATGGCCGCAAAGACCCTGCTATCTGCAAGACAAATACTGCAAGCCTTGGGGTCCATGGCCTCCTGCATTCTCCTAAATCCATATGCAAGACTGCATATGAGGAAGCTACAATGGTATCTAAAAAGCCTATGGTGTCAACATTCTCAGGCTCTAGAAGTAATGATTCCTATTATACGTTGCCTACAGTTAGAGTTCCTTTGGTGGGCAGAGGCCTGCCACCAAAACAAGGGACTGCCTTTCACTCTACCCCCTGCCGCCCAGTCCCTAACAGCAGACTCATCAGACTATGCATGGGGTGCTCACTTGGCAGGGAAGTGCATTCATGGCAAATGGAACCCAAGTCAAATGCACCTGCATATCAATCAAAAAGAAATGTTAGCTGTACAGAATGCTCTGACAGCTTTCAAGAACCACATTCTTCCAAGACAATTAATGGTAAAGACGGGCAACACCACTGTTATGTGGTACATAAACAAGCAGAGGGGAACCCACACATACCCTCTCTGCAGACTAGCCATGGCTCTGTGGAACACAGCCTTGAGCTACCAAGTGCACCTACAGGCTCAATTCCTGCCAGGAAAGCAATATACAGTGGCAGACGATCTAAGCAGAAATCTCATGGACCCACACGAGTGGAAACTGGAACCAAAGACATTCAACATGTTGATAAACAAATGGGGGAGCCCAGAGATAGACCTGTTTGCTTCCCCCCAGAACTACCAGTTGGACAAATTCTGCACAAGGACTCCCCACAAATGAGCTTGGTAAGTGGATGCCCTGCCCTTCACCTGGAAAAATCTCAGTTTATGCCTTTCCTCCTCTGCCTCTCCTCTCCAAGGTACTGCTAAAGATCAAACAGGACAAACCAAGGACGATACTGATTGCACCAGACTGGCCACGCCAGCACTGGTACCCCCTGTTACGCAGTGTGTCACTGTTGGCACCATGGCACCTGCCTCAGACCCCCTACCCTGCTGTCCCAGCAGAAGGGCCAGATTCAGCACCCTCAGCTTCAAACCCTGAACCTGGCATCCTGGCTAATTACCTGATCTCTGCATTACTATCCCTCAGTAAACAAGTGTTGGATGTCATTCTGGAGGCAGGGAGGCCTAGTACTAGAAAATCTTATGCTGAAAAATGGAAAAGATTCTGTTCCTGGAACCAAACTCAGAGGATGGGCACAGCAGTGCCCAATTTACCTCAGATTCTTCAATACTTAACTGAGATGCTTCACAAAGGCCTTTCCTTTTCCTCCATCAAAATTCATGCCTCAGCCATTTCAGCTCATTACAACACAGAACCACCCCTCTTCTCTCATCCTGTACTCAAACAGTTCCTCAGAGGGGCCAAAAACTTAAGAACACCCAGGAGAGCCCCTACTCCAGCCTGAGACCTTAACTTTTTATTGGAAAAACTTACTCTACCTCCTTTTGAGCCAGCTGCAAATGCAGAGTTGACATTACTTTCTTGGAATACAGCCTTCCTTTTAGCCATCACTTCAGCTAGAAGGGTGTCTGAATTAGAGGCCCTTATGGCAGTGGAGCCTTTCATCATCTTTCATGCGGACAGGGTGTCCCACAGGACCAATCCCTCCATGCCCAAGGTAGTATCCTTTGTGGTTCTTAATCAGTCCATTCATTTGCCAACCTTCTTTTCTAATCCACAGAGCAAAGGGGAATGGATACTGCACTCCTTAGATGTGTACAGACAACTTAGAATGTGAAATTGTTCAATCTCGCCGTTTGTTCTTACGCATGGGTTCGGAGCCGATCCTCTGCACCGAGACGGCCACTTCTACAGCTCTGCATCTTGAGAAAGCTCGAGGCACAGTCCTATCCCACAATCCCCTAGTGCTAATCCTCAGATCTAGTTTGCCGCGACAGCAGATGCATCGCAGAAGCTCGGGCCAGTAAAGTTTTTCAACTTTTTTGAAGTTTTCTCTAACTTAACTTTAATTAGTATAGATATTTGATAACTATATATTAGTCTTTTACTAGTGTAGTTGTAGTGGGAGTGTTATTATTATTATTATTTTTTTATAAAGTTTTCTAAAGGCAATTTTTTAGGCCTATTATCCTGTCTGGTTTAACAGGTGTTTTTTCTTTAGGAAAGGCTTCAGTCCTTAGTCTTTTTTTTGTGTGTGTTATATACATACCTTTAAATTTTCAGGTGTTTATATATA
Organism: Protopterus annectens; assembly: GCF_019279795.1. Taxonomy (NCBI): domain Eukaryota; kingdom Metazoa; phylum Chordata; order Ceratodontiformes; family Protopteridae; genus Protopterus; species Protopterus annectens. The sequence goes on from NC_056731.1 coordinate 271,202,085, forward strand.
TGTCTGGGTATTACAACATGTCTGAGAAACAAAAATCAGGCTTCAAGAAATGTCAATGCGGACAGAAAATGTCCATCACGGATAACCACTCTTCCTGCGTCTACTGTCTTGGCCCTCTCCACTTACAGGAGGACTGTTCTATTTGTCATTCCTTCAGTGGGAGGGTCATGATGGAGAGGCGCAGGAAGTTAGTAGACAGGGGTTTGTTAAAACCCGAATTTCAGGAGGCCCTTGACAAGGCTGAATTGGTATCCAAGTCTTCGAGAGTGTCGGAGCCAAAGTCATCGGCTCCGAGCACCTCCATTAAGATTCGGACACCGGCTCCACAGACATCGGAGTCAGCTGTCGAATGTATATCTTTGATCGAGACTCTGGTCTTGGCCCCTTCGACCCGCTCTTCGAGACCCTTATGTGATTCGGATGTGGATTGAGTGATACAGAAGTTAATGGAGAACTTGGCCCTTTCCAAATTGATCGAAGTTTCGTCCCAACTGGTTTCGAAACTCGAAGCCCTCCCTGGGTCATCTACTGCTCCTCCTCCGAGACCTGTCGAGTCTTCGGAGCCGAGAGTCGAAGTTCGATGATGGTAGAACCATCGATACCGAAGCCTACAACCAAGCTTTTGGTACCGTTGACCTCGACGCCCTCGGAACGGATCGAGGGGTCCCAGAGCCAACTTTCGTTCCTGGGTTCCGGGGCGGACAGTCGAACCGAGCTGTCTGTACCGACTCTCCCCCTAGGAGCCTCGGCTCAGATTAGTTCGGCACCGTCCTCTGGGTCGGAGCCCGTACCCCCGATCTCGGGGATTGTTCCTGGTTTCTCGAAACCAGGAAGGTCTTCGGATCCGGGTACCGGTGCCTTCGACGCTATGAGGAAGGTCTTTTCGAAACAGACACATATCTCATCGGATTCTTCTTCTCCTCCCCCTAAGGGCCCACGTTCGACTTCCTCGGCTCCTACAAAGCGTCGAGACCCAATGCCTCAGCTGCCCCCAGAGGGTGCTCCCGGTTCCTCGGACGCTTCTCCAGAAGCCCCATCTGAAGAAGTACCAAGGAAAAGACTGTGCAAGAGGAGGCACATAGATTCCCCACAGGAATCTCTTACATCAGATACAGATTTAGATGAAGCAGAAGGGTCCCCACGGTCCCCCTCGGAGGATGTCTCCTTTGCGGACATCCTGGAGATCCTAAAACAGAGGGGAGATTGGCAGCCACTTAACCCTTCGGTGGATGAATCAGTATTGCTGAAGGCATTCGGGGCTCTACCTTCTACCTCCTGGGTGACCCCTCCCTTTGACGAACTTATGGACTTGATAGCTAGTAGGGCTTGGGAGACACCTGACACAGTGGAACCAGTTCCCCGCAGACCGAATAAGTTTATAACAGCCCCCCAGGACAAGAGTTTTCTTACCAAGGGTGTTCCAGTGGATACTATGGTGGTGGCGGCAGCCACTAAGAAGGACATGTCGGAGTCCTCTTCTGCTGTCCATCCTCCTAATAAGGATTCTAGGACGATGGACAGATATGGGAAGTGCGTTTTCTGTTCTGCGACTTTTTCCATGCGATCGCTGAACTTCTTGACGCATTTTACGCGTTTACAGAGGGATCTCCTCAAGGAACTCGGAGATACTCTCCAGGGTCGTACAGATGCTGCTGTTGCCGAGAAAGTGACAGCACAACTTAATACCCTTAACTCTGTAGTCAACTCCTCCATGAGGCTCATTTCATATGCGACCGAAGGTGCGAGTAGAGCGGCAGCTTCAGCGATTGCACTTAGGAGACAATCCTGGCTGCAGCTGTGCTCCTTTGCGGAATCCTTCAAGTCTTCCTTTACTAACGTCCCGTTTGATGGTGCCTCTCTTTTTGGCCCCAAAGTAAAGGAGACCCTCACTAGGTGTGAGCAAGAAGGGAAGACCCTATCTGCTGTAGGAGTCCGTTTTTCCGCCCCTTCCAGACCATACCCCAAAGGGCAAAGAGGCGGAAAGATGTGGTTCTGTAAGACACAGGGTTCCTTTCAGTCCACACCGAGTGATAATGCCCCTTCCAGAGGCAGAGGAGGGGGAAGGAATGGAAGACGCCGACCAAGCGGCAGAGGGGGTCCGCAAAACCAGGGCGACAGAGATACTTTTTCCTGGCAAGCCCTTCCAGCACTCCTGAGAGGAGGCCCGACTGTCTTGCTCTGGAGGCAGTCGGGGGACGCTTAACTTTGTACCCGCTGGCCTGGCGAAATTTAACTTCAGATTCATGGGTACAAACTATAATTACCAGAGGTTACGACATAAAATTCATAAACGTTCCCCCTACCACCAAAAGATTCCCAGACGTTCCACCCAATCTGCGGAATCAGGCAGCCTTAGAGATCCAGAAGCTGCTCAGAAAAAGAGCCATCCAAGCAGTCCCGGCAGACCAAATAGGATCCGGAACTTACTCAAGGTTCTTTTTAGTTCCAAAGAAGACAAGGGACTGGAGACCAATTCTGGATCTCAGCAAACTAAACACCTTCGTAGTGAAGGAGAAGTTTCGAATGGTCACGCTACAGTCAATCCTTCCTTTTCTGCAGGAAGGAGACTGGATGTGCTCTATAGATCTCAAGGGCGCGTACTACCATATAAAGATGGCCAGACCGTCCAGGAGATTCCTGCGCTTCCAGCTAGGAGCCAGTCACTTTCAGTTTCGAGCTCTGCCGTTTGACCTCACCTCAGCCCCCAGGGTGTTCACCAAGTGTATGGCAGTAGTAGTGTCTCACTTGAGACAACAAGGATTCCGGGTGTTTCCGTATCTAGACGACTGGCTCCTCTCCGCCACCTCCGAGTATCATCTGCTCCAAGCAAGAGATTACACAATCAGTCTTTGTTCCCGTCTTGGCGTTACAATCAATTTCGAAAAATCTACCTTATCGCCATCACAGCGTATCTCATTTATAGGGGCAGAACTGGACACTACTTTGGTCAGGGTCAGGCTCCCACCAGAAAGGGTTTCAAAACTAAGGGAGCAAATTGCAGTACTCCTTCAAAAGACAAAAGCAACAGCAGAACAGGTTTTGAGAGTCCTGGGATTAATGTCAGCTGCACTGGTTGCAGTCCCTCTAGGAAGAATGCACATGAGGATCCTTCAATGGCTACTGTTCGCCCAGTGGTCCTATCAGCACCTGCCGTTGTCACACGAAATTCTGATCACATCCTGCTGCAAGCAGGATCTGTGATGGTGGATGCTATCTCAAGACTTGACACAAGGTTGGCCTTTTACCCTACCAACTCCGATAGCGACAATAACCATGGACGCTTCCCTGATCGGGTGGGGGGGTTTGTTCCAGGGAAAGACGGTCCAAGGTCAATGGTCCAGAACAGAATGCAAACTGCACATCAATGTCCTAGAGCTAAGAGCGGTGTTTCTAGCGTTGCAACACTTTCACAGCGTCTTACCTCAAGGAACAGTGGCAGTCCAGACAGACAAACATGTCAGTGGTCTGGTACATCAACAAACAGGGAGGAACAAGATCTTATCCACTATGCAGAGAGGCCCTCAGGATCTGGCAATGGGCTGTCTCCACCGGACGCTTTCTGATAGCAACGCACATTCCCGGGACGTCCAACGTAATTGCGGACAGGTTGAGCAGAGCCATCCTGTTACCCCACGAGTGGTCTCTGAAATCTGAAGTGGCGGAAGCGATATTCCGCAAGTGGGGCCAGCCTTGCTGCGACCTTTTTGCATCGCCGATGAATGTCAAATGCAGAAGCTACTTTGCCCTTCTCCCTTCACCAGGGAGCGTCCCCAGAGATTCACTGGTTTATGATTGGCCCCCGGGTCTCCTTTATGCTTTTCCACCCATTCCGTTAATCACCAGGTTTCTACAGAAAGCCAAACGTCTGGAAACGACCATAATTCTAATAGCCCCATTCTGGCCTCGACGGATCTGGTTCCCCTTTCTTCAGGCCCATCAAATCGAGGAGCCATGGATTCTGGACCCAGTTCCAGACCTTTTGACCCATGCGTCAGGAGCCCCTCCTCCATCCCTGCAGGCCCTGAAATTGACAGCTTGGCTGCTCCTCTTCCCATCCTAGCCAGGTCAAGCCTTTTGTCCCCTGTGGTTAAACGCATAATTGTTTCCTCTCTTAAACCATCCACTACAAAGACTTACCGGAGCAAGTGGAAACGTTTTTCTTATTGGGCATTACAACAAGGATTAAATCCAACAGAAGCACCGGTGCACAAAATTTTGGAGTTTCTGTCTAAGATCTTTGAAGAAGGAGCATCATCATCCACAATTAGAGTCCAACTGGCGGCCATATCGAACTTTCATGTGGGTGAAAGAAATTCTTCCATCATGTCCCACAGACTTTGCAAGGCATTTATGAAAGGCACTTTCCACCTCCATCCTACCATTCGTAACCCAGTTGCTCCTTGGAATCTTAACCTAATTTTATCCCAGTTGATGTTACCCCCTTTTGAACCAGCCTCCACAGCCTCTCTTAAGTTCGTGTCATGGAAAACCTTATTTTTGGTGGCCATCACCTCCGCTCGTAGAATTTCGGAATTACACGCTCTATCTGTTCGACCTCCCTACTTGATTTGCCACTCGGATAGAGTGACATTACACACCAATCCGTCCTTTCTCCCAAAAGTTTGTTCACTTTCAAATATTAACCAATCCATCGAACTTCCCACCTTTTTCAAAAATCACACTAACAAGTTGGAATATATGCTGCATAAGTTAGACGTCCACAGACAACTCAGGTTTTATTTGCAAAGGACAAAAGATGACAGAAAATCAGACCAGCTATTTATATCCTTTGCTGACCAAAAAAAAGGTATGGCGGTTCTGAAAGTTACCTTGTCTAAATGGCTCACGGATTGTATTAAATTTATCTATTCACAGCTAAACAGCAATTACCTTTTCAACCCAAGGCTCATTCTACCAGGGCGATGGCCACATCTCTAGCCCATGCAGCCTGTTTGCCGTTGGATACTATTTGTGCGGCAGCAACCTGGGCGAAGCCTCATACCTTCATTCTCCATTATAAGTTGGACAAGAACTCCAAAGATATGGCCTCCTTTGATTCCACGGTCCTCAGGAACATTCTCCCATGAGCCACCCAGGGTAAAGGAGCTAGGGGCGCTACCCATGCGCAAGAACAAACGGCGAGATTGAACAATTTCACATAAAGAAGTTATGTTCTTACCATAACGTTCCATGTGAATTGTTCATCTCGCCTTTGTTCTTACTACCCACCCTCCATCCCCCGGCCTATGTTTTTTCTTCGGAGAACGGGATGATTTGGATTCCAGTTTAGCTTGTCTTCAACGCCTTCTTTTCAGTCTCTGGCTTCTTCTGTTGTCAGGGTACACTTCTCAGTGCCTAGGTATTTAGGGCATTGCTGCCCCTTATCTTTAAATTACTGCTAGCGCCTGGGGCGCATTGTTATCTTCTGGTGTTAGCAAACTAGATCTGAGGATTAGCACTAGGGGATTGTGGGGTAGGACTTTGCCTCGAGCTTTCTCAAGATGCAGAGCTGTAGAAGTGGCCATCTCGGAGCCGAGGATCGGCTCCGAACCCATGCGCAAGAACAAAGGCGAGATGAACAATTCACATGGAACGTTATGGTAAGAACATAACTTCTTATTTTACTTGGACAGGACTAAACCTCTCCGGAAATCTGAAGAGCTGCTGGTGGCATTTGCTGCAGGGGCAGAGGGGAAGGCCATTTCAAGGCAAACCATTTCTAAATGGATAGGCCATTGCATTCATTTCTGCTATAAGCACCATGGAAAACCTACCCCACAGGGGACAAGACCTCATTCAACCAGGGTTGCATTTACCTCTACAGCCTTTCTCAGAGGTGTCCCTACCAGGGGCATCCTAGAAACTGCTACCTGGAGTTCTTACATACTTTCACCAAGCATTATTATTATTTGCCAATTTTCTCTAAATCCAGAGCTGGTTTTGCCACTGCAGTCTATCTGGGCTTTATAGCGGATCCTAATGCTATCTAAATTCCAATTCCTCCTCCCATCCTTAGCTTTGGGAATCTACCCAAATGTGATGACTACAACGGTGAAACATGAAGAACATAGTACAGTTGTGTACACTTACTATAAATGTAGATGTTCGAGTGTATTCACTGTTGCAGTCCTGGTTACCCTCCCTCCAGCCCCCTGACTTCTTTTGGCTATACCTCTATTCCTTTTTACTATGCTTAAAAGCTTTTTGGTGTATTTGCTTTTTTGTTGGAGGTATAACCTTGTTTATATATATTTAATTGCTTCCCATTAAGGGGGCACCTGACATCTGGGGCAAGAAAAACTGATGTAATGGTGTCGGCTGCATGCTTTATACCCCTGACTATTTGACGTCATGGAAGATGAGACCGCAACCGACGTAGGACCCAAGACTTTGATAATCAGGCCGACTGAGGGCTACTGCAAGCAGATAACCCAAATGTGATGACTGCAACAGTGAATACACTCGGAACATCTACATTTATGGTAAGTGTGCACAACTGTACTTTCCATTCATTGCTGCTTCCACTGTACATGTGTGCGTGTGTGTGCCTGCGTGCATGTGTGTGTGTGAATGAATTGCCCCAGTTAGCAATAGATGGTGGTTAGTGTTATTTTGCTCAGGCTCAAATGCTGTACCTTGGGTACAAGAGCCTGAATTCTCTACCCCCTACCACCACTTGTGTTTCAAGGAGTTGAGTGCATAGCTCCAAATTGTCCAGATTTTCATTGATTGTCTGGAAGTTTTGGCTCGTACTTTTGTTCTGTCCCTCTTAAAATTTGTGGTTTTCTGGCTGGTCAGTGAGGACTGAATTCACTAAATAATGACAGCAATTTAAGTTTGTCTTCCTATCGCTCAGGAAATGCATGGTAGCACACAAAAAACTTTTATTTTAACAACTTTCTAAGATTATACAAGCAATATTTAAAATGTGTCCCTGGTTTCGGGCATTTGTCCCCCTCCCTCATATTTTTTTGCTTTTTCTAAATTTCTTGTGCTACAAAGTTGAGAGATGTGGTTGAGTGTCAAGTGCATTTTACATTGAGGTGAGAGCTTCAGGGGAAGAGAAGTTTATTGCTGCTTATGCCAAGTCTGTTTACAATGTGCAACTGTTGTTTAGCAAATTATATCACTGTTGTGCTAAAGTATTTAAAAGCATTGTCAGTAGCACAACAGGTGGTTTATTTACTTTTGATGCAGAAGGCTGTGGCTTCTGCTCCCACAGCATGTAGATGGATTGCTGATACTGTACTGTGAGGGGGTGGATGCTGCATTCTTGAGTATTTCCTAGTAACTCCTGTTTGGTATCTCTTATGCTGCAGTTTGGCTAATAAATGTTTAACTACAGTACAATGATATACTTGTACTGAACCGTTTTGTACTTGCAGTAAATTTATTTTATTTTTCTTGTTTAATGTTTATCAAAAACATTTTTAGAAGTTTTTTATTCGGTTTATTTATATGTTAGATTATCTGAATAGTTTGATTATCTGAACTACCCTAGGTCCCAATTAGTTTGGATAATCAACTCTCTACTGTACATGTGAGTCTGGGTTAGGTGTCTGAAGGCCATGCAATCAAAAACTGTCCTAGACGAAGGATGATGGTTGAAAACAGAAAGTTAGTTATGGTTTTCTAGTGGGGGCAAGCACCCCATATACCTTAGTCCAGGGACTGTGCCCACTCATCCTTTAGTTAATATTATCAACACTTTGATTAATCCAGAGTTGGATAAAGTGAAATTCCTAGGAGGATTTTCTTAATTTGTCAGGTTTTCACCTTCTGCTACATGTCTGGTCACATGATTGTCAGATGTTTGTACTGTTTTCAGTTCATGTAATAATTTGTATCTTTTTTGTAGACCAAAGAGCAAGAGTCTATAAAACATCTTACTGAACAACTTCAGTCTAAAGAAGTTGAACTCCTACAGCTTAAGACTGAAATAGAGACTTACCATGGTGAGTACTTCAAGCACAAAGGCTTTAAAAGCATCTAGTAATACTGCATCTTTGTCATGAAGTAATTTCCTTGTAATGTAATCACTATTGCTCAGTCTTTATATTTAAAAAAAAAAAAAAAAAAAAAAAAAAAGAGTAATGCTATGAGCAGATTGTTCTTGACATTCATCGTGTTACACAGCTGCAGTCATTATACTTGGGTTATCCTGCCATCAGGCGGTCCCGCAGCCAGAGTTCCAAAGTTTCGGTCCAGCGTCGGTTGCTGTTGCTTCTTCCCTGACGTCAGTGCGCCAGGGGTATATAAGATGCATCCGACGCCATTTTCTTCAGTTTTTCTTGCCGCGCAGTGCCCGAAGCAGAAGCAGTTCGCAAGTGCTGGTCAGCCAACTCCTGAGATTTTTGAAGTCGAATTTCAGATCCGAAGTCTTCAATAAAGCTAAGTACCCCGTTGGGGAAACTTTTTTCTTGCCTCAGACCAATGTCAGAAAAAGTTAATAATTGTATTTCTTGTGGGAAGCAAATACCTCATAAGGACTTCCACTCTTACTGTATCCCATGCCTAGACCCCGATCACGACGTCACTAGTTGTCGGTTTTGTGCTAGATTTAACAAACGCACTATAAAAAGACGTTTTGATTTTGCTTTGCACTACTTTGGCCGAAGGTTCAATTATACCATGCCGTCGGATCAACCGACGACCGCAAAAACGCAAGGACAAGGATAAAGACAGGCATCCGAGGTCCAAAACCGACGACGAAACCTCTTCTAGGCCAGTCGCCGGTTCTCAGTGAGGCGCTTTCGCAGCCCCTGACACCCGCTACCTCAGAGCCACAGGCTGCCTCCGACTCCCACGTGGAGACATCTAGGCCTCTGGAAACTCAAGGTATTGGGCCTACGGAAACTAATCCCTCAGATGGGTCCGGAGCCGCTGAGCAGGCATCGGCTTCTGAGGGTGTTTTCAGACCTTCACAACTTACCATTAAAACAACAGCCAAGACAAAAGTACCATTAAAGACAAAGAAACAAGTACAGCATTCTCCTGGACAGTCCTCCATGCCTAAGAAACAGATGCTTAAAATGGCCGAAGACCTCATTATCCCCCTCCTGAGAAAAGGCCTAGGCAGGATACAGACTATGATTCCTCTGATCAGGTTTCCATTTCCTCTGATTCCTCTTCAGACCAGGGATACTCTCTGCCCCCCCCTATGAGGACTCTGATGCTGAAGAATCTATCCCTTCAGCCTCTCCTCCTGAGGATTATTCTTTTGGGGAAACTTTACATACCATGAGGGAACATTTCCATTGGGAAAGTCAGGATTACTCGGAATCCAAGAAAAGGCTCAGGGATTTCCTTTTATTGCCTCAGCACAGGCCCTTGGCTATTCCGTCTGTGCTAGATATTGTGGATGATGTGTTCTCTGAATCCAGCTCATCTCCCGATTCTTTGCCCCCTGCACCAGCCAAGCCAGATAGACTCTCACAAGTTTCTTTATAAAAACCCTTCGGCTGATCCAGAAACTATTTCCCAGAGTCCAAAAGGGGTTAAGGCTTCCATTGCAAAAAAATCCAGTACCCTCTGACAGAGATTCCAGAGTTTTGGATAGATGGGGGAAAAAAGTATACACTTCTGCAACTTCAGCAGTAAGAGCTTTAAATTGCCAGTTTCACATGCTTAAGTACAAACAGTATTTAATGGCTCAGTTAAAACAGAAAATGCTTGCAAGCTCAGAAGCTCCTGATTGTAAAGAAATGCAGGATTTATTGAATGCAGTTGAACAGGTGGGAAAACATACTCTACAATGTGGTTTTGATTCTTTAGAGGCCTCTTGTAGAGCCGCAGTTACAGGTTCTGTGATTCGAAGACAAAAAAGAACAGAGTTTACCTGATCATGTTAAGGCAAAATTATTGGATGATCCTTTACAGCATGATACCTTGTTTGGTGTTAATGCAGAAGAGGTGTTAAAGAAAATGGAGGATAAAGCTAAATCTATGCAAACAGTCAAGGATTTCTTACAGGTACAGCCACCTCAATTTAGCAGAAATTGGCCAACAAAGAATTGGTCCTTTCCAGTGTCAGACAGGCCACAGAGAGGCAGATACAGACGCCCAAGAGGCAGAACTCAACCCCAAGGCTCAAACAGACAACGACAGTGGGGCACCTCAACCCCAAAAGGAGGTGAGGACAAGTCTCAACCTTACAGGAAACAGTCACAATGACTTTCCCCTTTGTACCCCAAACACTTCCCTTTTGGAAGCCCCCTTAGGGGGAAAACTAGCACTTTTTTCTCAAAACTGGCAAACAATCACCCAAGACAAATGGGTTCTGAATATTGTGTCTCAAGGTTACAGGTTCCACTTTCATACTTTACCAGAGCTAAAAGGAATGCCAGACCTGCCACAAAATCAATGGGCAGAGGCACAAAAACAAATTTCAGCCCTCATGGACATGAGAGCTATTCAAAAAGTACCACAACAGGAACAAGGGCAAGGATTTTACTCAAGACTCTTCCTGGTCCCCAGAAAGGACAAGGCCTGGAGGCCCATACTAGACCTTTCAATTCTAAATACTTACCTGGATATTCCGAAATTCAAAATGTTGGCATTACAGCAGCTTCTACCCATGCTGGGTAAGAAGGCTTGGCTTGTTACTCTGGACCTCAAAGAGGCATATCTGCATGTCCCTATCAGACAAAATTGCAGAAGATACCTCAGATTCAAAGCTGGTACAATGCACTACCAATTCTTTGCACTGTCCTTTGGCTTATCTACTGCGCCCAGGGTCTTCACAAAGTGCCTGGCACCTGTAATTGCATTTTGCAGACAAAAAGGAATTCAAATATATCCATACCTGGACGACTGCCTCATTCAAGCAGAGACAAAGGACGTTCTTCTACAGCATCTGGCGTTTGTAAAAAGGCTGCTAATTTCTCTAGGGTACACAGTAAACAAAAAGAAGTCAAAACTAGTGCCCTCACAACAGATTACGTTTCTGGGTGCCAGCTTAAATACAACAGCCCAGATGGCTTACCTCACGCCAGACAAACAAGTTCAACTAACTCAATATTTTCAACTACTGGCAAAAAAGTCCCATCTCCCTGCAAGAAAAATTCTGCAGGCCCTGGGATTCATGGCATCCTGCATACTAATACCATATGCCAGACTGCATATGAGGAAATTACAATGGTACCTAAAAAGTGTTTGGACTCAACACTCTTACAGCTTAGAAGCAGTAATACCAATGATTCCCTGCCTACAACATGAGTTTCGATGGTGGGCACAGGCATGTCACCTAAACAAGGGTCAGCCTTTTACCCTACCCACAGCCAGACAGACTCTAACAACAGATGCTTCGGATTACACCTGGGGAGCACACATGGCAGGAAAATGCATTCAGGGCAAGTGGACCACAGACCAGATGCATCTTCACATCCATCAAAAAGAGATGTTGGCTGTTCAAAATGCCCCCAACAGCTTTCAAGGACCTTCCGCATCCAGGACAATTATTATTAAAGACAGACAACACCACAGTAATGTGGTACATAAGCAAGGGGGCACTCATTCTTATCCCCTATGCAGGCAAGCCGTGACCTTGTGGAACACAGCTCTAACGTTTCAAGTTCACCTGCAAGCACAATTCCTGCCAGGAAAGAAAAATACTCTGGCAGACTATCTAAGCAGAAATATCATGGACCCTCACGAATGGAAATTGAATCCACGAATCTTCAGCATGGTAATGCAAAAATGGGGATGCCCAGACATAAATCTTTTTGCCTCCCCACTGAATTGCCAACTACAAAAATTCTGCACAAGGACTTATCACAAACAAGCATGGAAAGTGGATGCTCTTTTGTTCAGCTGGAAAAACCTAAAAGTTTATGCCTTCCCGCCACTGCCTCTCCTTTCAAAGGTACTCCTAAAAGCCAGACAAGAAAAATCACAGATGATCCTGATTGCTCCAGACTGGCCATGCCAGCACTGGTACCCTATCTTAAGGAACTTGGCTCAAGGCCCACCATGGATTTTGCCTCAAATTCCACACCTTCTGACTCAACAAAACAATCAGATCCTGCATGGTCAGCACAAAACCCTAAACCTGGCTGCATGGCAGATTCATTAGTCAAACAGGCAACACCTCTCTCTAAAGCTGTGATGGATGTTATTTTGGAGGCCAGGAGGCCTAGCACCAGGAAAGCTTACTCAGAAAAATGGAAGAGATTCTGTGCCTAGAACCAGGCTCAAAACCTTGAACCTCTAGTTCCAAACATTCCTCAGATTTTACAATACTTAACTGAGATGCTGGACAGAGGCCTATCCTTCTCATCAATTAAGATCCACGCCTCTGCCATTTCAACACATTACAACACAGACCCTCCATTATTCTCTCATCCCTTGCTAAAACAGCACCTCAGAGGGGCTAAAAACATAAGACCGCCCCGGAGAGCACCAACTTGGGACCTCAATTTCGTTTTGGAAAAACTAACCCTGCCACCTTTTGAGCCAGCCAATACAGCCGATCTAAAATTTTTATCATGGAAAACAGCTCTGCTCCTGGCAGTAACTTCAGCACGAAGAGTCTCAGAGCTACAGGCATTAATGAGTGGAACCTTTTATAATTTTTCATCAGGACAGGGTTTCTTTAAGGACAAAAACCCTACCTTTATGCCAAAGGTGGTATCTAGTGTGGCTCTTAACCAAACCATCCATTTGCCAACTTTTTATCCAAACCCCCAGAATAAAGGGGAGAAACTTCTGCATTCTTTGGACATACACAGGCAGCTACGCTTCTACTTGGACAAAACAAATGCTTTCAGGAAAACTGAGCAACTGTTTGTAGCATATGCTGCAGGATCACAGGGCAAGGCTATCTCAAAGCAGACTATATCCAAATGGATAGGACACTGTATATGTTACTGCTACACACAGCATGGAAAATCAGTCCCAAATAACATTAGGCCACATTCCACCAGGGCAACAGCCACTTCAACATCCTTTCTCAGAGGAGTACCTACCAAGGAAATTTTGGAGGCTGCAACTTGGAGTTCAGTGCACACCTTTACCAAGCATTACCACCTGCCTCTTTACTCTAAATCCAGAGCAGGATTTGCCACTGCAGTTCTGCAGGGCCTCATAGCCAATCCTAACTCTTTATAGACCAGCCACCTTAGTTTTGGGATTCTACCCAAGTGTAATGACTGCAGCAGTGTAACACGATGAACATAGTACAGTTTTGTACCTTCCATAAATGTAGATGTTTGAGTGTTCACACTGCTGCAGTCCAGGTTACCCTCCCTCCATCCCCTCTGAACTAGCTGGACTTATCTATACCTTTCTGTCTTATACAACCTTTGTGGTGTATTTGCTTGTAACTGAAGGTATTGTTTTTATTTTTATATGTATATTTTTTATTAGCAATATGTATTGCCTTCCTACTTGGGGGCACCTGACATCTGGGGCAAGAAAAACTGAAGAAAATGGTTTCGGATGCATCTTATGTACCCCTGGCGCACTGACGTCAGGGAAGAAGCGACAGCAACCGATGCCGGACTGAGACTTTGGAACTCTGGCCAACTGCGGGACCGCCTGACGACAGGATAACCCAAGTGTAATGACTGCAGCAGTGTGAACACTCGAACATCTACATTTATGGTAGGTACAAAACTGTACTTTTTGACTTGCTTATCAAATGTAAACCTAAAAGTGCTGTAGCAGCGAATAATAAATCCTAAGACTTGGAGCTTAACTTCAGTCTTTAGCTGTAGCAAGCTCTTGTAGTGTATTGAGTGGTGCGTTTGCGCTCTGAAATTGGAGAAAAACGTACACTTGGTAAGAGCTTCCTTTCTACCAGACCCAATCTTAATACTTGGGGTGCTTAACGAGACCTCATGCCAAGGGGTAACAGGACATAGTACTGGTTGCAAGGAATAGGGCCAGAAGTCAAAATAGCTTTTAAAAGTGGGTAAGATGTCACTCTACTACACTTAGAAAGTGTGATAGAATGAAGTATCTTACAGCTTTTAAAAGTAGTGTTTTTTTTTTCCACTCAGAGGATCACTTTATTTTTGCCTGCAGTATCTCTTATCCTTCTGTGAGTCTGCAGAATGTACAAGATTTTGAATCCTATTTTTCTGATAAATCAGTGAAAATTAGTCAGTCACTTATGCCAGACATTGGAGTTTCATACCTATTATTGTTCAGAAAATACATGTTAATGCAAAACAATTGTCACCCCCCCCCCCAAAAAAAAAGAATTATTTACCAAGGAAGTTGAGACGTATGCTGATGTCTGTCTTAGAGTGTTCCTTGAGTACTTTACTGGCTTTCAAAGCTGATAAAACACTTCACTCTCCTACACTTTCTCAAAAAGAACCTGCAGTTCAAAATCAACCCTCCGGTAAAGAATTTGGGAACCCCTCAAGCTCTGTAAGCATCCAGCATTTTTCTGGTTAGAGAGCTAAACTGCATTGTGTATGTGATTTGTTTTCACATGATCCGATTGCTGAATTGAATATGTACTCCAAAATGGAGTCACATGTATCAACTGTTTCTACAGTATCTTGACTAGCACACAATGCAGTTGGTGACTCTGCAGGGGCAGTCAGAAGTTCAGAACAGACTTGTTGACTGAAGATAGCTGCTATCACACTTCTGCTGAATATATGCTTTGGTGTTCAGATTTTTATTTCCGTAAAAATGTAACTATGCTTAGTTAGTCTTGCCCATTAGTTTACTGATTGCAGCCTCACAATATTTTAAAGGCCGCAGCTGCCCATGGTAGAACCTGGGTGTGTAACCCCCCCCCCCCCACTTCATTTGGTGTAATTTTCTGTAGCAGAACTGCACAACTGAAGGGTGGTTAACCTCCTCAACAGAGTTTACCTCAAGTGGTAAAGACTCACAAAGATAGCTTCAAGCAGGTGAATCCCATTTTGTAAAAGAGGTAATTGATACAGGTACCCAACCCACTGTGCTCAAAATTAACAGTATATGTAAAATCCCCATATGGAGTTCTTAAGGACTACTGCTGTTATGTGAACTATTATGACAAGAGGCACAAGATTCACTCCTAGACCCAGAAACAGAGTGGGAATTAAATATAGAGAGATAACTACTTCCCTTTTATAAATCAGCAGTTCAGACCAAGCAAGACATTCTCCTGCCAGTAGAATACATATATGTGGATAAAAAAACATATTCCCAGATCTACCCCTTATATGAAACATTTGTCGTAATAATGTAATGAAATTATCGACGATTTTTATATAACATTTACTTAAACATGTTGGGTGGCACAGTCATCTGTTACATTACATTAATGAGATGGATTTGTTACAGTGGGGCAAGAACCCTTATGATATGCAGGATGCCAGTAGTAATATCAAGTTTATATCTGGTAAGTGGCAGCAGCAAACTAAGGTAGATTTAAGCTTGTATCCCAATGGTAACACAGAGGGTTTTGATTGAGAATCTGATCATAACCCAGATGTCCTTCAAGGATGCATCTGCAGTCCTTACAAATGGGTTGCCCTGTCGTCAGGCAGCCCTTCGGTCGGCCGGATTCCAAAGTCTGGGTCTGGCATCGGCTGGTGTCGCACTTCACCCGACGTCATAGCTGCAGTTATTCGGGTATAAAGGCATCAGCCGACGCCATTTTCCTCAGTCTTTCTTGCCGCGTGGCACCCGAAGCAGAAGCTGTTCGCAAGTGCCGGTCGGTCAGAACCAGAGATTACTACTACCGAATACTACTTCGAAGACTTCTAAAAAGCTAAGTACCCCGTTGGGGACTCTTTCTTGCCTCAGCCGATGTCAGAAAAAGTGAATAACTGTTTAACTTGTGGGAAACAAATACCTCATAAAGATTTCCACTCTTACTGCTTACCTTGTCTCGGCCCAGACCACGACGTCGCAGCTTGTCTAGCCTGTGCTTCTTTTAACCGGCGGACGCTTAGACGTCGGTCGGAGTTTGCTGAGGAGTTTTTCGGCTCCGATTTTGCTTATATTATGCCGTCGGATCCTCCGACTGCGCAAATATCTAAAAAACGCAAGGAAAAGGACCGACACTCGCGGTCCACGGTTTCGGCCGAAACCGCGGTTAAGCCAACCGCGAGTGTCTCGGTTTCGGCTGAAACCGAGCAAGCGGTTCCTCCTTCAGCTGAAAACTTTCCTTCTGCCGAGGCCTCTACCAACCTCGTCGAATCGGCTTCTGATATCCCACCTGCTGTTACAGTTTCTCAGGAATTATCAGACACTATTCCCTTGGATATTTCAACCCCTGCATGTGGAGCTGCTAGGCCACCTGCAGCCATGTCCATTAAGGCCTTTGCCAGGGTTAAAGCAGCTAAAACTACTAAATCTGTGCCTGCTAAGCCCCCCTCTCACAGGCCTAGCTCTAGTTCACAAATGCTTAGTTTAGCAGAGGATCTCATTTCTTTAATCCGAGGATCCCAACCTCAACCAGGCAGGGCCTCTCACCCGCCTCCAGAGAAGAGGCCTAGAGTAGAGCCCCCTGAGCCAGTGTCTACAGATGATTCCTCTGATGACTCAAATGATTCAGACCCTCCAGAGACCCCATACTCTCCTTATGAAGACTCCGATGGTGAAGAGTCAATTCCTTCTGCCTCTCCACCTGAGGAATTTTCCTTTGGGGAAACCCTGCATGCTATGAGGGAACAATTTCAGTGGCAGGGCCAGGATTTCTCAGATTCCAGAAAAAGGCTTAGAACTTTTCTGCATTTACCACAACATAGGCCTTTAGCTATACCTCCAGTTCTTTCTGTTGTAGATGATGCATTTAATGATGCTTGTACTGCTCCTGATTCTCTGCTTCCGGCCCCTGTTAAGCCCGATAGATACTACAGCTTCCCGGACACACATTACCACTTGTATAAGGCTCCCCTTGCAGATCCAGAGACTATCTCCCAGGGACCTAAGGCTGTAGCAGCCACCTCTGCCAAAAACCCCCTCCCCTCTGAAAGGGAATCCAGATCCTTAGAGAGATGGGGTAAAAAAGTTTACACTTCTGCTACTCTTTCAGCTAGGGCCTTGAACTGTCAATTTCACATGATGCAGTATCAAGAATTCTTGCTAGATCAGTTAACCAAAAAAGTGTCCTCAGATGAGACAGTAGACAAAAAATATGTGCAGGAAATGGTACATAACATTCAACAAGTCAGTAACCATTCCCTAAAATGCGGCTATGATGCACTGGAGGCTTCCTTTAGATCAGCCATGACTGGCACAGTCATCAGAAGGCATGCATGGCTAAAAGAACAGGCCTTACCAGACCATGTCAAATCAAACTATTAGATGCTCCTATGGATAAGATCAATTTGTTTGGCTCTCCTGCACAACAAGTGCTGAAGAAGATGGAAGAGAAGGCAAAATCTGTCCAAACAGTAAAAGATTTCTTACAGGTCCAACCTCCGAGATTTAGCAGGAATTGGCCCTCCAAGAATTGGTCCTTTCCAGACTCCTCCAGAACTCAGAGAGGCAGGAATAGGTGTTCAAGAGGCAGAAGCCAATCCAGGGGTGCCTACAGAGGACGTCAGTGGCAGGGCAACAACCAGCGAGGCACAGCCACAGACACAGCCACTACCACAACTACAGGTCAATCACAGTGACTTGGCTCTGGCACCGCCTACCAGGGAACAACTGCAAGCACCCTTAGGAGAGAAGCTAGCCTTATTTGCAACAAACTGGCATTACATCACAAGAGACAAGTGGATTTTACAGATAAGAGACCAAGGTTACAGGTTTCACTTCCATACTCTACCAGGGAAGAGAGGAATGCCAAACCTACCTCCAAACCAAAAGTCAGAAGCACTAAAACAAATATCCAAATTATTAAGGATGAGAGCTGTAGAAAAGGTGCCATCTATGGAGCAAGGGGAAGGGATTTTACTCCAGACTCTTCCTGGTACCAAGAAAAGAAGGCAAATGGAGACCTATTCTCGACTTGTCCGCTTTAAACACATTCCTCTTTGTTCCAAAATTCAAAATGCTGACCCTACAGCAGCTTCTTCCCATGGTGGGCAAGGAGTCTTGGCTGGTGACTCTAGATCTCAAGGAGGCATACCTGCACGTCCCCATACGACCAAACTGCAGAAGATACCTCAGATTTCTTGCAGGATCAGAGCATTATCAATTCTCAGCATTGCCCTTTGGCTTATCTACTGCGCCCAGAGTGTTCACGAAATGCCTGGCATCAGTAGTTGCTCATTGCAGGCTTCAGGGAATCCAAATCTACCCATACCTGGACGACTGCCTGATACAAGCGGACAACAAAAGCAAACTAGCAGAAGATTTACAAAGGGTCATTTATCTGCTACAAGCCCTGGGATACACAGTCAATATAAGAAAGTCAAGACTGATACCATCCCAGAGAATAACCTTTTTGGGTGCAGAATTGGACACATCAAGGCAAATGGCATTCCTAACAGTAGAAAAACAGGAGCAGCTACCTCTCTACTTCTTGACTTTAACAAAGCAGAACCATCTGACAGCAAGAAAAGTACTGCAAGCCTTGGGCTTCATGGCATCCTGCATAATATTGGTTCCTCATGCCAGACTACATATGAGAAAACTACAGTGGTACCTAAGGAATTTATGGTCTCAGCACAAGCACAGCTTAGAAACACAGATTCCCATTATTCCATGCCTGAAGCAAGAATTCCTATGGTGGGCTCAGGCTTGTCAATCAAACACAGGATTGCCCTTTCACAGTGCTCAACCAAGCCAAACCATCACGACAGACGCCTCAGACCTCGGTTGGGGGGCACACATGCTGGACAAGTGCATACAAGGCTTATGGTCTCAAAACCAGCTGCACCTACACATAAATCTAAAGGAAATGCTGGCAGTAAAACTGGCAATTATTCAGGCATTCAGACCATTCCTTCAACAGGGTCTATTGATGATAAGGACAGACAACACCACAGTTATGTGGTACATCAACAAACAGGGAGGCACACATTCGTATCCTCTTTGCCGGATGGCACTGGATCTCTGGAATGTGGCCCTGAGCTACAACATTCAGTTAAAGGCAATTTTTGTACCAGGAAAAGAAAACATTCTAGCAGACATTTTAAGCAGGACTACCACGGATGCCCACGAATGGATGCTGCATCCGGACATCTTCAAAACCATTACAAGAAAATGGGGACTCCCAGAAATAGACTTATTTGCATCCCCACGCAATCACCAACTCAAGAAATTCTGCACAAGGACGTACCACCCACTTGCTTGGAAGGTGGACTCCCTATCCTTCAGTTGGAAAAACCTGACAGCATATGCATTCCCACCACTTCCTTTGATGCACAAAGTGCTATTGAAGATCAAAGAGGACCGTCCAAGGATCATTCTGATATCTCCAGACTGGCCAAGGCAACATTGGTACCCATTACTGAGGAGCATGTCTCGGGAACAAATATGGCCACTACCCCTGGTTCCCTTGCTGTTAACACAGAACAACTACAACAATCTGCATCCAAACCTGAAAACTCTGCAGCTGACTGCCTGGAACATTGCATAAGACCAATTAACCCAAATTTATCCCAAAGGGTTAAAGACATAATCCTTGAGGCTCGCAGACCCTCAACAAGAAAAAATTATTCAGCAAAATGGAAAAGATATCTCATTTGGAGTACTGCAAAAGGAGAAGATGTGTCTCTGGTAAACATAGCCAACATTCTGGAATACTTGGCAGAGCTCTTCCACACAGGCCTGTCCTATTCCTCCATCAAGATTCATGCATCAGCTATTTCAGCAGAATACGACTTGGATCCTCCTGTCTTCTCACATCCTCTGCTCAGACAGTTTCTGAGAGGAATTAAAAATGTAAAGCCTCCTAGGAAGCCTCCATTACCAGCATGGGACTTGAACTTTGTGCTAGAAAAATTAACACTTCCTCCTTTCGAACCAGCAGCAACAGCAGAACTGCAATACTTATCATGGAAGACTGCTTTCCCACTGGCAATCACTTCAGCAAGAAGGGTATCTGAACTTCAGGCATTAATGGCAGTGCAACCCTTCCTGATCTTCCATCAAGATAGAGTGTCCATGAGAACAAATCCTTCCTTTATGCCTAAGGTGGTTTCCAGAGTTTCTTTAAATCTGGCTATCCACCTACCTACATTCTTCCCTAACCCACAGAACAGGGGAGAAAGACTGCTGCATACCTTGGATGTACATAGGCAATTACGCTACTACCTGGACAGGACCAAGGGCAATAGAAAAACTGACCAGCTACTGGTAGCATATGCAACAGGAAGGGAAGGAAAAGCAATTTCAAAACAGACAATCTCCAAGTGGATAGGAAATTGCATTAGATTTTGTTGCTCCTACCATGGAAAGAAAACTCCAGAGAACATCAGGCCTCACTCTACAAGGGCAACAGCCACTACCACAGCCTTCTTACGAGGAGTGGCTACCAAGGACATTTTAGAAGCTGCTACTTGGAGCTCCGTGCATACATTTGCCAAGCATTATAATTTACCTTTATACTCTAGATCCCGAGCAGGCTTTGCCACTGCTGTTTTGCAAGGGATCCTAACTACACCATAACTTTATTTGTCCACCTCCCCCAGTTTGGCTATGGTATTCTACCCATTTGTAAGGACTGCAGATGCATCCTTGAAGGACATAGTACAGTTTTGTACCTACCATAAATGTAGATGTCCGATAGGAATGCATCTGCAGTCAGGATTACCCACCCGCCTTCCCCTCTGTGGTGCTCCTAGGGTATTTGCCCTCCTTATAGCTAGCTGGGGGAATCTATTATGGTGTATTTGTTTGTATATATGTACGTACATGCTTATTTTTTGTGTTTGCTCTCTACTATTTGGAATCATTGGCATTTATCCAAATTTACCCTTCCAAGAGGGCACCTGGCATCTCGGGCAAGAAACACTGAGGAAAATGGTGTCGGCTGATGCCTTTATACCCGAATAACTTCAGCTATGACGTCGGGTGAAGTGCGACACCAGCCGATGCCAGACCCAGACTTTGGAATCCGGCCGACCGAAGGGCTGCCTGACGACAGGACAACCCATTTGTAAGGACTGCAGATGCATTCCTATCGGACATCTACATTTATGGTAGGTACAAAACTGTACTTTCTGGTGTGTTTGAGAAGTGGATACCAAGAAATTCATCTTGAGAGAAAAACTTCTTGCTGCATTGCTTGACATAGAAAATGACCAGCACTTTGTCTTCACAAAAGAAGCCTTGATGCTGAAGTCTTTCTTCATGAGCTTGGCTTATGTTCAGGGCTTCCAAACCTGAGAGGTTTTAAGGGCCTTAAGTACATGTCAATATTCTGTCTTCATTGTATCCATTGACTAACTGCATAAAAGACATCCAAAGATACATGAAGAGTCTGCTGCCATAACAGTCATTCCATCTCTCAGTGGATCCCCTTCGATTCATAAGGAAGGATTTCTTGTCTTGGGTTGCACAGGTGGACATTGGACAGGGTTCCCTGTGTCTCCACCATGCT
This sequence comes from Protopterus annectens, assembly GCF_019279795.1. Classification (NCBI taxonomy): domain Eukaryota; kingdom Metazoa; phylum Chordata; order Ceratodontiformes; family Protopteridae; genus Protopterus; species Protopterus annectens. Next base: position 271,223,533 of record NC_056731.1, read on the forward strand.
ATGCAATACATTAACATCCTACACTCTGATCTGCCCTGGGATGGGAGAGGTTCAGCTGGCACATCTCTGAGTAAGTAGCTCCTGGAACAGGATCATTTGAAGCAGACAAACAGACTTGGATGAGGTTATACCTTATTATTGGCCCTAAGAAATTTCCAAAGCAAGCTTAAGCTTTACCTTATTAAAGGTTATAAGTGATAACATTGTAGTGATATGATTTATAAGTAAGCAGGGTGCACAATTCCTCTAACTTTGGAGATTTTGATGATGGTACTTGAGGCTGAAGTCTAGCTAGGATTACACCTATTGGTTATCCACATCTTCTCAAACAAGAACTTGCTACCAGACAGTTTGAATGGGTCTTGCATTAACAGCTGTGAGTGGAAATTAAATGCTCAGGTGTTGAGGGACACCAGCAAAATTATATGTTGCCCCTTGGTGAATCCCTGCACCTCAAAAGAAAACCAGCAGCCACACAGTTCAGATATTCTGCTACATTTTCCCAAGTTCCCTAGACCTGAACTATGGATGCCTTCATTATATCATGGAAGGGCGGCATACTTTATCTCCCTTGCCTCCCATCCTGAGGGTGCTTCTGAAGGCAAGGATAGAGGAGGTACATTTTCGTTTGTTTTCCAACTTATGGCTCATGCAAGCCTAGATCTAAAATGAGGCTGTCTGTCATTACTCATTAGTATTAAAGCCAAAAGCTTACACAGCTCAGCATTGAAAACTTGCACAGACTGCTAGCCCCTTCCCTATATCCATAATGCTTTGCTAGGCAATTTCCTTTCCACTTCTTTTTCTGTGCCTAGAGCTCACATCTTAGAGATATCCACAGCCACTTTGGAGAGTTTTGAGCCTTTTTTCAGCTCTGTCTAGTATTTTCCTGCTACAGAAGTATTGATGTCCTTCCATGCCACTGTAACAGTATTCATTACAAAAAGGATCCCTTGCCTAGGGCAGCCCGATATCTGGCCAATATACCAAAGTGGTTGTTATAGGGACATTATACGTCACACGTATGCTCCCTGCTCACAGTGTAGGGTATAATGGTGATGTGCAGACGTCCATACCTCTGAACTTCTTTGTCACCAGTCCAGATGCCATCTCTGATGTTCAATCTAAATGGTCTTTCATCTGCTGGTTGCCAAGCCATTTTCAGATAAATGCCCCAATGGGGTTTTTCTTATCTTATTTTTTGTTATTGTTAGATTACATGTCACCTGGAAAGGGGAATTGCCAGTGTGGTAGACAGATTCCACATAAGGACCGTTATGAGCAGTGTGTGTTTAGGTGCTTCTCACAACCATACGTCTTGTCCCATTTCTCAGGCATTTGTCCCTAAAGCTCTGCATAGTCATCTCTCCTCTATAGCTGTTTACCTAGAGAAACAATGTTTTAAATTGTTGGTTCATGGTACAATGGAGGATTTGTCCTGGCCTGAGAGTCAGCCATCCATGAAGAAGGCAACCAAGAAAGTTTGATCGGATTCTGCTGTGCCGCCTCCCTGGCTAGTGAAAGCCTGGAGGATTGCCCAGTTTTTCAGTCCGATTCCTGTGCTGCAACTGCTTCAGAGGTCGGCATGGACTCAGCTTCTCGCACGTCCTTGGAGCATCTATAGACATCCATTTTGGATGTTCAAGGGAAACATTGCTGATTATATCCAAAGTGCCTAGGGTTGTTCCTCAGATTCTTGTTAGAGAGAAGATTCCAACTACACTGTGCGTCAGCAGGGGTCCGAACTGCATAAGATGATATGTGATCCTATCTCGCCTACATTCTGACTGATGGGTTCGGAGCCGATCCCTCGGCTCCGACTCGGCACGCTTATGCCAAAGAGCGAAGTCTCTTATTGGCTGAGCTTACTATATCCCAGGATGCACCACTACCAGTCCCCCAGATCTCGTTTGCCGCTAACTAGCGAAGACGTGGTCTCGAGCTGGCTGAGCTGAGTAGTATTTTACTTACTTTTTTCTGTCAGAAATTTGCTGTTCCTGTCACAACAAGCTGTTTTAACGGCTACTCTGTGCTTTGTGTAGTGATTGGAGTTTTTTTTGTGAAAACTTGTAGTGTGATTGGGCGTTGTTTTCTGATTTCAGGCCTCCTTCATCTGAGGGCCTTTCCCGGTCAGTCAACCCCTCTCAAACCTTTGGGATTTCAGATCCCCTTGAGTTTATTGTTTTTCCGGATTGTTTAAATCGGCAGTTGTAAACTGATTTTTGTAGAGTCAGTTAAGTTAAGTCAAATTAGGATAGTGTTGTTCTTGCTGTCAGACAATTTCTGCATTATTGGTCATAATGTCTCAGAATCCTAGGCCTTCGGGCTTTAAAAAATGCACCAAATGTAATTTTAAAATGTCAATCACAGATGACCACTCTCTCTGTGTTTATTGTTTGGGTGCAAAACATTTACAAGAGTCATGCAGCGTGTGTCACGCTTTTCCTCGAGGGTCCTCCAGGAGAGGAAAAATAAACTGATTCTTAAAGGCTTAATAAAACCCTCCTTTGAAGAAGCTTTAGCATCCTCTCCTTCTCCAGCTAAAAAGAAAAAGGCGTCGGCTCCGACCAGTCCATCGGATCCGGCCGCCAAAAGACATAGGCAGGCTTCTCCTTGGCTCCAAGGACTTCGGGCCGAGGAACGGTCTGCCTCGATGCCACCAGTCTCGACTCCTCTGGCCGAGCCGATGGCTGGGGCATCGAGGCGGGTCACCTTCGGCTCCACTGGTCTCGGAGCCGACAAGGGTTCCCGCTCAGACACTTCCTCCTCGGCCAAGTCCTCCTCGCACCGATGGAAACTAGTGTGGGTATTCCTTGGCGCCGATAGTCATCGAGTCGCCTCGAGCGGTCCCCTACCCCTTTGGGGCCGTTGGAGAGGCCATCTCGAACCCGTTCAGTATCCTCTAACTCATCGAGGATGTCCGATCCGGATATAGACAGGGTGCTCCAAAGACTGTTCCAGTCCCCAGTCTTTCAAAAATTTGTTTGCTCCGACCCAGTTGGCTTGGAGCCGATAGCCCATCTATCCATTGCTATTCCTCCTCCGACCGCTTGCTCCGTGGAGCAGGTGCTGTTGGAGCCGGTGGAGATCTTAGGGTCGGCTCCGACCCTTACTCCAACCCGGCCTTGGGTCTGAGTTTGGTACACGGACTTCTTCGGCTGGACCGGGGTGATGTTTGGGACCTATGCTATCGGTTCCGAGCCTCCCTCTCGGTGCTTGGCTGCGGGACTTCCGTCGGCTATCATGGCTCGGGACCGGACACTCCCAGGATTCTGGGGTCCGGCTTTCAGAGCTATGAGGAGTGCCTTGGCCAAGTCTTGCCATCTCTCCGGCTTTACCGGCACCTTCCCTGGGCGTGGAGACTGGGTCTTTGGCAGTTCCCCTGTCCGTAGGCAGCGGAGCCCCTGGGCCTGAGGTTACCCCATTGGGGTTCCCTCCTCCTGAGGGTTCTTGAGTTGTCTTCAGAGGAACCCCCAAGGAAGAGATCGTGCAAGAGGAAGCACGTGGACTCCCGAGTCTATTACATCGGACACTGATCTTGATGATGCGGAGGGGTCCCGAAGTCGTCCTCGGATGATGTCTCATTTGCAGACATCTTAGAGATCCTCAAACAGCGAGGCGGCTGGATATCCAAACCCCCTCTGCTGATGAGTCAGTGCTCCTCAAGGCCTTTGGGGCTCAGCCCTCCGCCTCCTGGGTGTCTCCGCCCTTGACGAGCTCCTGGATTTAGTTTGTCGAAGGCGTGGGAACATCCAGATACCGTGGAACCAGTCCCTTCTCGTCCTAATAAATTTTTGTCTGCCCCACCCGAGAAGGAGTTCCTCACTAAAGGCGTGGCTGTAGATGCCATGGTGGTGGCATCTGCTACACAACAGGACGTGGCAGAGGCTTCAGCGTCCGTCCATCCTCCTAATAAGGAGTCTAGGAGCATGGACAGGTGCGAAGCGCACCCTGACTTCAGCGGCCTTTACTTTAAGGTCTCTGAATTATTTGGCACATTTTACCAGGCTTCAGAGGGATCTGGTCAAGGAGCTGTCAGATTCCTCTCGGGTAACCTACCTGAGCAGCTAGCCCAGTCGGTTAGCTCTCAGTTGGCTATCCTCACGTCAATTTCTAACTCGTCCATGAGGCTCATTTCATATGCGGCCGAAGGGGCGGGTAGAGCGGCAGGCACAGGCGTGGCTCTCACGGAGACAAGCCTGGCTCCGCTTGTCAGTTCTTGGAGGCCTTCAAGTCTTCCTTCGCGCCCTTTGATGGGTCCTCTTTGTTTGGACCTAAGGTTAAAGACACCCTTACCGCTGTGAGCAAGAGGGAAAAACTTTATCTGCCGTAGGTGCCCGTTATTCCACTCCCTTCGGCCTTATCCCAAGGCTAAAGGAGGAGGGAAGATGTGGTTCCGTAAATCACGTAAGTTTTTCCTCAACAGCAGGAAGATTCCCTTCCAGAGGCAGAGGGCGGGAAATTTTTCTGGGAGACGCCGTCCCAGAGGCGGCAGAGGGCCCGCAATTCTGGAGACCATGAGTCCTTTCGTGGCTCTTCAGCCTCCCACACCTCGTGAGGATTGCCCGGCTGTGCTGCTCGAGCCAGTCGGGTGCCGTTGCCAAGCACCTAAAAGCCTGGGAGTCAATCACTCAGGACAGATGGGTGCTTCGGATCATTGCCGGAGGTTACACCATCCCATTCACATGCTCACCCCTCCGTCCAAAAATCCCGGACCCACCACCCAGTCAAAGGCAAATTGCAGCCGCAGAAGCCTTAATGCTGCAAGAAAGGAGTCATCCAACCCGTCCCCACAGACCAGATCGGATCCGGAAACTACTCGAGGTTCTTTTTAGTGCCAAAAAAGACAGGGGACCTGAGACCAATTTTGGATCTCAGCAGACTAAACCAATCCGTCACGAAATCCAAATTCCGAATGGTCACGTTACAATCCATTCTCCCATTGTTGGAGAAGGATGTTTGGATGTGCTCCATAGACCTCATGGACGCCTATTATCACATACCGATACATCAGGCGTCCAGGAGGTATCTGCGCTTCAGCCTGGGAGACAGTCATTTCCAATTTTGTGCACTGCCCTTTGGTCTCACCACAGCCCCAGGGTGTTCACCAAGTGTTTGGCAGTAGTGACTGCTCACCTGAGGAGTCTTGGATTCCAAGTGTTTCCCTATCTGGACGACTGGCTCCTGACTGCCACCACCAGGCATCTACTAATGGACAACCTCAAAGCCACCATCTCCTGGGTGCTACCCTGGGAATTACATTCAATTGGTCAAAGTCTGTCTTGCTGCCCTCTCAGCGCATAAGATTCATAGGAGCAGAGATAGACTCAAGATTGATGCGCGTTTTTCTTCCGACGAAAGGATCCAAACTTTACAAGGCCAGGTTCAAGCCCTGATTTCAAGATCCAAAGCCCCAGCCAGGATGGTCCTACAAGTTTTAGGTTCGATGTCTGCCACGGTTCTTCTAGTTCCTCTGGCAAGATTGCACATGAGGATTCTTCAGTGGCTATTGTCAACTCAGTGGTCCTTTCAGGACCTTCCCCTCAATCATCCCATTATAATTACAGAAACATGCAAACGGGACCTTCGCTGGTGGCTTCAGACATCCAATCTAAATCAAGGAAGTCCTTTTGTTATTCCCTCTCCAGTGGTCGCCCTGACGACAGATGCCTCCCAGACAGGGTGGGGGGGGGGGGGGCATTGTCTGGGCAGGTTAGTTCCGGGCTCCTGGCTTCCCGGCGAAACTCTTCTCCCCATCAAAGTATTGGAGATGAGGGCGTACTTCTGTCCCTACAGGCCTTACACAGGTTTCTCCCTCAGGGCATAATCGCCATCCACACAGACAACATGTCGGTGGTCTGGTATCTAAACAAACAAGGAGGGACCAGATCTTACCCCCTTTGCAGAGAGGCCATGAGGGTGTGGGAATGGGCGGCAGCTACCAGCCATTTCTTGGTAGCGACCCACATTCCGGGGAAATCAAATATACTGGCAGACAGATTAAGCAGAACAATTCTCTCTCCTCACAAGTGGTCCCTAAACAAAACAGTAGCAGCTCAGGTTTTCAGGAGATGGGGGACGCCGTGCTGCGACCTATTTGCAACACCACTAAACACGAAGTGCAAAAGGTTCTTCTCCTTGACTCCACATCAGGGAGAAGCAGCTATGGATGCTCTAGCACAACCTTGGCCAACAGGGCTACTTTATGCCTTTCCTCCGATTCCACTTCTCTCCAAAGTCATTCAAAAGCTTCTCAATTGGGGTCCACAATGATACTGATTGCCCCATACTGGCCTCGTCAGGTATGGTTTCCTACCTGAAGAAACATGCGGTGGACGATCCGTGGACTTTAGACCTAATTCGGATCTGTTAATTCATCAGTCGGGACGACAGCATCAGTCCCTTCACTCCTTGAAGTTGACAGCTTGGCTCCTCCACTTCCGACTTTAGTCAGAAGTCACACATTAGACCGGAAGTTATTCACATTTTATCTTGCCCACAAACCCACCACTAAGAAATTGTACCTCAGTAAGTGGAAGAGGTTTGCTATCTGGGCTCAACTCAGGGGCTTAGACCCTATCACTGCTCCAATCCCAGAGGTTTTGAAATTCTTAACATCCCTGTTTAATCAAGGATCTTCTGTCTCTACTATTAAGGTCCAACTAGCGGCTATCTCTAAATTCCACGAATCCATGGATCCTCCATTGATGAGCAGCAGACTATGCAAAACTTTCATTAAAGGTGCGGGCCTGTTAAGACCCCCAGTTTTTCATCCTGCGCCTCCGTGGGATCTTGATTTGGTGCTTCGTGCATTAACATCTTCCCCTTTCGAACCGGCTGCTACATGTGAGTTAAAATATCTGTCTTGGAAAACGGCCTTCTTAATTGCAATTACTTCTGCAAGAAGAGTTTCAGAGCTTCAAGCCCTGTCTATCAAACCACCGTACTTGATTTTTCACAAGGATAGAGTATCACTTAGGCCTAATCCATCCTTTGTCCCAAAGGTCTGTTCTAATTTCTGTCTCCAACAATCCCTAGAGCTACCAGTTTTCTTTCCAAAATTCTCCAATGAAGCAGAATACACTCTCCATAAATTGGATGTTCACAGGCAATTGCGCTTCTATTTAGACAGGACTCAACAAATTCGTAAGTCAGACCAATTGTTTGTGTCCTTCTCAGACAATAAATTGGGTAAAACCATCACAAAAGCTACTATCTCCAAATGGATTAGAGATTGTATAACTCAGGCTTATTCTTCTTCGAATAAGCAACTTACAACATCTATCAAAGCTCACTCTACCAGAGCTATGGCGACTTCTATAGCTTTTCATTCCAAGCTCGCTATCTCGGAGATTTGTGCTGCGGCTACTTGGTCCAATCCGCACACTTTCATTTCCCACTATAAATTGGATGTGGCATCTAAAGGCGAGCATCATTTGGTTCCACGGTACTCAGGAGTGTTTTCCAGTGAGCCACCCAGGATTCAGGTGCTAGGACGCTGTCCCATCAGTCAGAATGTAGGCGAGATAGGATCACATAACATCTTTTAGTTATGTACTCACCATAACTTCAGATGTTTGGGATCCATCTACTACATTCCTAATACCCACCTCCTTCCCCTGCCTTGGAGATCAGAAGAGATTGAACGGTTTTGAGTTCTACTGTTTTATCTTGTTTCATCTGACGATGTTATATAAGCAGGGCGTGCATGTGTGCATGTATGTGGACAAACTAGATCTGGGGGACTGGTAGTGGTGCATCCTGGGATATAGTAAGCTCAGCCAATAAGGACTTCGCTCTTTGGCATAAGCGTGCCGAGTCGGAGCCGAGGGATCGGCTCCGAACCCATCAGTCAGAATGTAGGCGAGATGGATCCCAAACATCTGAAGTTATGGTGAGTACATAACTAAAAGTTTTGGCTGACATCCCTTTGAAAAAGAAATAGAAGACTAAGCACATGTCCCCTGTTCATAAGGATCCTCAGCATGAATGCAGGATTTCGCACAAGGTTTGTTTAAAGCTGTTATGGCTTTGAAGCCCTGTCAGGAAATCTGTGATCTGAAGTAGGAGATTCATTTGTCTGCAACCTGTGGGTTATGGATCCGATATCGGATCCGAACCGGCATGGTTTACCAGCTATGGATCTGAGCTCTCAGCTCCTCCCCTCACCCATAATGCCCTGCTCTCCCTACATGACCTCAGATCTAGTTTGCCGCGCTGGTGACCAGATTGGTGGTGTTGAGCTCTTCAGCTAAGTGGTTTTATAAAGTTCTTATACTGTTAAAATTTAACTGTTTTTGAAAGTTGAGTGAAAGTTTAGGATTCCCTTTTTGATTGTTATACTTGTTTAGTGATTTAATATTTTTTTTTTTACTTAGTTTCCCTCCCCTTGCTGGTAGCGTAGTGTGTGTTTGGGCCTGTTGTGTGTGTTTAGTTACTTTACTTTTTTCCTTTAGTTTAAGTAACTTTTTAGCTCTTAGGATGTCAGAACAACCTAAGGCTGTTTTTCTAAGTGCTCCGAGTGTGGCCATAAGCTTTCCCCTGCTGATGGCCACACTCGGTGCGTTCGATGCCTTGGGGTTGAACACCTCACTTCTGGATGTTACATTTGTGCAGGGTTCAACCCCAGGGCATTGAAGGAGCGGAGGTCTAAGCTGGTCCTGGTGGGACTTTTGCCCCCGGATTCGGCTCCGGCCTCCGCTCCTTCGGGGGGAACCGTTTCGACGGTTACCTCCTCTCCGGCTCCCCCTCCTCCTCCTGGGACTCAACCTCCCTGTATTGGTTCGGAGGAGAGGGAAGCTAGAAAAAAGGACCGGAGGGAGAAGCACCATAAGCGGCGGGCCAAGACCTCTGTTTCGGCCCCGCCTGCCAGCAGCTTCTCCTCCGGCCTCCTTGTCTGCTGGTTCTCCCCCTCCTCAGCTCCGGTCACCCGTGTGCTTTTCACCGGGACCTGAGGAGGAGGAGACCCGATCTCCGTCGAGGCTATCCAGGAGGCACTCAAGGCCTACCTCGGTAGCCTCGTCGAGATCAACCTATAGCTTGTCAGACGCTGATCTGGACCGGATGATGAGAAGGTACATCCAGGCCCAGATGCAGATGGGAGTGCTCTTGCCTCCCCTCTGGGGAGCTCGACCCTCTTTAAACCTATTGCTCCTTCTCCGACCCGCTACCGGGTTCGGAGCAGTTGAGCCGAGCAGCCGAGCGGGGTGGGTCGGCGCCGATAGTACTCGTGCCGGATCCGACCCTGCCCTCGAGTGCCGGATCCGACCTCGGAGCCTGGATCCGAGCCGGATCCGGGGATCAGTGCTCGCCGGTGCCGTCTGTGTCGGTGCACTGTCCCTCGGATCCGGCCGGCGCCGGCTCCGATCCACTCTCGGACCCGAGGGGAGCCGATTGTCGGATCCTTTGGTCGAGGTTGGCTCCCTTCGGCGTTTGATGTAGTGGAGAGGGCCCTGTTGAGGGTCTCGGACCCCGGCACTTGCTTCGGCTCCGTCCGCGCTCCATCTGTACTGGGTCAGGCTTCCACCATCCGGCCCTTGGGACAGCCCGCTCCTTTGCCCCAAGTTGTTCCCTTGGAACAGGTCACTGTTTGCGAGGAGTCCTCTGACAGCCCCGGAGGATGTTCCCCGCAAACATACGTGCAAAGGAGGCACATTGACTCCCGAGTCTCTCACAGAAGACACGGACTTGGAGGAAGGGGAAGGCTCCCAAGATCACCCCTGAGGATGTCTCATTTGGAGACATCATGGAAATGCTCGCATAAGGGGGTGGTCTGCCCCCAAGTCTTCCTCGGACGAGTCCGTGTTCTTGGAGGCATTTGAAGCGGGCCAGTCTACCTCTTGGGTGTCCCCTCCTGCCGACCCCCTGGTGGACCTCATTACCACCAGGGCGTGGAAGGAACCGGACACCGTGGAGCCAATCCCAAAAAGGCCCGACCGTATTCTCAGTCCCCCGGCTGACCGTGCCCATTGGAGTAAGGGGCCTCCGGTAGATGCCATGTTGACGGCGGCTGCCACTAAGAGGGAACTTGCTCAGGAGAGTCCCTCAGTCCATCCCCCGAGCAAGGAGTCTCGGATGATGGACTGCTTGGGGAAGCGGATGTTTAGTTCAGCGACCTTCTCAGTGAGGCTGAACTACCTGGCACATGTGATTAGGATGCAGCGATCTTATAAAAGAATACGCTGCATCCCCCCCAGAGTCCATGTCGGAGGAGGACAAAGTGCTGCACTCCACCCGTATGGCCACTCTCAGGTCCGTCACTAATACCTCTATGTGGCTACTGTCCCATGCTATGGAAGGTGCCGCTAGAGCCGTAGGGGCAGGCCTAGTTACCAGACGTCAGGCCTGGCTCCATCATTGCGATTTCACGGAGCCCTTCAAGGCGTCATTTGCCAACGCCCCTTTCGATGGTTCTGCCCTCTTTGGCAAAACTGTTCGTGACACTTTGACCCAGAGCGAAAAGGACGGGAAGACGCTGTCTGCCGTCGGAATCCGCTTCTCTGTACCCCAGAGGCCCTATTCTAGGAACCAAAAGGGTCAGAAGAAGATGTGGTTCCGGAAGTCGCAGCAATCCCAGCCTGCTCCGGACAACCAGTCCTTCCGTGGCAGAGGAGGACAGGGAGGACGCCGCCCTAGGGGCAGAGGGGCTCCGAGGAACTTCGGGTCCAGAGAACCCTTCTCTGAACGGCCCGCGCAGCAGCCCTGAAGGGTTGCCCGGCTGCTCCACTCTGGAGGCAGTCAGGGGCTTTTCGGAGCACCTAGCGGCATGGGAGTCCATAACATCAGACCGCTGGGTCCTCCAGATCATATCCAGAGGATACCGTATCCCTTTTCGTCACATGCCAAAATTGAAGTCCCCCCCCGACGTTCCACCCGGTCAGTGGGAGGCCGCTTTGGCAGAAATTGTCCATCTGCTAAAGAAAAGAGCCATCCAGCCTGTCCCCCCAGACCAGATCGGATCAGGGTTCTACTCCAGGTTCTTTTTAGTGCCAAAAAAGACGGGGGATCCAAGACCAATTTTAGACCTTTCACTCTTGAACCTGGCAGTTCCGAAGGAGAAATTCCGAATGGTTACGTTGCAGTCTATTCTCCCCCTTCTGGGAGAAAACCACTGGATGTGCTCCATAGACCTCAAGGATGCGTACTACCATATACTAATGGACAGGCGCTCCAGGAGGTTTCTCCGCTTCCGGCTGGGAGCCAGTCACTACCAATTCCGGGTCCTTCCCTTTGGTCTCACCACAGCCCCCAGGGTGTTCACCAAAGTATTAGCAGTGGTAGCGGCCCACCTGAGGCTTCAGGGGGTGCAGGTCTATCCCTATCTGGACGACTGGCTCCTCACCGCCCCAACAAGGCATCTACTTCTCTTGGCGTGAGACTCCTTTCTCCATCTTGCTCCTCGTCTGGGCATTACAATAAACACAAAGAATCCAACCTAGCACCCACGCAGTTCATAGATTTTATAGGTGCCAGGTTAGACACGAGGAGATTGAGAGCCTTCCTCACTGCGGACAGAGTTCAAAATCTGCAGCTCCAGGTGCGGGCCATTCTCCACTCAAGCTCAGTTCCGGTGGAGTTAGTCCTGAGGGCCCTAGGGTCCATGGCGGCAGCGATAGCGCTTCTTCCTCTCGCCAGGTTCAATATGCGCATCCTCCAATGGACACTCCTAGTTCAGTGGTCGTATCTTGCTCTTCCTATGCATCATCCCATTGCGATCAGCAAGGCTTGCAAGCGGTCCCTCCTGTGGTGGCTACACTCTCCAGATCTCCACGGAGGCCGCCCCTTTTGTGCTTTTTCCCCTCTCGCCACGGTGACCACGGACGCCTCCCGCCTTGGGTGGGGGGGGGGCATTTTGCAGGCCAGACGGTCCAAAGCACATGGAACGATTCAGAGACCTCACTGCATATCAACGTTCTAGAGATGAGAGCAGTGCTCTTAGCGTTGCTAGCACTTCAGGCCTTTCTTCCCTTGGGAACAATTGCGATTCAATCGGACAACATGTCTGTTGTCTGGTATATCAACAAACAAGGAGGAACCAGGTCTTACCCTCTTTGTCGAGAAGCCATGAGAGTGTGGGAATGGGCAATCTCCACCAACCGCTTTCTCATAGCAACGCATATTCCGGGTCGGTCCAACATCCTGGCGGACAAACTCAGTCGCACCATTCTCACCCCTTACGAGTGGTCTCTCAATACTCAGGTAGCTGAACGCATCTTCACGGTGGGGAACTCCTTGTTGCGATCTTTTGCGTCTCCCTCAAACACCAAGTGCGACAGTTTTTCGCTCTAATACCTCCTCCGGAGGTGTCCCAAGAGGCAGCTCTGGTGCATGCTTGGCCACCCGGTCTTCTTTATGCTTATCCCCTTGCCTCTGATGCTCCAAGTTCTTCAGAAAGCCTCTCGGTTGGGGTGCAGAATGATTCTCATTGCTCCATTTTGGCCTCGACAGATCTGGTTCCCTTTCCTAAGGTCTCACTCAGTGAATCCTCCTTGGATTCTAGATCCCATTCCGGATCTGATATCTCATCCATCCCGCTTGTCTCCCCGAACCTGGACAACCTGAAGCTGACCGCTTGGCTGCTCCAGTTCCACTCCTGATCAGGACTCCCGGTATTTCGTCCCCTGTTAAGGCCATCCTGGTGTCAGCTCATAAGCCATCCACTAGGAAAGTCTACCGCAGTAAGTGGAAAAGGTTCTCCTTGTGGGCAGAGCGGCAAGGCCTAAACCCCTTCACAGTTCCCCTTCCTCTGGTGCTTGACTTCTTAACCACTCTTTTTAATGATGGTGCCAGCAGTTCCACGGTCAAAGTTCAACTTGCGGCAATTTCTCATTATCATATTGGTCATGACTCCAGTCCACTGATGTCTGCCAAATTGTGTAAGATTTTCCTAAAAGGTACTTTCCTTCTCAGGCCCCCTGTAAAGCAAGTGGTTCCTCCTTGGGACCTTTCTTTGGTCCTCCAGGCCTTGACCCCTTCTCGAACCGGCTACGGTAGATCTAAAATTCTTATCTTTCAAGACCGCCTTTTTAGTAGCCATTACCTCGGCCAAGAGAGTCTCAGAACTTCAAGCATTATCAGACAAACCTCCTTACTTGGTCTTTCATCCGGACCGTGTTTACCTCAGGACCAACCCGTCCTTTCTTCCTAAGGTAGCTTCTGAAGCAAACATTAATCAATCCATTAACCTCCCTGTTTTCTTTCCTAAGTATCAAAACAAGGGTGAATACAAGCTTCATTCCTTAGATGTTCACAGGCAACTTAGATTTTATCTAAACAGGACGGCTGATCATAGTCAATCCGACCAGTTGTTCATTTCCTTTGCTAAATTTAATTTGGGCAAGCCAATTTCTAAAGTCTCATTATCTCACTGGATTTCACAATGCATCTTATTGGCTTATCAAGCTTCTGGAAGGCTCGCACCGGAGGGTGTACATGCCCATTCAACCCGGTCAGTCTCTACCTCTGCCGCCTTTAAGGCTAGGATTACTCTAGATGATATTTGTGCAGCAGCCACTTGGGCTTCATCTCATACCTTTATTTCCCACTACAAGTTGGATCTTACATCTAGGGGTAGAGCATCCTTTGGCTCCGCGGTGCTCCGTAATATCCTTCCATGATGGCCGCCCAAGATTCAGGTAGCTGGGGACTCTGTCCCACAGGTTGCAGACAAAAGAATCTCCTACTTCAGATTTAGAAGTTATGTACTCACCATAACGTTCCATCTGAGTAGGTGTATTCATTTGTCTGCAACCATCCCGCCCTCCTATCCCCCTGGCCTTTTCAGTTTCCTGCATATGATGTGTTACCCTTTTCAGGGTGTTCATTCTGTTGGCAAACTCGATCTGAGGTCATGTAGGGAGAGCAGGGCATTATGGGTGAGGGGAGGAGCTGAGAGCTCGGATCCATAGCTGGTAAACCATGCCAGTTCGGATCCGATATCGGATCCATAACCCACAGGTTGCAGACAAATGAATACACCTACTCAGATGGAACGTTATGGTGAGTACATAACTTCTAATTCTGGCACCCTCCCTTGGTCTTCTACTCCCCCTAAGATGCCTAGGGAGCAGGTTTCTTTTGAAGAGAAAGTAGATTCTGATGAAGAATCTTTTCCTATTCCTCCCAGATTCCCTCTCCCTTGGATTATGGTTCTGAGGCAGAGGACTGTGTTAATACAGATTCTCCCTTTGAGGAGATTTCCTTTGGGGATACTGTTTTCCCGTACGAAGTGGGACTGTACCCAGGTTTCTGATGTTTAGAAGACGTATTATGAACTTCTTCAGATGGAGTCTCCTAAACCCTCTGATGTTTCCCCTGTTCTGGCTGCCTTGTTGGGCACTTTTTCTGCAGCTTCTCAGGCTCCTTATTCCCAATCCCCCACTTCTAACAAGCCTCATAGGTTTTGCAAGGTGCCTGATGATTGTAAATTTCTTTACAGGTGTCCCACGGCTGACCCCCCTCTGTTATTTCTGTTTCTTCTGATAAGCCTTCCAAGCTTTTGCCTTCTACTAAACTGCTTCTTTCTGACAAGAATAGCAGGTACATGGAGAAGGCTGGCCATAAAGGTGTATACTGCAACTACTCTAGCCTTTCGGACTGTGCATTACCAGTCTCATAAGACCAGGTATGTTTTTGGCCCTTCTTTCTCAGGCTTTTTACATTATTTCAGATCTTCTAGACTCTGAAGGAAAAGCTTCAGCCATTTCTTTGCTGGGGTCTTCTTCTCAAGTGGCCTGCCATTCCATTATGCAGCTGATGCTTCTTCTAGAGCTGCTGCCTTTGGCTCTGTCTTGAGGCACTTTTCCTGGCTTCACCTTCAGCCCTTGTCTGATAATATTAAGACTAAATTGATGGATGCTCCTCTTGACAATAAACCTTTGGTTCTGCAGCTGCTGAGTTTTTTAAGTCAAGAGAAGGGTAAGGCCATGCAGGAATTTTCCCCTGTTCCTAAATTTCAGGGAAATTATCCTTCCAAAACTGCCTTTGTACGTAGATAGTTTTGTCCCCCTTCCAAGGGTAAAAAGACTCCTCCTCAGAAGCCTCCTTTTCCTGACAAGCCAGGTTCTGTCAGACCATCTTTTTCCCTCCCTTTTAAGTCAGTTTCCTTTGTCTTCATCTTTTCCTGTCCCTTCACAACTGGTTAAGGGTCACTTCAGGATTCTTGGGTTTTATCCATTATATATCAGGTGTATTTTATGGTGTGGAAATCTGTTCCTCCTCTTCTGGGCATTCCTCAGCATCTTCAGGAACAACTGCCATTTTTTCTAGATGTGCTCCAGAGTCTGTTGTTTCAGGGCCCTGTCCAAACAGTATCTGCTCCTCAAAGAATGGGTTCTATTCAAGGATATCTTTGGTCTCAATGAAGGAAGGAAGGCACCTGGAGATTCATCCTGGATCTTTTACAGCTCAACACCTTCCTGAAAGTTCTGTCCTTTCAAATGTTGTCTATCCAAGCCCTATTTCTTTTTCTTCTTCCTCAGGCTTTCCTAGTCTGTCTGGATCTCAAGGATGCCTATCTTCACATCCCTATTAATCCTGTTTTCAGTAAGTTTTTTTTTCTGTGTTTCTTCCTTGCATTTTCAGTTCTCTACTTTTCCCTTTCACCTTTCTACTGCCCCAAGTCTCTTCACCAAATGCCTCACTCCTGTGATTGTCTTTTGCAGGACAAGAGGGATTCAAATTTTTCCCTACTTGGACGACCTGCTTTTCCAGGCTTCCTCTCCGGGGACCCTTCTCCAGCACCTTCATTTTACTGTTTGCATCCTGCAAAGTCTTGGATTTACTGTGAATTTCTAAAAGTCTTTCCTCACTTCTTCTCAGGATTGTGTTTTTCTAGGCTGCAGGCTCCAACTCATCCCTATGCTGGCATCTATTTCGCCTTCTAAGGCTCTGACTCTAATTGCTTATTTTCAGTCCCTTCTTTCTGTGGTCTCAGTCTAAGCCAGAGAGTTTCTCAGGGCCATGGGTTATATGGCCTCCTCTTGCCAGATTCCATATGAGGACGCTTCAGTGGTTCCTAAAGTCAGTTTGGCTTTTAAGTTCTCATCCTCTGGATTTTTTAGGTCCTGTTCTTCCATACTTCAAGCTAGAGCTTTGGTGTTAGATCCACCAGCTGTCTCTCAACCTGGGTCTTCCTTTTAGGCCACCACTCTCCTCTCAGGAACTGTTTTCATATGCCTCAGATGTGGGGTGGGAGCCTTTTTCAGCCCTATGAAGGTTTGGAGCCTTTAGTCAGTTCGTCAGAGGGCAGACCATATCAATGTCAAGGAGATAAGAGCACTCCTCTTTGCTGTTCAGGCCTCCTATTCTCTTTCTCCCAGATCTTGTCAAGGTATGTTGTTTACAGTCAATACAGGAGTGGGTACATCAGCAAGTAAGGGAGGACACAGTCTTACCTCCTATGCAGAGTCATTCTTCAGGTTTGGGATCTACCTTTCCAGTGTCGGGTCACTCTTCAGCCAGTTTAACTCAGAGCAGAGCATATTGGCAGATTCTTTAAGCAGGTCTGAAACATAGACTCACAGGTGAATGCTTCACAGAGATGTGCTTTTGGACATTGTCCACCAGTAGGGTACTCCTCAACTGGAATTTTTTGCCTCCCCTGTGAACAGACAACTTCCTCTCTTTTGCACCAGAGTTCGCAGTCCTCTGTTGTGAAAGATGGACATCCTCTGTTTCTCTTGCAAGAGAATGTTTCTTTATGCCTTCTCTCCCCTTCATCTCATACCAAGTATCCTGTTCAAAATAGAGCAAGACTCTCCCAAAATCTTGTTGGTGACTGCCTTTTGGTCCAGACAGCATTGGTTCCCTCTTCTTCACCTGTCCAAGGGCAATCACCACAAGTTACTTCACAAGGTAGACCTACTCGCAAGATGGGGGGGGGGGTCTCTCATCCATCCTAACTTATCCGCTCTGCATCTGACACTGTGGGTGATGGGGTTCTGATCCCTTTTAGGCACCTTTTTTCTGAGGGTGTGCTCTGGGTTCTGTAGGAGGCCAAAGACCCACTATCAGGAAATTTTATTTATCCAAATGGAAGAGATTTTCTGTCTGGTGCATTGCTCGTAACCAGGATCCATTTTCTGTATAGGTTCCTCTGGTCCTTTCTTGTTTGTGAATTGCTACATGTTGGGTTAGCATGCTGTTCTGTTAAGCTCACCTTTCAGCTATTTCTGCCTGTCTGCCTGTACCTCCTCCTTTGGCCTCTAGGTTTGAGGTCAAACAGTTTCTAAAAGGTGTCCTTCATTTTAGGCCTCCCAGGAAGCCTATTTCTCCTTCCAGTCTTGAGAAATTGAATTAGGCTCCTTTTGAGCCAGCTTTAGCTTCCTTGCAACATTGTTCGTGATTGACTGTCCTTCTTTTGGCCCTTCTTTTAGCTTGAAGTGTGTCTGAGCTTCAGGCCCTTATGGCTGTTCCTTCTTTTTTTAGTTTTTCAAAGACAGGGTGTCTCTTTACTAATCCTTCGTGTATGCCCAAGGTGGTTAATGAATTGTCTCTTAATGTGTTAATTTGCCCACTTTGTTCCCTTCTCCACAGTTTGCCTGTGAGAAGGTTCTTCACACCTTAGATTTGCATAGACAGATCAAGTATTATTTGGGTAAGACTAAGGTCGTCTGCAAGTCTAAGCAACTTTTTGCTTCTTTTCATCCAAGGTCTCTTGGTTTGGCTATTTCTATGTAAACTATTTCTTCATAGGTCTCGAAGGCCATTTCTTTTTTCTTCTTTTCATGCAAAAAGCCTTTCTACTTCTGTGAGGGCTCATTCTACCAGGGCTGTGGCTTCCTCTGGTGTTTTTCTTTTCAAAGGCTTGGATACCAGTTTCATCCTTAAGGCTGTTACACCATCGTCTGTCCATACTTTCACTAAGCATTACAAATTGGATGTTGTTTTCAGGGCAAGGGCTAGCTTTGCTAGGGCTATCCTGCATGGTTTTCCGGGGGTGTTCTTGTGGGCCTTCCTCTTCCCAACTTTAATCTTGAACTTTTGTACTCTCTCTTTTGTAATGACTACTGCAACAGTGATGTGAAAGGACATAGTACAGTTGTGTATTTTACCATAACACTAAATGTTGTTCTGTTCACTATTGCAATATTCGCTCCTTCCCTTCTCCCCCTATTCTTTTCTCCCTTTTTCCTTTCCGGATGCACATGTCCTTCTCTTTACTTTGGACTGTTGCTCATCCTGGGACACTTCACTTCTGAGGTATGGACATCCGTACATCACCTTTATGCCCTGTGCTATGAGTAGGGAGCATACTTGTGATGTATGACATCTCTATAACAACCAAAAGCTTTGGTAAACTGGGCGGATGTTGGGCTATCCTAGACAAGGGCAGAGAGTCGGGAAAAGTTGTGGCAGCACCTGACATTTGTAAAAGACCTTCTTACCTCCCTGGGGTACACTATCAATGAAAAGAAATCCAAACTAGTCCCCAGTCAAAAAATTGTATTCCTGGGATCAAGCTTGGACACAGCATCCCAGATGGCATTCCTTACTCCAGAAAAGCAAGCCTATCTGACAGGCTACTTTGCTCAAACGGCCACCAGAACCTAGCTATCTGCAAGGAAAATTCTGCAGGCTCTAGGGTTCATGGCCTCCTGCATTCTACTAATTCCATATGCCAGACTGCATATGAGGAAGCTTCATTGGTACTTAAATAGTCTTTGGTGCCAACATTCTCAGGACCTGGGAACAATCATGCTTATGATACCTTGTCTAAGGAAGGAGTTCCTTTGTTGGGCAGCAGCATGCAACCACAACAAGGGGCTTCCCTTTACACAACCCCACGCCACCCAGACCCTAACCACAGACGCATCAGGTTATGCCTGGGGTGTACATCTGGATGGCAGGTGCATTCAGGGCCACTGGAGCCCAAATCAAATTCATCTGCACATCAGCCAAAAAGAGATGCTCGCTGTTCAGCACGCTCTGACAGCTTTCAGATCCCTACTCTCAACAGGGCTCTTACTAATCAAAACCGACAACACCACAGTGATGTGGTACATAAACAAGCGGGAAGGACCCCACTTTTACCCACTCTGCAGGCTAGCCATGACCCTGTGGAACACTGCCTCAGCCATGCACATTCACCTATTAGCTCAAATATTTTTCATGTTTCACTGTTGCAGTCATTACATTTGGGTAATCTGCTTGCAGGTTGCCCTCAGTCGGCCTGATTAACAAAGTCTTGGGTCCTGCGTCGGTTGCTGTCCCTTCTTCCATGACGTCAGGAGTATAAAACATGCAGCCGACACCATTACATCAGTCTTTCTTGCCGTGCGGTGCCCGAAGCAGAAGCAGTTCACAAGTGCCGGTCAGCCGACTCCTGAAATTTTTGTTTTCGAGTTTCAGAACCAGAGTCTTCAACTAAAAGCTAAGTACCCCGTTGGGGAAACTTTTTCTTGCTCCTTTCCGATGTCAGTAAAAGTTAATACTTGCATTACATGTGGAAAGCAAATACCTCATAAAGATTTTCATTCTTACTGTATTCCTTGCCTAGGCCCTGACCACGATGCACCTTGCTGTCAGTTTTGTGCTTTATTTAATCAGCGCACTGTTCGTCGTCTGTATATTTTTGCCTCTAAATATTTCGGTTCTCGGTTTAATTATCCAGAAATGTCGTTGGTTAGCCATCCGACTACCGGGATTCCGAAAAAATGCAAAGATAAAGACAGAGACAGGCCGCCGAGGTCCAAAACTGCAGACGACGCTTCTCCTAAGCCAGTCGCCAGTACTCGGTGAGGTGGTTTTGCAGCCCCTGATACCCGCTACTTCTGATTCGCAGGCCTCTACTGAGACCCATTCGGAGTCCGGTATGCCGCGAGATGCTGCAACTATGGAACCCGCAGATGTCTCTAGCTTGGATGGGTCTGGATCCGCTGTGCAGGCACCGGCTTCTGAGGGTGCATTCAGGCCTACGGACTTGCATATTAAATCGACGCCACCTTCATTACTAAGGCCTAAGTCTCGATCCATGTCTAAAAAAAAAATGACGCCCAGGTCACATGCTCAGGCCTCTATGCCTAAAAAACAAATGATAAAAATGGCTGAAGATCTAATAATTCTAATCAGGGGTAGCCAACCCCCCCCCAAGAGACCTAGGGCTGAGCTTGATTATGAATCTTCTGATCAGGATTCTGTTTTCTCTGACTCTTCTGATGACCTGGATTTGTCCTTACCTACTTATGAGGATTCTGAAGATGCAGAGGACTCTATTCCTTCTGTTTCCCCTCGTGAGGATTTTTCTTTTGGGGAAACCTTACATACTCTAAGGAAGCATTTCCACTGGGAAAGCCAGGAATTTCCTGATTCAAAAAAGAGGCTTAGGGATTTCCTTCTCCTACCTCAGCATAGGCCTTTGGCTATTCCTCCTGTACTAGACATTGTTGAAGATGCTTTCTCGGAATCCAGTTTGGCCCCTGATTCCCTGCCTCCTGCTCCCAGTAAACCTGACAGATACTACAGGGTCCCTGAGTCCCACAAGTTCCTTTTCAAAAATCCTATTGCAGATCCAGAGACTATTTCACAGGGGCCCAAGGGCATTAAGGCCTCTACTGCTAAAAATCCTAACCCTTCTGATAGAGATTCCAGGGCGCTGGATAGACTGGGTAAAAAGGTTTATACTTCAGCAACCTTGGCAATTAGAGCTTGAAACTGCCAATTTCATATGTTAAAATATCAGCAGCATGTTATTGGACTGTTTAAACAGAAAATGATGTTGATTCCTGACTGTGTGGAAAATAGACTTACAGGATTTAATGCATTCTGCTGAAAAAGTTGGAAAACATACTCTGCAGTGTGGTTTTGATTCTTTAGAGGCCTCTTGCAGGGCTGCTGTTACTGGGTCTGTGCTTAGAAGTCATGCTTGGCTTAAGGAGCAATCTTTGCCTGATCATGTTAAAGCTAAATTGTTGGATGCTCCTTTAAATCAGGATTGTCTGTTTGGCAACAAGGCTGAAGAAGTTCTTAAAAAGATGGAAGATGAATCTAAATCTATGCCAGCTGTTAAAGATTTTTTACAAGTTCGGCCTCCTAGATTTTGTAGACACTGGCCTTCTAAGAATTGGACCTTTCCAGCCCCTTCCAGGTCTTCTCAAGCCAAAACCAGACACAGCAAAAACCCCAGGATGTTCATCGTGTTTCACTGTTGCAGTCATTACACTTGGGGTTATCCTGCTGGCAGGCTACCCGCAGTCGGCCTGAATTCCAAAGTCCTGGTCCGGCGTCGGTTGCTGACGCCTCTTCCCTGACGTCAGTGTGCCAGAGGTATAAAAGATGCAGCCAACGCCATTTTCTTCAGTCTTTCTTGCTGTGCGGTGCCCAAAGCAAAAGCAGTTCACAAGTGCCGGTCGGCCAACTCCTGAGATTTTCAAAATTGAATTTCAGATCCGAAGTCTTCAATAAAGCTAAGTACCCCGTTGGGGAAACATTTTTCTTGCTCCAGACCGATGTCAGAAAAAGTTAACAATTGTATTTCTTGTGGGAAGCAAATACCTCATAAGGATTTTCATTCTTGCTGTATTCCTTGCCAAGGATAAAGAAAAGGACAGGCTTCCGAGGTCCAAAACCGACGACGAAGCCTCTTCTAGGCCAGTCGCCGGTTCTCAGTGAGGTGCTTTCGCAGCCCCTGACACGCGCTACCTCAGAGCCACAGGCCACCTCGGACTCCCACGTGGAGACAACTAGGCCTCTGGATACTCAAGGTATTGGGCCTTCAGAAACTAATCCCTCAGATGGGTCCGGAGCCGCTGAGCAGGCATCTGCTTCTGAGGGTGTTTTCAGACCTACACAGCTTTATATCAAGCCAACTTCAGCATCCAAGACAAAGACTAGGACAGCTTTAAAGACAAGGAAACATGTACAGCATTCTCCAGGACAGACTTCCATGCCTAAGAAACAGATGCTTAAAATGGCCAAAGACCTAATTACTTTGATCAGGGGTTCCCATCCCCCTCCTGATAAGAGGCCTAGGCAAGACACTGAATGAGTCCTCTGATCAGGTTTCCATTTCCCCTGACTCCTCTTCAGAACAGGGATATTCTATTCCTCCCTATGAGGATTCTGATGCTGAAGAATCTATTCTTTCAGCTTCTCCTCCTGAGGATTATTCCTTTGGGGAAACCCTGCATACTATGAGGGAGCATTTCCACTGGGAGAGCCAAGATTACTCAGAATCTAAGAAAAGGCTCAGAGACTTTCTTCTACTACCTCAGCACAGACCTCTTGCTATTCCACCTGTTCTAGACATTGTAGATGTATTTTCAGAGTCCGGACTGTCTCCCGACTCTTTACCTCCTGCTCCTGTTAAGCCAGACAGATACTACAGGGTTCCAGATTCTCATAAATTTATATACAAAAACCCTGCTGCTGACCCAGAAACTATATCTCAGGGTCCCAAAGGGATCAAGGCCTCTACTGCAAAAAACCCTGTCCCCTCAGATAGGGATTCAAGGGCATTGGACAGATGGGGGAAAAAGTTTACGCTTCTGCTACCTTGGCTGTAAGGGCTTTAAATTGTCAGTTTCATATGCTTAAATATCAGCAGTACTTAATGTCACTGTTAAAAAAGAAAATGTTGACAAATTCTGAATGTTCTGAGAACAAGGAACTTCAGGATTTATTGCATGCAGCTGAACAAGTGGGAAAGCATCCTTTGCAATGTGGTTTTGATTCACTGGAGGCCTCTTGCAGGGCCGCAGTTACAGGTTCTGTCATTAGAAGGCATGCTTGGTTAAAGGAACAGAATCTGCCGGATCATGTTAAAGCAAAATTATTGGATGCTTCATTACAGCATGATACTTTGTTTGGTGTTAAGGCAGAAGAGGTGTTGAAGAAAATGGAAAATAAAGCAAAATCAATGCAGACAGTAAAGGATTTCTTACAGGTACAGCCACCCAGATTTAGCAGGAACTGGCCTTCTAAGAATTGGTCCTTTCCAGTGTCAGACAGGCCACAAAGAGGCAGATACAGATGCCCTAGAGGCAGACAACAGCCCCAGGGCTCATACAGGCCCAAACAATGGGCTACTTCTACCTCCAAAAGCGGAGAAGACAAATCACAGCCTTATAGGAAACGGTCCCAATGACTTCCCTCTGCCAATGCCAAGCACTTATCTTTTGGCAGCACCCTTAGGGGGAACGCTAGCACTTTTTTCACAAAATTGGCACATGATCACCCAGGACAAATGGGTCTTAAATATAGTCTCTCAGGGCTACAGGTTCCACTTTCACACCCTTCCAAAGGCAAAAGGTATGCCAGACCTGCCACACAATCAATGGGCAGAGGCACGTTTCATCTCTCATGGACATGAGGGCTATTCAGCCATTGCCACAGCAAGAGCAGGGACAAGGATTTTACTCAAGACTTTTCCTAGTACCGAGAAAGGACAAAGCCTGAAGACCAATTCTGGACCTGTCTATTCTAAATACTTTTCTGGATGTTCCAAAATTCAAAATGTTGACTCTGCAACAGCTTCTGCCCATGCTGGACAAGAGGGCTTGGCTTGTAACTTTGGACTTCAAAGAGGCACACCTGCATGTCCCAATCAGACAATCTTGCAGAAGATACCTCAGATTCATAGCTGGCTCAATGCACTACCAATTCTCTGCACTGCCCTTTGGCTTATCTACTGCGCCCAGGGTCTTCACAAAATGCCTGGCACCAGTAATTGCAGTTTGCAGACAAAGAGGAATTCACATATATCCCTACTTGGACGACTGCCTTATTCAAGCAGAGACCAAAGACATTCTACTAAAGCATTTGGCGTTTGTAAAAAGATTACTAATTTGCCTAGGGTACACAGTAAACGAAAAGAAATCAAAACTAGTACCCTCTCAAGAGAGAACTGACTTCTTACTTTGAAAGCATGGCAATAAAGACCCAGTTATCTGCAAGAAAAATTCTGCAGGCTCTGGGCTACATGGCATCCTGCATTCTACTAATTCCATATGCAAGACTGCATATGAGGAAACTACAATGGTATCTAAAAAGTGTTTGGACTCAACATTGCCACAGCCTGGAAACATTAATTACGCTTATTCCCTGCCTGCAACAGGAGTTTCGATGGTGGGCACAGGCCTGTCACCACAACAAGGGACAGCCATTCACTTTACCCACAGCCAGGCAGACACTAACAACAGATGCATCAGATTATGCCTGGGGGGCACACATTGCAGGAAAATGTATTCAGGGCACATGGCCCACAAGCCAAATGCATCTTCATATCAATCAAAAAGAGATGCTAGCTGTACAGAATGCTCTGACAGCCTGCAAGGACCTACTTCATCCAGGACAACTGCTGATAAAGACGGACAGTACTACAGTCATGTGGTACATAAGCAAGGAGAAACACATTCCTACCCTCTCTGCAGACAAGCCATGACTTTGTGGAACACAGCACTGACTTATCAAGTACACCTGCAAGCACAATTCCTGCCAGGAAAGGCAAATACTTTGGCAGACGAACTAAGCAGAAACCTCATGGATCCTCACAAGTGGAAACTAGATCCACAAATCTTCAGCATGATAACAGGGAAATGGGGATGCCCAGACATAGATCTATTTGCCTCCCCCTCACAACTGCCAGCTACGGAGATTCTTCACTCGGACTTATCACAAACAAGCATGGAAAGTGGACGCCCTTTCATTCAGCTGGAAAGCCCTTACAGTATATGCCTTCCCTTCTGTGCCTCTCCTCCCCAAGGTACTCCTAAAGGTCAGACAAGAGAAGCCAAAAATGATCCTGATTGCCCCAGACTGGCCATGCCAGCACTGGTACCCAATCCTAAAGAGCTTGTCTCAAGGCCCAGCCTGGACATTGCCTCAAATTCCTCATTTGCTGACACAACAAAACAATCAGATCCTGCACACCCAACTCAGAACCCTAAATCTGGCTGCATGGCGGATAATGTAACCATTCAGAACACACCTCTCTCTAAAGCAGTTATGGATGTTATTTTGGAGGCCAGGAGGCCCAGCACCAGAAATTCTTATGCAGAAAAATGGAAGAGATTCTGTGCTTGGAACCAGGCACAAGGAAATGACACGCTTGTACCAAACATTCCTTAGATTTTACAATACCTAACTGAGATGCTGGACAAAGGCCTATCCTTCTCATCAATTAAAATCCATGCCTCTGCCATTTCAGCTCATTACAATACAGACCCACCTATTTTTTCTCATCCACTGCTAAGGCAGTATCTCAGAGGGGCCAAAAACATAAGACCTCCAAGGAGAGCTCCAATACCTGCATGGGACCTCAATTTTGTTTTGGAAAAACTCACACTGCCTCCTTTTGAGCCAGCCAATACAGCTGAGATAAAGTACTTATCATGGAAAACAGCTCTTCTCCTAGCAATAACTTCAGCAAGAAGAGTCTCAGAGTTACAGGCATTAATGGCTGTGGGGACCTTTTATTATTTTCCATCCGGACAGGGTTTCTCGAAGGACAAACCCAACATTTATGCTTAAGGTAGTGTCCAGTGTGGCTCTTAACCAAACCATACATTTGCCTACCTTTTATCCAAACCCGCAGAATAAGGGGGAGAGACTTCTGCATTCTTTGGACATACACAGACAGCTACGCTTTTACTTGGACAAAACTAAAGCTTTCAGAAAGACTGAGCAACTCTTAGTGGCATATGCTGCAGGGATCGCAAGGCAAAGCTGTTTCAAAGCAGACTATTTCCAAATGGATAGGCCACTGCATTCATTTCTGCTATTCACAACATGGCAAATCAGTGCCCAAGGGCATTAGGCCACATAGTACCAGAGCAGCAGCCACTTCAGCAGCCTTCCTCAGAGGAGTACCAACCAAGGACATTTTGGAGGCTGCAACCTGGACTTCACTGCACACTTTTACAAAGCATTACCACTTACCTCTTTACTCTAAATCAAGAGCAGGCTTTACCACTGCAGTTCTGCAGGACCTCATAGCCACTCCTAATTCTATTTAGGCCTAGCCACCCAGCCTCAGCTTTGGGATTCAACCCAAGTGTAATGACTGCAACAGTGAAACACGATGAACATAGTACAGTTGAGTACCTACCATAAATGTAGATGTTCGAGTGTATTCACTGTTGCAGTATAGGTTACCGTCCCACCATCCCCCTTTCATTGCTGGGACTTATCTGTACTTCTCTGTTCTATACAGCCTATGTGGTGTATTTGCTTGTAGATGAAGGTTATATGCATGCTTTTTTATGATCAGAATATTTTAGCCTACCCTTTTGGGGGCACCTGACATCTGGGGCAAGAAAAACTGAAGAAAATGGTGTCGGCTGCATTTTTTATACCCCTGACACACTGACGTCAGGGAAGAGGCGACAGCAACCGACGCTAGACCAGGACTTTGTAATTCAGGCCGACTGCGGGTAGGCTGCCAGCAGGATAACCCAAGCGTAATGACTGCAACAGTGAATACACTCGAACTTCTACATTTATGGTAGGTACACAACTGTACTTTTCATTCCCAGGGGACTCGCAGAACTAAGTAGTGGGGGGCCTCCACTTCCAAGTCTGGGAATAACAAGACACCCCTATGGTAAACTGTTTCAATTACTTCCTTTTAAAATTGCCAAGCACTTCTCTTCTAACTGCCCATTTTGGGGGAAAGATTGCTCTTCATGCAAAGAACTGGGAACTCCATTACCCAGGACAAATGGGTTTTAAATATAGTGCCCCAGGGATACAGATTTCACTTCCACACGTTGCCAACGCCAAGTGGGTGGCCGGGCCCACCCCCAAATCAGTGCGCAGAGGCTCAAAAACAATACTTTCTCTCTTAAGTATGGGGACTATTCAACTGGTACCAGAAGAGGAAAAGGGACAAGGTTTCTACTCCAGACTTTTCCTGGTACCCAGAAAAGACAAATCATGGCGTCCAATCCTGGACATGTCTACTCTAAACACCTTTCTGGAGATTCCAAACTTCAAGATGCTGACTCTTTACCAATTACTTCCTATGCTAGGCAAAGATGCCTGGTTGGCAACACTAGATTTAAAAGAAGCATACCTGCACATCCCAATCAGGGAATCTTGCAGAAGATACCTACGCTTCAAAGCAGGCTATACGCACTATCAGTTCTCTGCACTGCCCTTTGGCTTATCTACTGCACCCAGGGTATTCACAAAGTGCCTAGCTCCAGTTATTGCATTTTGCAGGGAAAGTAGTATTCAAATATACCCATACCTGGACGATTGTCTAATTCAGGCAGAAAGCCAGGACATACTTTTGAATCATCTGGCGTTTGTAAAAAGGGTTCTAACTTGTCTTGGGTACACCATAAACGAAAAGAAATCACAACTGGTACCCTGTCAACAAATTACTTTCCTGGGAACAACTTTCCAGATGACTTACCTCACACCAGAAAAGCAAATTTATTTGACAACCCACTTCAAACAAGTGGCCACAAAAACCCTGCTGTCTGCAAGCCAAATACTGCAGTCCTTGGGGTTCATGGCTTCCTGCATTCTTCTAATACCATATGCAAGACTGCATATGAGGAAACTACAGTGGTATCTAAAAAGCCTATGGAGTCAACATTTTCACAGCCTAGAAACAATGATTCCTTACCTTGCCTACGCCTAGAATTCTTTTGGTGGGCAGAGGCCTGCCACCAAAACAAGGGACTACTTTTCACACCACCCCCTGCCGCCCAAACCCTAACAGATGCATCAGACTATGCATGGGGGGCTCACCTGGCAGGGAAGTGCATTCAGGGCAAATGGAACCAAAATCAAATGCATCAGCATATCAATCAAAAATAAATGTTAGCTGTATAGAATGCTCTGACAGCCTTTAAGGACTACATTCTTTCAGGACAACTAATGGTAAAGACGAACAACACCACAGTTACATGGTACATAAACAAGCAGGGGGATATACATTCTTACACCCTCTGCAGACTAGCCATGGCATTGTGGAACACAGCCTTGAGCTACCAAGTGCACCTACAAGCTCAATTCCTGCCAGGAAATTTAAATACATTGGCAGACGGACTAAGCAGAAACCTCATGGACCCACACAAGTGGAAACTGGAACCAAGGATTTTCAACATGTTGACAAGCGTATGGAGGAGCCCAGATATAGACCTGTTTGTCTCCCCCCAGAACTACCAATTGGACAAATTTTGCACAAGGACTCCCCATAAACAAGCCTGGAAAGAGGATGCTCTGTCCTTCAGCTGGAAAAACCTATCAGTCTATGCCTTCCCCCCGCTGCCTCTGCTCTCCAAAGTACTACTAAAATTCAAACAGGACAAACCAAGGATGATTTTGATTGCTCCAGCCTGGCCGCGCCAACACTGGTACCCCCTCCTGCGCAGTGTCACTGTTATCTCCATGGCACCTGCCCCAGACTCCTTCCCTGCTGTCTCAGCAAGAGAACCAGATTCTGCACCCTCAGTTTCCAACACTGAACCTTGCAGCCTGGTTAATTACTTAAACTCTCCCTTACCATCTCTCAGCAAACCTGTGATGGATGTCATCTTAGATACAAGGAGGCCTAGTACTAGAAAATCTTATGCTGAAAAATGGAAAAGATTCTGTGCCTGGAACCAATCTCAAGGGATGAGCACAGCAGCGCCCGATTTACCTCAGATTTTACAAGACTTAACTGAGATGCTTCACAAGGGCCTGTCTTTTTCCTCCATTAAAATCCACGCCTCGGCCAATTCAGCTCATTGTAACGCAGAACCTCCCCTCTTCTCTCATCCACGGCTTCAAGCAGTACCTCAGAGGGGCCAAAAATTTGAGACCACCCAGGAGAGCTCCAACCCCAGCCTGGGACCTTAACTTTGTATTGGAGAAACTCACTCTACCTCCTTTCGAGCCAGCTGCTACTGCAGACTTAAAATTTCTTTCTCGGAATACAGCCTTCCTTTTAGCAATCACTTCAGCTAGAAGGGTATCTGAATTACAGGCCCTTATGGCAGTGGAGCCTTTCATCATCTTTCATGCGGACAGGGTGTCACTCAGAACCAATCCATCCTTCATGCCCAAGGTGGTACCCAATGTGGCTCTTAATCAGTCTATTCATTTGCCAACCCTCTTTCCCAATCCACAGAATAAAGGGGAACAGATTCTGCATTCCTTGGATGTGCACTGACAACTTAGATTCTACTTGGACTGGACTAAACCTCAAAGAAAATCTGAACAACTGCTGGTAGCATTTGCTGCAGGGGCAGAGGGGAAGGCTATTTCAAAACAAACCATTTCTAAATGGATAAGCCATTGCATTCATTTCTGCTATAAGTACCATGGAAAACCTAAACCCCTAGGGGATCAGACCTGACTCCACCAGGGCTGCATCTACTTCTACAGCCTTTCTCAGAGGCGTTCCTACCAGGGACATCCTAGAAGCTGCTACCTGGAGTTCTGTACATACTTTCACCAAGCATTATCATTTGCCAATTTTCTCTAAATCCAGAGCAGGCTTTGCCACTGCAATCTTGCAGGGCCTTATAGCTGGCCCTAATGCTGTCTAAACTCCTCCACCCAACCATAGCTTTGGGAATCTACCCAAATGTAATGAATGCAACAGTGAAACACGATGCACATAGTACATTTGTGTACACTTACCATAAATGTAGATATTTAAATATATTCACTTTTGCAGTCCTGGTTACCCTCCCTCCTGCCCCCTACCTTCTTTTGGCTATACCTCTACTTTCCTTTACTATGCTTAAAAGCCTTTTTGGTGTATTTGCTTTTTTGTTGGAGGTATACCTTTGTGTTTTTATGTTTAATTGCTCCCCATTAGGGGGGCACCTGACATCTGGGGCAAGAAAAACTGATGTAATGATGTCGGCTGCATGTTTTATACCCCTGACGACCTGACTTCATGGAAGAAGGGACAGCAACCGATGCAGGACCCAAGACTTTGTTAATCAGGTCGACTGAGGGCAACCTGCAAGCAGATTACCCAAATGTAATGACTGCAACAGTGAATACACTCGAACATCTACATTTATGGCAAGTGTACACAACTGTACTTTCCTACCAGGCAACCAAAACTGTCTGGCAGGCAAATTAAGCTGAAATCTCCTAGACCCACACGAGTGGCAATTAAAACCACACCTTCAGCCCTGTGACTCAGAAATGGAATACTGTGAAGGTGGACCTATTTGCCTCCCACTACAACCACCAGCTCAGCAAATTCTGCACCAGGGTACCTCACAACAATTCCTGGAAAGTGGAAATCCTGTCCTTCCAGTGGGCAAACCTATGCATTTCCCCCCTCTACCTCTTCTTACAAGAGTATTACTCAAGATAAGGGAGGTAAGACCAAGGGCAATCCTGATTGCCCCAGACTGGCCACACCAACACTGGTACCCTCTGCTCCGCAGTTTGTCACCATTGCCTGCATGGCACCTACACCAAATCCCTACTCACCTGACTCAGCGGGAGGGACAGTTCTTGCATCCACAGTTGTAGACCCTGAACCTTGCAGCCTGGCTTATCCCCTGACTTCTTTTCCAGTAGCCAGCCTAAGCAAGCAGGTACTGGATGTCATACGTGAAGCCAGACGACCCAGTACAAGGAAATTCTGTGCTGACAAGTGGAAAAGGTATTTTTCCTGGATTCACATTAAAGGAGTGGATACAGCACAGCTCTCATTACCTCTCATCCTGGACTACCTAGCAGACCTACTCCACAGAGGCCTGTCTTTCTCTATCATTTAGATCCATGCCTCTGTCATCTCGGCTCATTACAGCACTGAGCCACCTCTCTTCTCTCACCCTCTTATCAAGCAATTCCAGAGATGGGCTAACAACTTAAGGCCACCAATAAGAGCCCCCACCCCTGCTTGGGACCTTAACTTTGTACTGGAAAAGCAGCGTTAGCAGAGTTAAAATTCCTCTCTTGGAAAACAGCCTTGCTTTTGGCCATCACTTCAGCTAGAAGAGTGTCTGAGCTACAAGCACTTATGGCTGTGGAACCCTTCATTATTTTTCATGCTGACAGGGTCTCTCAGGACTAACCCAACTTTCATGCCTAAAGTGGTGTCCAGTGTGGCTCTCAACCAATCTATCCATTTGCCCACCGTCTTCCCTAATCCTCAAAATTAGGGGAAAGGATCCTGCACTCTTTAGATGTGCACAAGCAGCTCAGATTCTACCTGGATAGGACTAAGCCTGTTAGGAAATCTGACCAGTTACTAGTCAGCTTTGCAGCAGGGGCAGAGGGCAAGCCCATACCAAAACCAACCATCTCCAAATGGATAGCACACTGTATCCATTTCTATTACAAACACCATGGGAAACCATCCCCTCAAGGAGTCAGAACGCATTCCACTAGGGCAACTTCAACCTCTACAGCCTATCTCAGAGGAGTCCCTACCAGGGACATTCTGGAAGCTGCTACTTAGTTTTGTTCATACCTTCACCAAGCATTACCACCTGCCTATCATTTCCAAATCCAGGGCAGGCTTTGCAACAGCAGTCCTGCAGGGCATACTAGCCAGCCCCAACTCTTCTTGACTGCCTCCACCCATTCTGAAACTTTGGGAATCAACCCAAGTGTGATGACTGCAACAGTGAAACATGAAGAACATAGTACAGTTGTGTATACTTAACATAAATGTAGATGTTTGGGTGTATTCACTGTTGCAGTCCTGGTTTCCCACCCTCTAGCCCCTTGTATCTCTCTCTCTCTCTCTCTCTCTCTTCCTCATTCCTTACAGGGCTATTGGTATTTACTTTTTACTAGTGGTGTTTTTCCTTCATAACTTAGCTCCCTATTTGGGGGCTCCTGACATTTGGGGCAAGAAAACCTGATGTAATGATGTTGGCTCCCTGTTTTTATACCTCTGACGACCTGACATCAATACTGAAGCGACAGCAACCGACGCAGAAATACTAAGCCACTGGTATTCGGGCCGACTGAGGGCTACCCCTGGCAGGATAGCCCAAGTGTGATGACTACAACAGTGAATACACTTGAACTTCTACATTTATGGCAAGTCTACACAATTGTACTTTCTAAAAGTATCAGACCAACCCAGTACCTAAAGCCACAGCTACTGCACTGACTAGCTAAGGATGTTCTTTCACTTCCATCAATGTTAACCTTGTCATATGTTTTAACATGCTTACCAACAGCGCCCCCCCCCCCCAATTTAACACTGTCTAATCAAGCCATTCCTAAAAGGGGTCATTCGAATAAATTGCCTAGGAGACGGATCCACTTCCCTTGGATTTGAGCTTTGTTAAAAATCTGACACTCCCTTGCCCACTTTGAACCTACTGCTACTGCATAACTCAAATTTCTTTCATTGTAAATCTTTGTACCTGTAGCAATCACCTCAACCAGGTTACTGAGTTTCTAAGCTTCAAGCTATTTTATTCAAGAAGCTTTATGATGTTTTGCACACTGGTAGGGTCAGTTTTAGAATGAACCACTCCTACATGCCTAAAGTGATATCTGAGCTAACCCTGATTCACACTTCTCAGATGCCAGCCATCTTTCTTAACCAACAAAAGAAGTATACACCACCTAGGTGATCACTGTAAGTTTAGATAATAACATTGATAGAACAAAGGGCAATAGGCAAAGTGATCCACTATTTGTATCCTTATTAGCCATCTAAAAAATAATGAAAACACCAGTAATAGACATATCAGAAGGGTGAGGGCTGCAAATGCAGCTTTTTATAAGTTAATGTTACAGCACAGGGAATTTGTGAGGTAACCACATGGACCTAAGTCCACATCTTTTCCAGGCACTATAAATTAAACATTTAGTCCAGAAGCAGAGTGACTTCACACTGCTATTCCCAAAGGCTTGCTGCTTGTATTCTTACTAAATCTCTAGTACTGTTACTGGATAAAGATGTAGTGTAGTGGTGATCCTGTAATGAACATAGTACAGCTGTGTGTACCATTCACCATAATGGTGTTTAGAGTGTCAGTGCAAGTTCCATCCTATCTACCCCAGAGGAATTTTCTGCAGGTTTTCATTGATCAGGGGAGGTCATCTTTGTTGTCCTACACTTATCCTAAAGACATTTTGTTTTGTTCAAAGATGTCAGCATTATCCAAACATGCCCACTTTTGTACTCAGCTACTTCAGAATATGTATCCTTGTGAGTTTTGCAGATTAAGGATATTAAGGATACTGGTGGCAGGGATTTTATGAATGCTTTCACAAAAAATTAACTGAATTGGTGGTAAGAGCATCACCTTGTTATACACTAAGTATTTGATGTCAGCCAGGATGAAGATGTCCTTATGGGGACATCTGAAGAAAACTGGAGGCCCATCTGAAACTTGTGTATCTTTGTATATTTCTGGAATAAGCAATATAACTGCTGTTGTGCTTTTCTGCCCAAACATCTCCTGCTGTCATAAGTTGCAGAGAGGAGGCAGATGGGGGAGTCTGACCAAAACCCCAGATGTTCTTTGTGTTTCACTGTTGCAGTCATCACATTTGGGTTGTCTGCTTGCAGTAGCCCTCAGTCGGCCTGATTAACAAAGGTCTTGGGTCCTGCGTCGGTTGCTGTCTCTTCTTGTGTGACGTCAGGTAGTCAGGGGTCTGCAGCCGACACCATTACATCAGTCTTTCTTGCTGTGCGGTGCCCGAAGCAGAAGTAGTTTGCAAGTGCTGGTCGGCCGACTCCTGAAATTTTCATTTACGAGTTTCAGAACTGAAGTCTTCAACTTAAAGCTAAGTATCCCGTTGGGGAAACTTTTTCTTGCTCTAAACTGTTGTCAGTAAAAGTAAATAATTGCATTTCTTGTGGAAAGCAAATACCTCATAAAGATTTTCATTTGCACTATATTCCTTGCCTAGACCCTGACCACAGCGTACCTCACTGTCGGTTTTGTGCCTTATTTAAACAACATACTATCCGTCGTCTGTATATTTTCACTTCTAAATATTTTGGTGCTCTGTTTAATTATCCAGATATGTCTTCAGTAAGCCATCCGACTACCGGCATTCCGAAAAAATGCAAAGATAAAAGACAGAGACAGGCTGCTTAGGTCCAAAGCTGCCGACGGCACTTCTCCTAAGCCAGTCGCCGGTATTCAGTGAGGCGCTTTTGCAGCTTCTGATACCTGCTACTTCAGATTCACAGGCCTCTACTAAGACTCATTCAGAGTTTGCTATGCCACGAGATGCTTCAACTGTGGAACCTGCGGATATCTCTACCTTGGATGGGTCTGGAGCCGCTGTGCAGGCACCGGCTTCTGAGGGTGTATTCAGGCCTCTACTGACTTGCATATTAAACTGACCCATCTTCCTCTAAAACTCGAACCATGCCTAGAAAACCGATGCACAGACCGCATGGTCAGGCCTCTATGCCTAAAAAACAAATAATAAGAATGGCTAAAGACCTTATTACTTTTATCAGGGGAAGCCAACCTTCCCCCTCTAAGAGATCTAGGACTGAGTTTGCTTATGATATTTCTGACCATGATTCTGAAATTTCTGTTTCCTCTGATGACCAGGATTTACCCTCATCTACCTATGAGGATTCTGATGCTGCGGACTCTATTCCTTCTGCTTCCCCCCCCAGAGGATTTTTCTCTTTGTGAAACCTTGCATACTCTTAGGGAGCATTTTCATTGGGAAAGTCAGGATTTCTCTGATTCTAAAAAGAGGCTTAGGGATTTCTTACTCCTGCCCCAACACAGGTTTAGCTATTCCCCCTGTACTGAACATTGTAATCTAGCTTGGCCCCTGACTCTTTACCTCCTGCTCCCAGAAAACCTGATGGATATTACAGGGTTTCTGACTCTCACAAGTTCCTTTTCAAAAATCCTACTGCGGATCCTTAGACCATTTCACAGGGACTCAATGGCATTAAAGCTACTACTGCCAAAAATCCTACCCCCTCTGATAGAGACTCCAGGGCACTGGATAGATGGGGTAAAAGGTATACACTTCTGTAACCTTGGCCATTAGGGCCCTAAACTGCCAGTTTCATATGTTAAAAGTATCAGCAGCATATTATTGGATTGTTTAAACAGAAAATTATGTTGATTCCTGATTGTGCTGAAAATAAGGATCTACAGGATTTAATGCATTCTGCTGAACAGGTTGGAAAACATACTTAGCAATGTAAGAAAAACGAAGTTATCCAAACCCAGAAAAAGCTGAATGGAATAAATAACCAAGAGCACTGCACCAAAAATAAAATCCAGCAGTTTTATTTCACCACAATAAGAGTTTAGCGCTTTCATCAAAAGTACATAAAATTGACTTCTTCAGAAGTACATGACACACACAATGCTGATTTAAATAGCCTGCCCTACTCAACAATTAGTCAAACAAGAAAGATGCCATTGCCTGCTAAAAAATGTCATTTCCTGCTAAAAAACGTATGTCATTTCCTGTTAGAAAAAGATGCTATTCCATGCTAAAAAAGTACCACCCCACTAAAATAATACAACTGAATTATTGATCCATTTATCCCCCCAAAAATAGAGCTTATGTTAAAAACATTACATAAAAAAACAGCTTTTAGTTTTAACATATAATAGAAATGTTATCATTGAGCCCAGGTGGCACACATGCATTTAACCTTATTTGCCACTTGAACTCTAAAAAATCAAGAAAATCAAAGACAGGTCCACCCCTTGTACCAAAGTCGACCTGCTGTAATACAAAAAACTTGAAACAGTGTGTGGGATATAATTTAATATGCTTAAATAAGGCATTGGTCTCCCTATGTTTGTTATAATTGTGTTGATAGATCCGTTGTATTAAAGCTCGGACAGTCTTACCCACATAGTAACAGTCGCAACCTGTACAGGATGCAACATATACAACTCACTTAGTGTAACAATAGTACTTTTTATGTGTAGTGATTTTACCAAAATTCCTAAGTTTAATAAATTCGGCATCAATCACAACAGAACATTGGGTGCATCTTCCACATATGAAAGTGCCACCTAGTGCAGATGCCACCTTTTTTCTTTCCACTAAACCTTTGAAAGATGTACACTTTTTGTACACCACCAAGGGTTTTTCACCAAGTTTATTAATGATATTCTCATCAATACGAAACATGTTCCAACAAGCACAAATGATGCTTTTGATGTAAAAAAAAAAAATCAGTAGTGAAAGGTAACACTAATGCCCTGCTATAGTTGTTCTTTCTCTCAGTTGCTAGGGGCCTGGTTAGACCCAGGGGGTTGTCCAATAATGTTCTATAAACCCCATTAGTTCTTTTTTGTTGGACCTCACCCATTATGTCCTTAACAAACGGAGGGGGTTGCCTTTTTTCCGTAACATACCCAGTAGGAGGTCGCACTCTAAGAAAATCAATATCCTCTGATACCATTCTGGCCAATCTAACACATTGTCCCTTCACAAGGGATTTCTTCTGGTGCAAGGGGTGCTGACTCTCAAAGTGCAAAAGAGAGTTGGAGTACGTGGGTTTCTTATAAAGATGTGAGGTGAATCTCCCCTTGGAATAATCCTTCCTGATGGTCACGTCAAGGTAGTTCAAAATACCATGGTCCTTGGTCATGGTGAACTTCAGAAAAGTGGTGGTGGTGTTAATATAAGTAAAAAATCTATCCAACTCGTCTTCACTACCATGCCAAAATAAGACCAAATAGTCAAGGTACCACATATACAGTACCCACATGTCCTTGAACTCGGAGTTAACAATATACAGGTCCTCCCTCTGGGCAAGTACTATGTTGGCAAACGACTGTGCACAACAGACGCCCATAGCCACCCCTTGCACTCGTTTGAATATTTGCCCCTCGAAGGAAATGAAGTTATTGTCCAGAACCATCTCCATACAGGATCTGATGGTAAGAATGGTATCATGATTCAATGAGTTCTGCTTACATAAATCGTAGAACCATTCAATACCTACATCATGGGGTATTACAGAAAAGAGGTCCCTCACATCAGTGGTGACCAGTATAAGATGTTTGTTGTACATTTCATGTTTAATCTTGGACAAGAAATCCCATGAGTCTTTAATAATTAGGTCCCTATCGTCCAGCACATGTTTAACTGAACAGTCAACGAACTTGGCCAAACTAAAAGTTTTTGATGCTTTTGTATCCACAATTGGCTGGAGGGGGGGATTAAGGATACTCTTGCGGATTTTTGGGATTCCGAAAATGGTCGGAATCCTAGAATGTTTTGTCTCTAGGAATCTAAAAGGTCTCCAATGTGATTTGTTCATTTAATAACAGTTGTTCTAGATCTAAATCAATATGTCTAAATGTTATGTTAAACTCATTAATGGAGACCTCAGTATAAGTATCACTGTACAGCAGGTCAATTATCCTGCTGTTGTAGTCCCTAGCGTCCATAATAGCTAGTCCTCCCCCCTTATCAGGCTTCATAATCTGGATGTTACTGTTCTCTAATATGTCATGTAATAGCCTTTTTTCCTTTTTAGTCAAATTGCCAGTCCCATCCTGTTCCACATAATGATTCCTGTGAGAGATTGTTTTTTTAAATGGTCTCTCACAAAAAGATTCAAACACTTCCACTAATTGGTGCATGGGTGGAATGAATGTACTTGGTCTGATAAAGGTGCTAGCCATTGACCAAGGGATTAGTAATAGGGTCACCCCCCTGTGAAAAGAAAAGGGCCAAGTTAAGCTTATTAATGTAGATTTTGAACTGTAAAATAGTATTGACAATGTCAGTTTTACACGCTGGCACAAAATTAAGCCCTTTCGAAAACAATTCTGCCCATTCAACAGTTACATTGGTCTTACTGTAATTGTACACCTTAAAATCATTACTAAAGTTGGAAATAATGTTGCAAACATTGGCATCACTCATTTCCAATGTTGCTGTTGTTGTGCCCCCCCCCCCCCCACTGATTCTGGTAGTTCGATTGTCCATAGTTGATATAGTCTTGCCTCCCCCCTCTGGTTCATTAACCGCTGAGATCTCCTCAGGGTGGTGGTTATAAAGGGGATGTTATGCTCAGAAGTAACCCCATCATCATCATTAATAACATCACAATCATCCTGCCTATCAGACCACCCTAGCTTGTTGCCCTTCAGGTGGATCTGGATAAGCCCTGCCTGCTTCATAATCAGTTTTATCTCTTGACAATTTCTTCTGTTTCTTGTTTTTAAACTGTACCAAATCAATTTCCACATTTTTAAATAAATTATTAAATTCAATCATTCTGTGCTCAAAAAGCAAGTCTCTCTCTTAATTTCATGATCAAGTCTGTTAATGTCTTTGAGTATACCAGCCATTTTCCTGTTGTTGTCACTAATGAAAATATTAAGTAACTCACACCCTTGCCTGTTGAAAAACATTTTGATATCCTTATGCAGTTGAGTCTTTCACCAAACCAGTTGGGTATTTCCATGTCCTTAAACCCTTAGGGATCTGCTCCCTTCTTAAACACTCGAAGTATTCATTTTCCAACTGTAACTTTTAGTAGTTCCATAAAAGTTCCTTAAAGCAACAAAACTTGTCATTCAGGCTCCCACAACTGTTGTTAATGTTGACATTACAGCCACGAAGCCCAGTATCATTTCTAAGCCAGTCATCAACAGAAAATGAAGGCGTGACATCATCATGCACACCCAGCGATGAACCTGATCCAGTAGCGTTACTGTTAACGTTGTTGGTAGCTCCACAGCCTTTGTCATTGAGACAAACATTAGAACACATAATCCTTTGTGCAAGTGTAATTAATGAATTGTCATGGCTGTCTGGTTGTAAATGATTAAGGCCCTGATAGTGAACTAATCCTCGTTGATTCATAAGCGAATCAACCTTGGCGGACAGTAGGGTAACAGAAGAAGCAAGCGATGTCACAGATTGCAATAAAGCATTAAAATCGATGTTGCCAGTACTGCTAGGGTATTTACCTCCATCCATGACAAACACAAACTAAGAAAAACGAAAATATCCAAACTCAGAAAAAGCTGAATGGAGTAAACATCCAAGAGCACTGCACCAAAAATAAAAATCCAACAGTTTTATTCCACCACGATAAGAGTTGAGCTTGACTAATTTTTGAGTAGGGCAGGCTATTTAAATCAGTGTTGTGTGTGTCATGTAGTTCTGAAGAAGTCAATTTTATGTACTTTTGACGAAAGCGCTAAACTCTTATCGTGGTGGAATAAAACTGTTGGATTTTTTATTTTTGGTGCCGTGCTCTTGGTTATATACTTAGCAATGTGGTTTGATTCACTAGAGGCATCTTGCAGGGCTGCTGTCACTGGGTCTGTACTTAGAAGGCATGCTTGGCTTAAGGAGCAATCCTTGCCAGATCATGTTAAAGCTAAATTACTGGATGCTCCCTTAAATCAGGACTGCGTGTTTGACAACAAGGCAGCAGAAGTTCTCAAAAAGATGGAGGAAAAAGCTAAATCTATGCAAACTGTTACAGATTTCTTACAAGTGCAACCTCCAAGATTTAGTAGGCATTGGCCCTCTAAGAATTGGTCCTTTTCTGCCTCTTCCAGGCCTTCTCAGTCCAAACCCAGATCAAGCAGAGCATCCAGACCTTCAGTCCCAGGGTACACACAGGACTAAGCAGTGGGGGGCTCCCACTTCCAGAGCAGGGAGTAGTAAGACTCCCCCCTATAGTAAACTGTCTCAGTGACTTAACTTTGAAACTTCCAAACCCTTCTCAACTGACTGCTCCTTTAGGGGGAAAGATTGCTATGCAGGCAAAAAAGTGGGAACTCATTACACAGGACAAATGGGTTTTAAATAGTTTCCCAGGGATACAGATTCCACTTCCACACGTTACCAACCCCAAACGGTTGGCCAGATCTATCCCCAAATCATTGGGCAGAGGCTCAAAAGCAAGTAGTCTCTCTCTTAAGCATAAAGGCTATTCAAACCGTACCAGTAGAGGAAAAGGGACAAGGTTTCTACTCGAGACTTATTCTGGTACCCAGAAAAGACCATTGATGGCATCCTATCCTGGACCGGTCTACTTTAAACACCTTTTTGGTGATTCCAAATTTCAAGATGCTGACTCTTCACCAGTTGCTTCCTATGCTAGGCAAAGATGCCTGGTTGGCAACATTCGATTTAAAAGAAGCATACCTGCACATCCCTATCAGGGAATCTTGCAGAAGATACCTACGCTTCAAAGCAGGCTACATACACTATCAGATGTTATTCATGTTTCACTGTTGCAGTCATTACATTTAGGTTATCTGCTTTGCAGTAGCCCTCAGTCAGCCTGATTAACAAAGTCTTGGGTCCTGCATCAGTTGCTGTCCCTTCTTCCATGACGTCGGGTCATCATGGGTGTAAAACATGCAGCCGATGCCATTACATCAGTCTTTCTTGCCGTGTGGTGCCCGAAGCAAAAGCAGATGTTCATTGTGTTTCACTGTTGCAGTCATTACATTTGGGTAATCTGCTGGCAGGTTGCCCTCAGTCGGCCTGATTAAGTCTTGGGTCCTGCGTCGGTTGCTGTCCCTTCTTCCATGACATCAGGTCGTCATGGGTATAAAACATGCATCCGACGCCATTACATCAGTCTTTCTTGCTATGCGGTGCCCAAAGCAGAAACAGTTCGCAAGTGCCGGTCGGCCGACTCCTGAAATTTTCGTTTTCGAGTTTCAGAACCGAAGTCTTCAACTTAAAGCTAAGTACCGCGTTGGGGAAACTTTTTCTTGCTCCTTACCGATGTCAGTAAAAGAATAATTGTATTACTTGTGGAAAGCAAATACCTCATAAGGATTTTCATTTGTACTGTATTCCTTGCCTAGGCCCTGACCACGACGTACCTTGCTGTCAGTTTTGTGCTTTATTTAATTCAGCACACTATCCGTCATCGGTACATTTTTGCTTCTAAATATTTCGGTTCTCAGTTTAATTATCCAGAAATTACATCTGTTAGCTATCCGACTACCAGAATACCGAAAAAACGCATAGAAAAAAACAGAGACAGGCCGTTGAGTTCCAAAACTGCCGACGACGCTTCTCATAAGCCAGTCGCCAGTTCACCGGTACTCAGTGAGGCGCTTTCGCAGCCCCTGATACTCGCTACTTCTGATTCGCAGGCCTTTACGGAGACCCATTCGGAGTCAGGTATGCCACGAGATGCTTCACTTATGGAACCCACGGATGTCTCTACCTTGGATGGGTCCGGAGCCACTGAGCAAGCACTGGCTTCTGAGGGTGTATTCAGGCTTGCAGACTTGCATATTAAACCGACTCCAACTTCAGTGCCAAGGCCTAAATCTTGATCTATGTCTAAAAGAATGATGCCCAGGCCACATGTTCAGGCCCC
Source organism: Protopterus annectens (assembly GCF_019279795.1). Classification (NCBI taxonomy): domain Eukaryota; kingdom Metazoa; phylum Chordata; order Ceratodontiformes; family Protopteridae; genus Protopterus; species Protopterus annectens. The sequence goes on from NC_056731.1 coordinate 271,264,736, forward strand.
TGTGCCTAAAAAACAAATGATCAAAATGGCTGAAGATTTAATTACTCTAATCAGGGTTGGTCAACCCCCCCCCCTCCAAGAGGCCAAGGATTGAATTTGACTACGAATCTTCTGAACAGGACTCTGTTTCTTCTGACTCTTCTAATGACCTGGATTTGTCAATACCTACTCATGAGGGCTCTGATGCAGAGGATTCCATTCACTCTGCTTCTCCACCTGAGGATTTCTCTTTTAGGGAAACATTACATACCTTAAGGGTGCATTTCCACTGGGAAAGTCAGGATTTCTCTGAATCCAAAAAGAGGCTTAGGGATTTCCTTCTTCCTCAGCATAGGCCTTTGGCTGTACCTCCTGTACTAGATATTGTTGATGTGTTTTCGGAATCCAGTATGGCCTCTGATTCCTTGCCTCCAGCCCCTAGCAAACCAGACGGGTACTACAGGGTTCCTGAGTCCCAGAAATTCCTTTTCAAAAATCCTGTTGCGGACCCTGAAACCATTTCTCAGGGGCCCAAGGGCATTAAGGCTTCTACTGCTAAAAATCCTACCCCTTCTGATAGAGATTCCAGGGCGCTGGATAGATGGGGTAAAAAGGTTTACACTTCTGCAACCTTAGCAATCAGGGCTTTAAACTGTCAATTCCATATTCTAAAATATCAACAACATATCATGGGACTGCTTAAACAGAAAATGATGTTGATTTCTGACTGTGTGGAGAATAAAGATTTGCAGGATTTATTGTATTCAGCTGAACAAGTTGGCAAACATACTTTGCAGTGTGGTTTTGATTCCTTAGAGGCCTCTTGTAGGGCTGCTGTTTCTGGGTCTGTGCTTAGAAGGCATGCTTGGCTTAAGGAGCTGTCTCTGCCTGATCATGTTAAAGCAAAACTTTTGGATGCTTCTTTACAGCAGGACTGCTTGTTTGGCAATATGGCTGAAGAAGTTCTAAAAAAGAGAGAAGATACAGCTAAATCAATGCAAACTGTGAAAGATTTCTTACAAGTGCAACCTCCTAGATTTAGTAGGCATTGGCCTACTAAGAACTGGTCCTTTCCAGCTCCTTCCAGAGCCACTACGGCCAAACCCAGACACTCCAAAACCACCAGGTTTCAGTCCCAAGGGACTTGGAGAACTAAGCAATGGGGGTGCTTCCACTTCCAAATCTGGAAACAACAAGGCATCACCCTATGGTAAGCAGTCTCAATGACTTCCCTTTGAAATTACCAAGCACGTACCTTTTAGCCGCCCCTTTGGGGGGAAAACTGGCTCTTCATTCAAGAAACTGGCAACATATAACCCAGGACAAATGGGTTTTAAATATAGTGTCCCAGGGATACAGATTTCATTTCCACACTCTGCCAACTCCAAACGGGTGGCCAGACCTGCCCCCAAATCAGTGGGCAGAGGCTCAGAAACAAGTACTTTCCCTTCTAAACATGGGGGCTGTTCATCTAGTACCAGAAGAGGAAAAGGGACAAGGTTTGTATTCCAGACTTTTCCTGGTACCCAGAAAAGACAAATCATGGCTTCCAATTCTGGACCTGTCTACTCTAAACACCTTTCTGGACATTCCAAAATTCAAGATGCTGACTCTTCACCAGTTACTTCCTATGCTAGGCAAGGATGCCTGGTTGGCAGCTCTCTACTTAAAAGAGGCTTACCTGCATATCCCAGTCAGGGAATCTTGCAGAAGATTCCTACGTTTCAAAGCAGGCTGCATGCATTATCAGTTCTCTGCACTGCCCTTTGGCTTGTCTACTGTGCCCAGGGTATTCACAAAGTGCTTGGCTCCAGTAATTGCATTTTGCAGGCAAAGAAATATTCAAATATATCCATACCTGGATGATTGTCTAATTCAGCCAGAAAACCAGGCCATTCTTCTAAAACATCTGGCGTTTATAAAAAGACTTATAACCTGTCTAGGGTACACCATAAACAAAAAGAAATCTCAAATGACACCCTCTCAAAAAATTACATTCCTGGGTGCAAGCTTGAATACAACTGCCCAGATGGCTTTCCTTATGCCAGAAAAGCAAGTTCATTTGGTGACGTACTTCAAGCAGGCGGCCACAAAAACCCTGCTATCTGCAAGGCAAATACTGCAAGCCTTGAGGTTCATGGCCTCATGCATTTTTCTAATTCCGTATGCAAGACTGCATATGAGGAAACCTCACTGGTACTTAAAAAGTTTATGGAGTCAGCATTGTCACACCCTGGAAACAATAATTCCTATCATACCTTGCCTGCGCCTAGAGTCTATGACGGGCAGAGGCCTGCCACCAAAACAAGGGACTGCCATTCACACCACCCCCTGCTGCCCAAATCCTAACTACAGACGCATCAGACTATGCATGGGGGGGCTCATCTGGCAGGGAAGTGCATTCAGGGCAAATGGAGCCCAAATCAAATGCACCTTCATGTCCATCAAAAAGAAATGCTAGCTGTACAGAATGCACTGACAGCCTTCAAGGACTACCTTCATCCAGGACAATTACTGATAAAGACTGACAACACCACGGTTATGTGGTACATAAACAAGCAGGGGGGTACACATTCCTACCCCCTCTGCAGACTAGCCATGGCATTGTGGAATATGGCCTTGAGCTACCAAGTACAACTACAAGCTCAATTCCTGCCAGGAAAGCAGAATGTTCTGGCAGATGAACTAAGCAGAAATCTCATGGACCCTCATGAATGGAAACTGGAACCATGGGTTTTCAACATGTTGACATGCAAATGGGGGAGCCCAGACATAGATCTTTTTGCCTCACCGCAGAACTACCAGTTGGACAAATTTTGCACAAGAACTCGTCACAAAAAAGCCTGGACAGTGGATGCTCTGTCCTTCAGCTGGAAAAACCTATCAGTCTGTGCCTTTCCCCCACTGCCTTTGCTCTCCAAAGTTCTACTAAAAGTCAAACAGGACAAGGCAAAAATGATTTCGATTGCTCCAGACTGGCCTCGCCAACACTGGTACCCACTCCTGCGCTGTGTCGCACTTTTTTCCTTGGCACCTGCCTCAGACACCTTCCTTACTGCCTCAGCAGGAGAACCAAATTCTGCACCCTCAGCTCCAAACATTGAATCTTGCAGCTTGGCTAATCACTTAAATTTACCCTTAGAATCCCACAGCAAACCTGTAATGGATGTCATTTTGGAGGCGAGAAGACCTAGTACTAGAAAATCTTATGCTGACAAATGGAAAAGATTCTGTGCGTGGAATCACTCTCAAGGGATGAGCACAGCAGTGCCCAATTTACCTTTGATTTTGCAATACTTAACTGAGATGCTTCACAAGGGCCTGTCTTTCTTACATAAAAATCCATGCCTCAGCCATTTCAGGTCATTACAACACAGACCCCCCCCCCGTCTTCTTTCATCCTCTTCTAAAGCAGTATCTTAGAGGGACCAAAAACTTGAGACCACCCAGGAGAGCACCAACCCCTGCCTGGGACCTTAACTTTGTATTGGAGAAACTTACTCTACCTCCTTTCGAGCCAGCTGCAACTGCAGACTTAAAATTTCTTTCCTGGAAAACAGCCTTCCTTTTAGCAATCACTTCAGCTAGAAGGATATCTGAATTACAGGCCCTTATGGCAGTGGAGCCTTTCATCATCTTTCATGCGGACAGGGTGTCACTCGGGACCAATCCATCCTTCCTGCCCAAGGTGGTATCCAGTGTGGCTCTTAATCAGTCCATTCATTTACCAACTTTCTTTCCCAATCCACAGAAGAAGGGAGAGCGGATTTTGCATTCATTGGATGTACACAGACAACTTAGATTCTACTTGGACAGGACTAAATCACAAAGAAAATCTGAACAACTGCTGGTAGCATTTTCTGCAGGGGCAGAGGGGAGGGCTATTTCAAAGCAAACCATTTCTAAATGGATAAGCCACTGTATTCATTTCTGTTATAAGCACCATGGAAAACCTATCCCCCAGGGGATCTGATCTCATTCAGCAGCCTTACTCAGAGGCATTCCTACCAGGAATATTCTAGAAGCTGCTACCTGGAGTTCAGTTCATACTTTCACCAAGCATTATCACCTACCAATTTTCTCTAAATCCAGAGCTGGCTTTGCCACTGCTGTTTTGCAGGGACTTGTAGCTAGTCCTAATGCTGTATAATTCCATCCTCCCAATCTTAGCTTTGGGAATCTACCCAAATGTAATGACTGCAACAGTGAAACACGTTGAACATAGTACAGTTGTGTACACTTACCATAAATGTAGATGTTCGAGTGTATTCACTGTTGCAGTCCTGGTTACCCTCCCTCCAGCCCCCTGTTTTTCTTTTACTATACCTCTTTCTTTTATTATGCTCAAAAAGCTTTTTGGTGTATTTTCTTTTTTGTTGGAGGTATATCTTTGTATTATAGATTTAATTGCTTCCCATTAGGGGGCAGCTGACATCTGGGGCAATAAAAATTGATGTAATGGCATTGGCTGCATGTTTTATACCCCTGACGACCTGACGTCATGGAAGAAGGGACAGCAACCGACGCAGGACCCAAGACTTTGTTAATCAAGCCATGTGGACTACTGCAAAGCAGATAACCCAAGTGTAATGACTGCAACAGTGAATACACTCGAACATCTACATTTATGGTAAGTGTACACAACTGTACTTTCTCTGCACTGCCCTTTGGCTTATCTACTGCACCCAGGGTTATTCACAAAGTGCCTAGCTCCAGTCATTGCATTTTGCAGGCAAAGAAATATTCAAATATACCCATACCTGGACGATTGTCTAATTCAGGCAGAAAGCCAGGACATACTTTTGAATCATCTGGCTTTTGTACAAAGGGTGCTAACTTGTCTGGGGTACACCATAAATGAAAAGAAATCTCACCTGGTTCGCTATCAACAAATTATATTCCTGGGAGCAAGTTTGAATACAACTTCCCAGATGGCTTTCCTCAGGCCAGAGAAACAAATTCATTTGACAACATACTTCAAACTAGTGGCCACAAAAACCCTGCTATCTGCAAGGAAAATACTGCAAGCCTTGGGGTTCATGGCCTCCTGCATTCTTCTAATTCCATATGCAAGAGTGCATATCAGGAAACTACAATGGTATCTAAAAAGCCTATGGTGTCAACATTCTCAGGATCTAGAAGCAATGATTTCCATCATACCTTCCCTACGGTTAGAGTTCCTTTGGTGGGCAGTGGCCTGCCACCAAAACAAGGGACTACCATTCACTCTACCCACTGCCACCCAAACCCTAACAAAGACTCGTCAGACTATGCATGGGGGGGCTCAACTGGCAGGGAAGTGCATTCAGGGTAAATGGAACCCAAGTCAAATGCACCTGCATATCAATCAAAAAGAAGTGTTAGCTGTACAGAATGCTCTGACAGCCTTCAAGGACCACATTCTTCCAAGACAATTAATGGTAAAGATGGACAACACCACTGTTATGTGGTACATAAACAAGTGGGGGGGGGGTACCCATTCTTACCCCCTCTGCAGACTAGCCATGGCACTGTGGAACACAGACTTGAGCTACCAAGTGCATCTACAAGCTCAGTACCTGCCAGGAAAACTAAATACACTGGCAGATGGACTAAGCAGAAACCTCATGGACCCACATGAGTGGAAACTAGAACCAAAGACTTGCAACATGTTGGCAAACAAATGGGGGAGCCTGGATATAGACCTGTTTGCCTCCCCCCAGAACTACCAATTAGACAAGTATTGCATAAGGACTTCCCACAAACAAGCTTGGAAAGTGGATGCTCTGTCGTTCAGCTGGAAAAACCTATCAGTTTATGCCTTTCCTCCTGTGCCTGTCCTCTCCAAAGTACTACTAAGGATCAAACAGGACAAACCAAGGACGATGTTGATTTCACCAAACTGGCCACGCCAACACTGGTACCCTCTCTTGTGCAGTGTGTCAATTCTGGCCCCATGGTACCTGCCTCAGACCCCTACCCTGTTGTCTCAGCAGGAGTACCGGATTCTGCATCCTCTGCTTCAAACCCTGAACCTAGCAGCCTGGCTAATTACCTAATTTCTCCTTTACCATCCCTCAGTAAACCAGTGATGGATATAATTTTAGAGGCAAGGAGGCCTAGTACTAGAAAATCTTATGCTGAAAAATGGGAAAAGATTCTGTGCCTGGAACCAATCTCAAGGGATGAGCACAGCAGCGATCATCTTACCTCAGATTCTACAATACTTAACTGAGATGCTTCACAAGGGCCTTTCTTTTTCCTCCATCAAAATTCATGCCTCAGCCATTTCAGCTCATTATAACACAGAACCTCCCCTCTTTTTTTCATCCACTGCTCAAGCAGTTCCTCAGAGGGGCCAAACATTTAAGACCACCCAGGAGAGCCCCAACTCCTGCCTGGGACCTTAACTTTGTATTGGATAAACTCATTCTTCCTCCTTTCGAGCCAGCTGCTAGTGCAGATTTAAAAGTCCTTTCTTGGAAAACAGCCTTCCTTTTAGCAATCACTTCAGCAAGAAGGGTATCTGAATTACAGGCCCTTATGGCCTTTCATCATCTTTCATGCGGACAGGGTGTCCCTCAGAACCAATCCTTCCTTCATGCCCAAGGTGGTATCCAGTGTGGCTCTTAATCAGTCAATTCATTTTCCAACCTTCTTTCCTAGTCCACAGAACAAGGGGGAATGGATACTGCACTCCTTAGATGTGCACAGACAACTTAGATTTTACTTGGACAGGAGTAAACCTCAAAGGAAATCTGAACAACTGCTGGTGGCATTTGCTGCAGAGGTAGAGGGGAAGGCTGTTTCAAAGCAAACCATTTCTAAATGGATAGGCCATTGCATTCATTTCTGCTATAAGCACCATGGAAAACCTATCCCACAGGGGATCACACCCCATTCAGCCAGGGCTGCATCTACCTCTTCAGCCTTTCTCAGAGGTGTCCCTACCAGGGACATCTTAGAAGCTGCTACCTGGAGTTCTTTACATACTTTTACCAAGCATTACCATTTGCCAGTTTTTTTCTAAATCCAGAGCTGGCTTTGCCACTGCAATCTTTCAGGGTCTTGTAGCTGGCTGTAATGCTATTTAAATTCCTCCGCCCATCCTTAGCTTTGGGAATCTACCCAAATGTGATGACTGCAACAGTGAAACACGAAGAACATAGAACAGTTGTGTACACTTACCATAAATGTGGATGTTAGAGTGTATTCACTGTTGCAGTCCTGATTACCCTCCCTCCAGCCCCCTGACTTTTTTGGCTATACCTATACTCTCCTTTACTATGCTTAAAAGTTTTTTGATGTATTTGCTTTTTTATTGGAGGTATATCCTTGTATATATTTATTTTATTGCTTCCCATTATGGGGGCACCTGACTTTTGGGGCAAGAAAAACTGATGTAATGGCATCGGCTGCATGTTTTATTCCACTGACTACTTGACGTCATGGAAGAAGAGACAGCAACCGACGCAGGACCCAAGACTTTGTTAATCAGGCCGACTGAGGGCTACTGCAAGCAGATAACCCAAATGCGATGACTGCAACAGTGATTACACTCAAACATCTACATTTATGGTAAGTGTACACAACTGTACTGTCTCTGTCAGAGGCCTAAGAACTGAAAGTGAACTTCAGTCACATCTTCCTGGAAAGAAGTCTGCTTTGGAAATGACCCTGCACTTTCCTTAAGCAATGATGTTGTATTGGCCTACTGAGAGCTGAAGCACCTGCCTTCTTTTCCACATTGGTCGATAAGGGGAATGGAGGTTACATACCCCCCAGCTCCCACTTTGGGGGTACCCCTGTTTGTAGTTGCTCTTTCCCCTGATTGCCAAAAAGATGCTTGTGATGGCTTGATTCCAAGAAGTGGTTCCTCACATTGCCTATTTGTTATTCCTTGGTTGTATCCAAGATTAAGAAATCTTCTCTTATTACCTTCCCTGGCTCAACTATGTTTATTGGTTAAAGCAGAGGAGAATAACCCTGTTTTTCCCAGCACTAGGACTCCTACTTCAGGCCCAAGGTACTTATAGCAGAAGTGTGAAGTCTTTTTGGCCTGTATTTGTGGTTGTCCATTCGTATTCATATGGTGTGTATGACCTGATGCAGTTACTGGACTGAATGCATGTATCCATGTTCCATTTGGCACACCTGGGACAGTGCACCCCCACACAACCCCTTATGGACCAGGCATCCGTGACAGACACTTTAAGCCCAAGAGTTGTAAACGCCCCACGGGCATCCATTATAAAGCTTATAGATGACTCTGTTAAAAGAGGCCACCAAAAAGACCCAATTTCATCTTGGATTTGTCACTTAAAAGACCTCCCAAGCTCCCTTACAATTCCGTGTATATAGACACCCTCTGAAGTTCCCACTGACTGACTTGGATGAGGGAATGATTTTCCTCAAATCACTCATAGTTTAAAGTTTCTCCATCAACCAACCCAGTCCCTTCTCTTCAAAGAAGGCTGCAATAAGCATGTCAATTCACACCTTAAACATGATAGCTGGTTCCATGCTGTGTGGACATCCTGAAAGGTACCACCAAGGGAGCAAGGAACAGCACCTAGTTTGGTAGCCCAGTGCCTAGGAAGTCAGGGAGAATCTTCTGGTCACCCAGACATTGAAAGAGTCTAGTGATAAATCTCCAAACTAGACCTGATTTATTTCAACAGCAACCCTTAACTGATTCCCTCCAATAGAGATCCTTTGAGTTTGTACTGCAACTACCACTGGGTGTGGCCTGAGCCTTTAAGTTAATTGCCTAACAGTTCAAACAATTGTTCATATCTTTTAGGACCATAAGTGTTAGAAAACTGTCATTGACAAACAAATCAGCACAAAGTAATCCTTAGTGGTTGCATTCACTTGGTTTTGCATCTTAAACTTGATTTTATAAGCTACAATAAGCACATTTTTTTAATATTACAAACCGTTTAATATCTCAGTAACCATTTGAGCAACATACATATTGCTAGCAACATTTTCTTCACACAACAGTGAGATTTCATATGAGGCTAATGTGTTTTATCTGGGTCATTTGATTGTTGAGGTATTTACAAAAATATGAAAATGATTACAATACAAAGAAATAGTATGCATATATTCAATATATCTTTAGCTAGAATAGTCAGAGGTCAAATTGCAATGTATTTGTGATTGCCAGTCATGTAAGGTTTAATATGAGCTCTTCTAATACCTTGTATGTAGCTTGGTTTTGGAAATAGACCAAGCAATATTTGATGCCTAGCGGCATAGATGGGATGTAACAGCAGAAACACCTAGAGGCAACAGTAGGTGGTAATGAGTAAAAAAGGCACTTGTCCCCAAGAGTCCAGCTGTCCATCCACTGTCAAGAAGTCCAGATCAGTGGACAGTTTTGGAAAGCATATGTTAGTATACTTCACCTTCTCTTTCGACTTTGAACTACTTTATTCGTATGATGTGTTTCCAGAGGGAGATTACTAAAGAAGTATTCCATGCGACTGAGGAGCTGCCAGAAAGCTAATGAAGGAGAAGCTCTGAGGTCAGGCAGCCACCTCCTCCTGAGGGTTTGGCCAGGGTTGTGACGGGCAGTATTATAGTGTGCCTGCATGCATTGCTCAAGCTAATAGATTTTAAAAAAGACTCTGTGGCATCCTTCATCAGTAACTACTTTTCAGGACCTCTCCTGTTTCGTGAGAGGTTAGCACACATCTTGAAGACAGCCATGGAGCAGCAAAGTATAACCTTGCTGTCTTGAGGCATACTGTTTAACTTCCAGAAAGAACTTCAAGCAAGATCCAGAGGCACCATCATCAGATGTGTTTTCAGTGAAAGCCACTGTAAGGTTACCAAGGGGTGAAGATAGGGGTCAAAAATGTTTCCTGACTGCTCTCATCTGGAACTATTTGGAGAAAACCGAAACAGGATAAGCTATGAGTGGGAGAAATGTAATCCAGCGTAAGAAAGGTGTGACATTCAAAAACCAGCCAATAAAATAAAATTGCAGAAGATTCTAAGTAAATACCAAATGATAAGTAAATACCATTAAAAAATTTCCTTGATCTTGATCTACATTTATTAGGGCAAATGTTTTCATCAATTAACAGACTTCATCAGATTACTAGAGGGATGGTCGTTTTTCCATCCATGTGAGTGGCGCAGAATCAGATGTTCATCGTGTTTCACTGTTGCAGTCATTACTCTTGGGTTGTCCTGCTGGCAGGCTACCTGCAGTCGGCCTGAATTCCAAAGTCCTGGTCCGGCGTCGGTTGCTGTCACCTCTTCCCTGACGTCAGTGCGCCAGGGGTATAAAAGATGCAGCTGACGCCATTTTCTTCAGTCTTTCTTGCCGCACGGTGCCCGAAGCAAAAGCAGTTCACAAGTGCCGGTCGGCCGACTCCTGAGATTTTCAAATCCGAATTTCAGAACCGAAGTCTTCATTAAAGCTAAGTATCCCATAGGGGAAACTTTTTTCTTGCTCCAGACCGATGTCAGAAAAAGTTAACAATTGTATTTCTTGTGGGAAGTAAATACCTCATAAGGATTTTCATTCTTACTGTATTCCTTGCCTAGGCCCTGACCACGATGTTGCTAGCTGTCGGTTTTGTGCTAGATTTAACCAACACACTATTAAGCGTCAGTACGATTTTGCATTTCATTACTTTGGCCGAAGATTTAACTATATAATGCCGTTGGAGCAGCCAATGACCGGAGTTTACAAAAAACGCAAGGATAAGGAAAAGGATAGGCATCCGAGGTCCAAAACCGACAAGGCCTCCGCTAGGCCAGTTGCCGGTTCACCGGTTCTCAGTGAGGCGCTTTTGCAGCCCCTGACGCCCGCTACCTCAGAGCCACAGGCCGCTTCCGACTCCCACGTGGAGCTGACTTGGCCTCTGGATACGCAAGGTATTGGACACTCGGAAACTATTCCCTCATATGGGTCCGGAGCCGCTGAGCAGGCATCTGCTTCTGAGGGTGTCTTCAGACCTACACAGTTGTATGTTAAGCCAACTTCAGCTTCAAAGGCAAAGACTAAAGCAGTTCTAAAGACAAAGAAAACAAGTACAGCATTCTCCTACTCAGACTTCCATGCCTAAAAAACAGATGCTTAAAATGGCTGAAGACCTAATTAATTTGATCAGGGGTTCCCATCCCCCTCCTGATAAGAGGCCTAGGCAAGAGACAGAATATGACTCTTCTGATCAGGTTTCAATTTCCTCTGATTCCTCTTCTGAACAGGGATACTCTTTTCCTCCCTATGAGGATTCTGATGCTGAAGAATCTATTCCTTTAGCCTCTCCTCCTGAGGATTATTCTTTTGGGGAAACCCTGCATACCATGAGGGAGCATTTTCACTGGGAGAGCCAAGATTACTCAGAATCTAAGAAAAGGCTCAGAGGCTTTCTTTTACTACCGCAGCACAGACCTCTTGCTATTCCACCTGTTCTGGACATTGTAGATGATGTATTTTCAGAGTCCGGCCTGTCTCCTGACTCTTTACCCCTTGCACCTGCTAAGCCAGACAGATACTACAGGGTCCCAGACTCTCATAAATTTCTATATAAAAACCCTGCTGCTGACCCAGAAACTATATCTCAGGGTATCAAAGGGGTCAAGACTTCCACTGCAAAAAAAAAACCCTGTCCCCTCTGATAGGGATTCTAGGGCACTGGACAGATGGGGGAAAAAAGTTTACACTTCTGCTACCTTGGCTGTAAGGGCTTTAAATTGTCAGTTTCATATGCTTAAATATCAGCAATACTTAATGTCACTGCTTAAACAGAAAATGTTGACAAATTCTGAATGTTCTGATAACAAGGAAATGCAGGATTTATTGCATGCAGCTGAACAAGTGGGAAAGCATACTTTGCAATGTGGTTTTGATTCACTGGAGGCCTCTTGCAGGGCCGCTGTTATGGGTCCTGTCATTAGAAGGCATGCTTGGTTAAAGGAACAGAATCTGCTGGATCATGTTAAAGCATAATTATTGGATGCTCCATTACAGCATGATACTTTGTTTGGTGTTAAGGCAGAAGAGGTGTTGAAGAAAATAGAGGATACAGTGAAATCCAAGCAGACAGTTAAGGATTTTCTACAGGTACCGCCACCCAGATTTAGCAGGAATTGGCCTACAAAGAATTGGTCCTTTCCAGTGTCAGACAGGCCACAAAGAGGCAGACATCCCAAAGGCAGATCTCAGCCCCAAGGCTCATACAGGCCTAAACAATGGGGGGCTTCTACCTCCAAAAGCGGAGAAGACAAATCACAACCATACAGGAAACGGTCCCAATGACTTTCCTCTGCTAGAACCAAGCACTTATCTTTTGGCAGCACCCTTAGGGGGAAAACTAGCACTTTTTTCACCAAATTGGCACATGATTACCCAGGACAAATGGGTCTTGAACATAGTGTCTCAGGGCTACAGGTTCCACTTTCATACCTCGCCAAGGGCAAAAGGTATGCCAGACCTGCCACACAATCAATGGGCAGAGGCACAAAAGCAAGTTTCATCCCTCATGGACATGAGGGCCATTCATCGAGTACCACAACAAGAGCAGGGGCAAGGATTTTACTCCAGACTTTTCTTGGTGCCCAGAAAGGACAAAGCCTGGAGACCAGTACTGGACCTGTCCATACTAAATACGTTTATGGATGTTCCAAAATTCAAAATGTTGACTCTGCAGCAGCTACTGCCCATGCTGGGCAAGAAGGCTTGGCTCGTAACTTTGGACCTAAAAGAGGCATATCTGCATGTCCCAATCAGACAATCTTGCAGAAGATACCTCAGATTCATAGCTGGCTCAATGCACTACCAATTCTCTGCACTGCCCTTTGGCTTATCTACTGCACCCAGGGTCTTCACAAAATGCCTGGCACCAGTAATTGCATTTTGCAGACAAAAAAGAATTCAAATATATCCTTACTTGGACGACTGCCTTATTCAAGCAGAGAAGAAAGACATTCTTCTAAAGCATCTGGCGTTTGTAAAAAGTTTACTAATTTGCCTAGGGTACACAGTAAACAAAAATAAATCAAAGCTAGTACCCTCTCAAGAGATAATATTTCTGGGTGCAAGCTTAAATACAACTGCCCAGATGGGCTTATCTCACACCAGACAAACAAAGGCAACTGACTTCTTACTTCAAAAAGTTGGCAATAAAGACCAAGTTATCTGCAAGGAAAATCCTGCAGGCTTTGGGCTTCATGGCATTCTGCATTCTGTTAATTCCATATGCCAGACTGCATATGAGGAAACTACAATGGTATCTAAAAAGTGTTTGGACTCAACATTGCCACAGCCTGGAAACATTAATTACCATCATTCCCTGCCTGCAACAGGAGTTTCGATGGTGGGCACAGGCCTGTCACCACAACAAGGGACAGCCATTCACTTTACCCACAGCCAGGCAGACACAAACAATGGATGCATCAGATTATGCCTGGAGGGCCCACATGGCAGGAAAATGTAATGTTAAGTTGTCTCTCTCGCCTTCATTCTTGCTGGTTGGGTTCGGAGCCGATCTTCGGCTCCGACTCGGCCATTTTCTAAAGCTTGAGAGCTACTTACTGGCTCGAGGCCTCCCTATATCCCACAGTGCCTGGCGCTAGATCCCCAGATCTCGTTTGCCGCTTCAGCTATGAGGTTGTGCTTTACTGGCTCAGGTCGTATTCTTCTTTTTGTAATATTAGCAGTTAAATTTTTAGTGTACATTTCAAGCCTTTCTTTTGTTTAAGTAGAGTAGTACTGTTAGATTAGTCTTAGTATTCCTGTGTTTCTGCCCATCAGGAAACTCGTTTTACTTGGAGAGTTTCTCCCCTCCCCCCTCTATCTCCCTAAGTAGGCCGCTTAAATTCTTAGTTTTAATTTTTTGTGTGAAGGTGTGGGACTAGTGTGTGTGTGTGTGTGACTGTGTGTGTTTCTTTGCACTAGTCTAACATTCCTCTACTGGTATCCCTTTTTCTTTACCATGTCAAAGGATACCAAGGTATCAGGGTTCAAGAAGTGTGGCTCGTGCTGTCAGAAAATGTCTCTGACAGACGGTCACACTTCTTGTGTTTATTATTTGGGTGCCCAACACCTGCAGGACTCTTGCTCGGTATGTCATGCCTTTAGTCCGAGAGTCCTGCAGGAACAAGTTGATTCTCAGGGGGTTACTAAAACCAGAGGGGTCTCTGGCGAAGTCTCAGTCAGCGAAAACCCCTAAGCCCACCAAGCCGTCTGCTCCCAGTACGGAGCCGTCGCCAGGTGGAGCGTCTGCTTCCATTTCGGTTCCAGCCGGAACCGAAGTATTTAAATCTCACTCAGCTCCGACATTGGTGTCGGAGCCGTCAGGGAGCCGTAAGCGATCTAGGTCGCCATCCCTAGAGTCGATTCGCTCGGCTCCGGGGTCGCCTTTGCTGCAGTCTGAATGGAGCCATCGGTCCCACTCTTCTCTGTCCTCGAGGCTATCCGATCATGACTTGGAGACGGTGGTTAGTAGACTCCTCAAATCGCAGGCCCTAGCTAAAATGTTAGCTAGCCCTTCTCATCAGGCTGTGGCTGTTCCTGTTTCTGAAGTAGTTCCTCCTCCGACTCCTCCTGTCAGTTCTGAGCCGGAGCTTGTTGGGGCTCGGATCTTGGAAACGTTGGCGCCGATGCTTCCCCTTTCGGCTCCATTGTCTGCTCCAATTTCTTCAATGGTTCCGTCCTTGGAGGGATCTGGGTGCCGGGACTTCCTCATCGGCTCAGAGGGGGCGAGTGTAATCGGACCCTTGTCCGACCCTGTTCTCCCGGCGCAGGTAAGCTCGGCTCCTACATTGGCCTCGGAGCCGTCCCTTTTGGTGCCGGAGAGGATTTCTGTCTCTTTGGAGCGGGGGCCCTCTTCTCTGCCGGACAGGAGCGCCTTCGAGGTCATGAGGAGCGTGCTGACTTCTGAGTCTGCACCTCGATCATCCCCTTCAGCTCCTCCCCCCAGGGTGCCTGCTTCGGTCTCTGCCCCTCCTCCAGACCCTAGGAGAGGGGATCAAACGCTCCAGGTCACCCCACTGGATGTATCTTCCTCTTCTGAGGCCTCCCCTGAGATTTCAGAGGAGCCCCCTCAAAAGAGGAAATGTAAGAGGAAACATGTTGACTCCCCCTAGTCTGTCACGTCAGATACTGACGTGGAGGATTCGGAAGGGTCCCCAAGATCCCCCTCTGAGGATGTCTCTTTCTCAGACATCCTTGAGATCCTTAAGCAGAGGGAGAACTGGACTGCCCTTAACCCTTCTGAGGACGAGTCAGTATACTTGGATGCGTTTGGTTCTTGCCCCTCCACCTCCTGGGTGTCACCGCCTTTCGATCCATTGATGGAAGTAGTGGCTCAGAGGGCGTGGTCAGCCCCGGACAGACTGGAACCAACCCCCTGCAGGCCCACTAAGTTTATTATGGCCCCTCAAGATAAACAGTTTTTGACAAAGGGTGTCCCCGTTGATGCCATGGTGGTAGCAGCTGCCACGAAAAAGGAGTTGGCTGACAGATCTGTACCTGTCCATCCCCCTAGTAAAGAGTCTAGGACGATGGACAGATACGGGAAGCGGATGTTTTCCTCAGCGACCTTCTCCATGCGGTCGCTGAATTACTTGTGCCACTTCACCCGTCTTCAGAGGGATCTCCTCAAGGAGCTAGGAAATAACCTGCAAGATCCATCAGCTGCGGGGGCTCAAGACAAGAGTAACTCCCAGCTGATGACTCTTAATTCAATAGTCAACTCCTCCATGCGGCTCATTTCGTATGCGGCTGATGGGGCGAGTAGGGCCGCAGACACAGGCGTGGCTTGGAGAAGACATGCCTGGATGCAGTTATGTAACTTCGCTGATCCCTTCAAGGCGTCTTTCACCAACACCCCTTTTGATGGTTCGGCTCTGTTTGGACCTCAGGTGAAAGATACCCTTACCAGGTGTGAGCAGGAAGGCAAGACTCTCTCTGCCATGGGAGTCTGTTTTTCCACTCCCTCTAGACCATACCCTAAAGGTCAGAAGAGTGGAAAGATGTGGTTCCGGAAACCCCAGGGAGCCGTGCCTGACACACGTGGCGAGTTTCCCTCCAGAGGCAGAGGAGGGAACAACAATAGACGCTGCCCGCGGGGCAGGGTCCGCAGAATCAGGGCAGCAGAGAATCCTTCCCTGACGAGCTTTTTCAGCACCCCTGAGGGGCTGCCGGTCTGTCTGCCTTCGGAGGCAATCGGGGGAAGGTTGTTTCTGTACCCAGAAGCCTGGCGTCTCAGCACTCGAGACAGATGGGTACGGTCTATCATATCCGGAGGTTACAATATCCCTTTTGTCCACGCCCCCTTACAATCAAACAACCCGATTCCAGATGTTTCACCCAGTCTAAGGGAACAGGCAGCACAAGAAATTTCAAAACTGCTAAAAAAACAGGCCACCCGACAAGTCCCAGCAGACCAGCAAGGATCCGGAATTTACTCAAAGTTCTTTTTGGTACCAAAAAAGACAGGGGACTGGAGACCCATTTTGGATCTCAGCAGACTAAACAAGTCTGTTCAAAGAACGAAGTTCTGGATGATCACGCTTCAGTCCATTCTACCCTTTTTGGGTCTGGACAGTTGGATGTGCTCCATAGATCTTCAGGATGCGTACTACCACATCAAAATGGACAGGCTTTCCAGAAGGTTTCTCCGCTTCCGGCTGGGAGCCAGTCATTACCAATTCAGAGCCCTGCCCTTTGGTCTCACCACAGCCCCCAGGGTGTTCACCAAATGCATGGCAGTGGTTACCGCTCACCTGAGACGGCAAGGATTCCAGGTGTTTCCATATCTAGACGACTGGCTCCTTACTGCTACCAGCAGGCATCAATTGCTGAGAGCCAGGGATTATACCATCCAAACATGCTCCAACCTAGGTATCTCAATAAATTTCGAAAAGTCTGCATTGTCACCTTGTCAGTCTTTAACCTTTATAGGCGCAAGATTAAATACGAAAGATCTGTCCGCAAGACTTCCAGTAGACAGAGTGGCAGACATTTGCCGACACGTACAGGTATTATTAGGATGCAGAAAGATTCAGGCTAGATTAGTCCTAAAAACCTTGGGTCTCATGACAGCAGCGATCATATTAGGTCCCCTGGCTCGCTTTCACATGAGGATTCTCCAGTGGATGCTTTTCACCCAATGGTCCTTTCAACAACTCCCTTTGTCTCACTAGATATTAATCACACAGTCGTGCAAAGACCACTTGGCTTGGTGGATGGTCTCCTCATCAGTACCCCAGGGCAGACCACTTGTCCTTCCTCCTCCAGTTGCCACGGTGACCATGGATGCCTCCCTGATTGGGTTGGGGGGGGGGGCATTTTCAGGGCAGGACTGTCCAGGGCACCTGGCAACCTCATGAGTATCACTTGCACATAAATGTCTTGGAGATGAGGGTGGTGCTTTTAGCGTTGCAAGCTCTTCAGAACTCTCTACCCACTGGGACCATTGAAATTCAGACAGACAATATGTCTGTAGTGTGGTACATCAACAAGCAAGGCGGAACCAAGTCATATTCCTTATGTCGAGAAGCACTCAGACTATGGCAGTGGGCGATCTCCTCTCAACGGTTTCTGACAGCAGCGCACATCCCTGGGAAGTCCAATGTCATAGCGGATAGGCTAAGCAGAGCTATTCTCATGCCTCACGAGTGGTCTCTCAGTCGGACAGTAGCGGACAAAATCTTCCACAAATGGGGTCAGCCTTGCTGCGACCTTTTCGCAACTCCTCTCAACAGCAAGTGCGACAATTTCTTCACTCTCTTCCCGGACACTCCCCCAGAGACATTCTAGTTCACGATTGGCCCCAGGGACTTCTGTATGCATTCGTATCCTTTCCCCTAATTCCCAAACTAATTCAGAAAGCTACCATGCTGGGTTGCAGGATGATCCTCATTGCCCCCTACTGGCCTCGACAAATCTGGTTCCTGTTCCTGCATCGTCACCTTCTAGAGCAGCCTTGGAATCTGGACCCAGTTCCGGACCTCCTGATCCATCAGTCGGGCAGGCTGCATCAATCTCTTCAGTCTCTCAGCCTCACTGCTTGGTTGCTCCACTTCCAACCTTAGCCAGGCTTCCCAGTATTTCCATTTCAATGCGTGAGATTATCCTTTCTTCGCACAAACCTACAACCAGGAAGACTTATGGTAGTAAGTGGAAACGTTTCTCTTTCTGGGCAGAGGCTAGAAATATAGATCCTTTCACGACCCCTGTCCATAACGTTCTAGACTTTTTAGCAGAACTTTTTCAAGCGGGCTCCTCTTCTGCCATCATTAGAGTTCAATTAGCGGCAATCTCTAATTTCCATACAGGCCTGTCAGAAACCAGCATCATGTCCCATAAGCTTTGCAAAGCCTTTCTTAAAGGAACAATCTAGCTCAGGCCTCCAGTGAGAGATCCCCCGACTCCGTGGGACTTGAATTTGATCCTAGCTTCCTTGATACTGCCTCCTTTTGAACCGGCAGCTTCCTGTTCCTTGAAATTGCTTTCTTGGAAAACCCTCTTTTTGGTGGCCATTACTTCAGTGAGGAGAGTTTCTGAACTTCAAGCCCTATGTGTTCGTCCTCCTTACCTAATTTTCCATAGGGATAGGGTTTCACTCCGGACTAATCCTTCGTTCCTTCCTAAGGTCCCCTCTGAAAATAATTTGAATCAAGCCATTGATCTGCCATTTTTTTTCCAAATTATTCCAACAAGGCTGAACACAAATTACACCAGTTGGACGTTCATAGGCAATTATTCTATTTGCATAGGACTGAGCAAATAAGGAAATCAGACCAACTCTTCCTGTCCTATGCGGAGGGTAAGCAAGGTCTACCAGTGTCGAAAGTAACCTTGTTCAGGTGGTTGTCCTCTATTATTACCCTTGTTTATCAGTTGAGAAATAAAGAACTCCCTGCTACACCTAAAGGCCACTCTACTAGGGCTTTAGCTACGTCGGTAGCCTTTCAAGCAAGACTACCAATGGAAGCCATTTGTGCGGCGGCCACATGGGCCACCCCTCATACCTTCATTTCACATTATAAATTGGATGTGGCCTCTAGGAGTAGAGCTGATTTTGGTTCCACTGTGCTCAAGAGTCTGTTCCGATGAGCCACCCAGGACTAAAGTGCTAGGGACGCTGCCCCAACCAGCAAGAATGAAGGCGAGAGAGACAACTTAACATTAAGAAGTTATGTACCTACCATAACGTTCCATGTTAGTTGTCTTCTCGCCTTCTTACTTGCGTCCCACCCTCCATCCCCCTAGCCTAGATGGACCGAGAAGAGTTCTCCTATGAGTCTTGTCACTGGCTGAGCCTTAACCGATTTATGTCCTTTTCTTTAGCCCTATAGCTGAAGTCTTGCTATTGGAACGGTTGTCCTCTTGTATTGTGATAGTGTTAGGTCTTCCAAACGAGATATGGGGATCTACCGCCAGGCATTGTGGGATATAGGGAGGCCTCGAGCCAGTAAGTAGCTCTCGAGCTTTAGAAAATGGCCGAGTCGGAGCCGAAGATTGGCTCCGAGCCCAACCAGCAAGAAAGAAGGCGAGAAGAAGACAACTATCATGGAACGTTATGGTAGGTACATAACTCCTTATTCAGGGCACATGGCCCGCAAGCCAGATGCATCTTCATATCAATCAAAAAGAGATGCTAGCTGTTCAGAATGCCCTGACAGCTTTCAAGGATCTACTTCATCCAGGACAACTACTGATAAAGACGGACTATACTACAGTCACGTGGTACATAAACAAGCAGGGAGGCACACATTCCTACCCCCTCTGCAGACAAGCCATGACTTTGTGGGACACAGCATTGACTTATCAAGTTCACCTGCAAGCACATTTCCTGCCAGGAAAAATAAATACTCTGGCAGACTAACTAAGCAGAAACATCATGGATCCCCATGTGTGGAAACTAGATCCACAAGTCTTCAGCATGATAACAAGGAAATGGGGATGCCCAGACATAGATCTATTTGCCTCCCCTCACAACTGCCAATTACAGAGATTCTGCACAAGGATTTATCACAAGCAAGCATGGAAAGTGGATGCCCTATCCTTCAGCTAAAAAAAACTAACAGTATATGCCTTTCCTCCACTGCCTCTCCTCCCCAAGGTACTCCTAAAGGTCAGACAAGAAGAAGCCAAAAATGATATTGATTGCCCCAGACTGGCCACACCAGCACTGGTGCCCAATCCTAAAGAACTTGTCTCAAGGTCCAGCCTGGACATTCCCTCAGACTTCACACTTACTGACCCAACAAAACAATCAGATCCTGCACAGCCAACTCGGAACCTTAAATCTGGCAGCATGGCAGATGATGTAGCCATTCAGAACACTCCTCTTTCAAAAGCTGTTATGGATGTTATCTTGGAGGCCAGGAGGCCCAGTGCCAGAAAATCTTATGCAGAAAAATGGAAGAGATTCTGTGCTTGGAACCAGGAACAAGGAATTGACACATTTGTACCAAATATTCCTCAGATTTTGCAATACTTAACAGAGATGCTGGACAAAGGTCTTTCCTTTTCATCAATTAAGATTCATGCCTCTGCCATTTCAGCCCATTACAATATGGAACCACCTGTCTTTTCTCATCCTTTAATAAGGCAGTACCTCAGAGGGGCCAAAAACATAAGACCTCCAAGGAGAGCACCAATACCTGCATGGGACCTCAATTATGTCTTGGAAAAACTCACACAGCCTCCTTTTGAGCCAGTCTCAACAGCTGATATAAAATTCTTATCCTGGAAAACAGCTCTGCTCCTAGCAATAACCTGTGCAAGACGAGTCTCAGAGTTACAGGCACTCATGGCTGTGGAACCTTTTATCATTTTCCATCCAGACAGGGTTTGTCTGAGGACGAACCCTACATTTATGCCTAAGGTGGTGTCCAGTGTGGCCCTTAACCAAACCATTCACTTGCCTATCTTTTATCCAAACCCACAGAACAAGGGTCTGAGACTTCTTCATTCTTTGGACATGCACAGACAGCTATGCTTCTACTCGGACAGAACTAAAGCTTTCAGAAAGACTGAGCAACTTTTAGTGGCATATGCTGCGGGATCACAAGGAAAGGCTATCTCAAAACGGATAGGCCATTGCATTTGTTTCTGCTACTCACAGCATGGCAAACCAGTGCCTAAGGATATTAGGCCACATTCTACCAGAGCAGCAGCCACTTCAGCAGCCTTCCTCAGAGGAGTACCAACCAAAGACATCTTAGAGGCTGCAACTTGAAGTTCAGTGCACACTTTTACAAAGCACTATCTCTTACCTCTCTACTCCAATTCTAGAGCATGCTTTGCCACTGCAGTTCTGCAGGGCCTCATAGCCTCTCCTAATCCTATTTAGCCCAGCCACCCATCTTCAGCTTTGGGATTCAACCCAGGAGTAATGACTGCAACAGTGAAACACGGTGACCATAGTACAGTTGTGTACCTACCATAAATGCAGATGTTCGAGTGTATTCACTGTTGCAGTCCAGGTTACCCTCCCACCATCCCCCTTTCATTTCCTGGGTCTTATCTGTACTTCTCTATTCTGTACAACCTATGTAGTGTATTTGCTTGTAGATGAAGGAAGTGTTAACTTTAGTGCATACATGTTTATTGACATAATCTATTTAGCCTACCCTTTTGGGGGCACCTGACATCTGGGGCAAGAAAAACTGAAGAAAATGGCGTTGGCTGTATCTTTTATACCCCTGGCGCACTGACGTTAGGGAAGAGGCGACAGCAACCGACACCGGACCAGTACTTTGGAATTCAGGCCAACTGCGGGTAGCCTGCCAGCAGGATAACCCAAGAGTAATGACTGCCACAGTGAATACACTCGAACATCTGCATTTACGGTAGGTACACAACTGTACTTCGTCAATTGGGCCAGGACCAGGGCATCATATCCAGCGGTTACAGAATACCCTTCATGACAAAGCTTAATGCACTGAAGTCCATATGTGATGCCCCACCACTTCAGAAAATAATGGGCAAGACAAGATAGGATGCAGTCAGTTTATATTCTATAAGCTAAGTGGCTCCCAGTACATTTGAGAGACAACCTCTTACTAAGATCACTAATTCCAAAGCCTTTTCTCATGAGGCGTCTTTCATTCTCACTCGAACTTTTCACCAGCTGATCATGCGTTCTTCATCATAGTACCTAAACTATGGGACTCCATTCCAGTCTTAGTCAGAGATATCCAAATGTACTCAGACTTCAGACAACAGCTCAAGGAATACCTCTTCACTCAAAGTGCAGCTGCAATAACATAGATCATGTTACCCGAACACTGCAGCTGTCTGTCACACCCCCTTTTACCTATGTCATCATTCTTTATCTCATCTTGTCATCCCCTAACTTACTGCCTCTCATTCATCCTAGCTCCCTCTTCTGTTTGCATCTCTCACAGTTCTTTCTTTTCTTCACCTCTTACTTCTGCATACCAATCTCTCCATTTCTCTGTCTTCTTCCCACCTGTCCTTTCCTGTAACTGTTTTCACTTGCTTCTTCTAATGTTTTCATGCCTCTCTATATAATGGTATACTTCTATGCCTGTAGCAAAATCCATCTTAGTCATTATGGATACATCTTTCCCAAAAAGCCCTGGTAAGCATAATTCCATTTTTCCGTCCATGTTTTGACTTTGTAAACTGCTTCTTGAACTAAATGTTGTAGCATATTTTTGCATCTGTAAATATGTATATGCTTTTTAACATATCCTTGTAAATGTATTTTGTTCATTTTTTATGTGATACTATTCACTCGGGCTGTGTCTGCAAAATGTCCATTGAGATTAATGCAGTATCACAATAAAGACATCTAAATAAATAAAATAAATTGTATTTGCTAACCAGATAAGGTCTCTAGACATTAGTGACCTTTTCAAAGGTAACCTAGGGGTACGGTCTCAGGTTAAGTAACTTGATCAGGGTCTCACAGAATGTTAGTGGTAAGTAAAAGCTACACGCTAAAGTTGGTTAGCAGCTCATAGCCTTAGTTGTCTGCACTGAACTATCAAATCATACAAACCAGATATTCTTTTGAGCCTGCTGTGAAATAGGTGTTGAAACCTTATTAAATTGTAAAAACACATCATACAGATTAGACAGCCCTTTACTAATTGTAGCTGGTTTGGGTTTTAAGTGGACTCCGAGTAATGGTGAATAACAATATTTGGTATCCAAATTTAGGTTTATCATTATATATGTCTCAGTATAATGTGTTAGCTCTAAGATAAAAATGCATCAACTGTGAAAAATAAATGTCTCTGAATTGATGAAATTTGCATACATTCATTATGCCTTGTTAATTGCTTGCATTAATCTTCATTTTCATGATGCTTGCCTTTTGTGGACTGGGATGGCAAATATTTGCAAGTATAACATAAGTAAAAGATGGCATAGCATTGACTGGAGATTCAGACCTGAATATGACATTGTCTTCAGTCCACTTTTCTCAAATAACATGCATTTACTTTTAGTTTATCCCTAATGCACTAACAGTAAGTCACAATAAGCCAGTGCATGAATATTTTTTTTTCTTTTTAGCTATGGTAAATGTGTTCTGTAACTCATTGTATGATTGTATTTGTTTCCAACCACAAGTATGAAAAAGCTGTATCTGTATCAGTATTTGGTGAGACAACAACTTAAAGCTTTCATTCCTGGCACATCACTTCAGGACAAAAAACTACTTTTTCCTTTCTTCAATTCAGCTAGGTGTGATAGATTATTAAATTATTCAACAAACCATCACAAAAATTGTCATGAAGAGAAATACTGAGGAGAAATTTAATTACAAAAATAGTTAATAAACAATGCAGACTAAATAATAATCAGTTTTCTTGTACCGTAGTCTGCCGTGAGGTTCTTAATCATAGATTGTCTTGCAACCCCAATATCACTTCCTATCGTAGGTATATGTAACTACTTCCTAACCATGGTTTAGCAGCCTTTCTGGGGCACTCCAAGTAAACTCATTTTGCGCCATGCCCAGTTATTACTCCTCAAGTACCAGTACGCATGGTGTCCATTTACTACATATTCTTACCTGACCAATTTCCCTATTCATAAAGGTTTATTTGTGATAAATCTCATCCATTACCAGTTTTAACATACCCACAGTAGGCGCTACATCCAGAGCCAGTCCACGGTCAAATGGTGCCCTAGGCAGAGAAATGGACTAGGCCCCACCCCCTGCAACCGTTTACATCCCATTACTTGGCCATTTATTGTTCAGACTTGTCAGTGTGCATACTATTTTCTTGTTTACTTTTATAATGATTACAGGGTTTTGATTTAATTTAAAACTTTTATTTCACATTTTTAGAGACAAACACACAGACACTGATGGCCATTTGCTAAACAAAACAAGTTTCACATTGGCAACACTTAGCATGAGCAACAGTAAACGTTTCTTCACTTTACAAAAATACTTAACCATAATCACCCTTGAAACTCTCATTCATTGAAAATCCATTAAAATTCTCATTGAAAATGCATTAAAACTGATATTACAAATGTATCTAGCCAGTGGCAGATGCAGTGCACCTTGGGTCCTGGCTGTTTTCAAACCATGCCCCCCTCCACCAAACACATTTTTGGGACCACACATAAATGCATGTGATCTTTGATTCACCTTCTTGATAGTTTTAAATTACATTTCTTGATTAGTGCAGCAACATTTGTTTTAAACTATATTTCTTGTTTAATACAGCAATTCTAAAATTTGTAGCTATGAACATTTTCCACCAAGCAGTACAAAAGTATATGAACCAATGAGGACAAAAATATCCATTCAGAACTTTTCAACTAAAAAGGCTACTCAAACTATCATTATAATCTACTAATATCCATACTCAAGAGTTGCCATCACTTTATTGACTGTGGACACACTGCATCTGATTGCGTTAAAAATGTCTACCACAAAGTATTCCAGTTTGATGTACACAAATGCGTACTAGTCCTACAAAGCAAGACTAATATCATCTCGCCATGGTCATTTTTATCCACAGACATCCCCCAAATCCAGCAGTTGTAACTGCACTGTAGCAAAAATATTCCAGCTTGTTTTACACATATGCACACTAGTCCAGCAAAGCCAAATTAAAGACCATTTAAAAATGACCAGGTAAGAGCATAAAGATACTTTTCATCCACAAAGAGATCCCACCCCTACCAGCAGTAATTGCCCCTTTAACTGTGTACCACTTGTTAAAAAGAAATGTTCTATTTATTTTTATTTATCCTTTCTTGACCGGATTAGTCCCACTATGGGGAGATCCGAGGTAGTATTTATATTACTCTGGCCACGGCTTTTGGGAACTTCCCCTACTCGTGGTAATCAGCGGAAGACTGTTTGTGTTACACATCCTGACTTCCTGTTTCCTGTCCAGGCGCAGAGGCAGCCAGGAGAAACGTGGAAAACATGGCTGATTCAGCTTTTGCTGTGCCAGAAGTTTTTTCTGATGATGTGGGTGCAGAAAAATTGGTGACATTGGTGGAAAAAGAGATTGTAACTGTAACAGAGATACGTTCAGAGGAGATTGAAGGAGAGATGATTACTTGTGAAAAATTTATAATTACGACCCTACAAGGGGGGGGGGTGTTGCAGGAGGATTATTTGGAAGATATGGTAACCCAAAGTGAGCCAGAAAGTGGAACAGTAATTTCATGACGTGACAATAGTGAAAATAGAAGAAGAAAAAAGAAGAGACTCCTCCAGACCCAGAACTGAGTGCCCCATTCAGACCCCAGTCCCAGGCCAAACTGTGTAAGGTCAGTGCCATCCAAGAAGAGAACATTATCTGAACAGGCGGGAGAGGAGAGAAGGAAGGAATACTGCAACATGGAAGAGAAGGACATCTATGGTTATGGTAAGATTTTACACAACTATTCTATTTCCTATTCCCATGTTGCAATATTCTGTACTCTTAGGTGAGTGCCAAAGCTCACTGTGAGGTAGCGGGTGGTGGCTTGAAAGAATTCTCCAAAAGCCATGGAGGATAGCCCTGGCAAATACCCCGGATCTAGAAATTTGGTCCAATTTGTAATGCTTGGTGAATGTGTGGACAGACGTCCATGTAGCTGCCTCTAAAATGGTGGCAGTGTCTAATCTATTAAAGAAGGCTCTTGAAGCAAAGACCTAGTGGAGCATGCTTTAACCTTGGACCTCAAGGATTTCCCATGGTGTGCATAGCAGAAGGTAATTGCCCTGGAAATCCAGGCTGAAATTCTCTGTTTTGTTACAGCTTTACCAAGGGCCCTGCGGTGGAAGGAGACAACTGGTCAGATTTTCTGATGGACTTAGTCTTGCCTAAGTAGAACCTGAGCTGTCTGTGCATATCAAGGGAATGCAAGACTCTCTCACTGTCTCTCTATGGCTGGGCTAACAAGGTGGGGAGGTGAATAGCTTGGTTTAAGGAAAGCTCATTGACCACTTTGGGCATGAAGGAAGGATTTGGTTCTAAGGGTTACCCTGTCTTTGTGGAAGAATGAGGAAAGGGGGAATGGCCATGAGATCTTGTAGCTCAGACACTCTTCTAGCTGATGTCAAAGCCAGTAGAAGTACTGTTTTCTATGTGCAGTGTTTCAGAGAAGCCTTGGAGGCTGGTTCAAAAGGGGGTACCGTGAGCTTCAACAAGACATAATTCAGGTTCCAGGGAGGGGGATAAGTTTCCTGGGTGGCCTGAGGTGGAGCACTCCCTTTAGGAACAACTTTGCAGGCAATCTGGAAGCTAAAGGGGATTCCAGAGGCAGGTAATCTGAAATGGGAGCCAGGTGTGAGCCTTGATGCAGGAGTACGCTAACCCTGTCTATAGAAGTTCACACAGGTAAGACAGTACCAATGGGACATCACCCTGAAAGGGGTCCAGCTGTCTTTGAAGACACCATATGGAGAATCTTTTTCCATTTAGATGTACAAGATGTCCTAGTATTAGGTTTCCTGGCCTCCTGCAGGACTGTGAGCATGTCCTCATTGTAAAGGTGTCGGTAAGGGATCAGAATTATGTCACCCACAGGGTGAGGTGTAGAGATTGCCAGTGGGGATGGATTAGAGATCCATTATCCTGTGAGAAGGTCCACTCTGTAAGATAACATGTGGTGATTTCCCTTGGCTAATTGCAGAAGGAGGGAGAACCAGTGCTGTCTTGGCCAAAAGGGGGTCACCACCAAGAATTTTGGCCTGTCCTGCTGAATTTTCAGTAGTACTTTCTGAAGAAGTGGGAAGGAGGAATGCGTAGAGAAACATCCCCTTGCAGGAGATTGAAAAGGCATCCGTTTGCCCTTGCCAGAGGGCTGGATAGCCTGGTGCAAAAGGATGGAAGTTGTTTATTCATGGGGGAGGCAAACAGATCTATTTGAGGTGTACCCCTTCTGTGGACTATGTCCAAGAACACATCCCTGTGGAGCATCCCTTCATGGGACTGTGACATGGACCTGCTTAAGGTGTCTGCCTGAGAATTCTGTTCTGAAGGGATGTACACTGCTTGAAGTGTGACTTCTGATGTTCTTTGTGTTTCGATGTGGCAGTCATCACACTTGGGTTATCCAGTCAGGGGTATCCTTCAGTTGGCCCGAATACCAGAGGCTTAGTATTTCTGCGTCGGTTGCTGTCACTCCAGGATTGATGTCAGGTAGTCAGTGGTATAAAATCAGGCAGCTGACGCCATTACATCAGTTTTTTTTTGTCCTAAAAGTCAGAAGCCCCCAAATAGGGAACTAGGTTATGGTGGAAGAACACCACCAGTAGAAAGTAAATACCAAAAGTCCTTGTAGAGAGTGAGGAAGAGAAGAGAGAGAGACAAGGGGATGAAGGGTGGGAAACAAGTACTGCAACAGTGAATACACTCGAACATCTACATTTATGGTAAGCGTACACAACTGTACTGTGTTCTTAGTGTTTCACTGTTGCAGTCATCACACTTGGGTTGATTCCCAAAGCTGAAGTAAAGGGTGGAGGCAGTCAAGAGTTGGGGCTGGCTAGTATGCCCTGCAAGACTGCAGTTGCAAAGCCTGCCCTGGATTTTGAAAAGTTAGGCAGGTGATAATGCATGGTGAAGGTATGAGCAGAACTCTATGTTGCAGTCTCCAGGATGTCCCTGGTAAGGGACCCCTCTGAGGAAAGCTGCAGAGGGTGGAGGTTGCCCTTGTGGAATGTGTCCTGACCCCTGTGAGGTTGGTTTACTGTGGTGTTTGTAGCAGAAATGGATACAGTGTGCTATCCATCTGGAGATGGTTTGTTTGGATATGGCCTTGCCCTCTGCCCCTGCTGTAAAGCTGACTAGCAACTGGTCAGTTTTTCTGAAAGGCTTAGTAATATCCAGGTATAATCTGAGCTGTCTGTGCACATCTAAAGAGTGCATGGTCCTTTCCCCCTTATTTTGAGGATTGGGGAAAAAGCTGGGCATATGAATAGATTGGTTGAGAGCCACACTGGATACCACTTTAGGCATGAAGGTTGGGTTAGTCCTGAGGGAGACCCTGTCAGCATGAAGGGAGTCCAGGTGAAGTGGTTTATAGTACCTTTTCTGAACTTCTGTTATCTCAGAGGAATCCCATTTGAAATGCTCCCTCATCTTAGCAATGGTCTTCCCAAATGCAAGATCCTCAAGCTGGGGAATCTGCTTCAGAAGCAGATTCTTTCTCTGGGGGAGGCATAGCCAAGAGGGGAGAGTAATTCGGAGAAATAATAAAGTGAATCCTCAGAGGAAGACTTGGAGGATTCCTCTGTTTCCACCTGAGAGGTGTCTGTTACCTGGACCCAAGGACTCATCACAGGAGGGAGTCACTGAGGAGATTAAGGAAGTAGCAGGCCTTAAGGCCATGAAGGCATTGAATAGACTCTGTAAAAAGGCCTGCCAATCAGGCTGGCTTTCAGCCGGGGGAGAAGTATATTTTCTTTTTTCCTTTTTTAAGAGAAGGCCTAGCGGGTGTCTGGGTCAGGGTAGGCCCTGTGTCTGTTAGTAGCGCGATGGGGCAGGATCCTTCCGTGTGGCCAGTGCAAGCCGAGGTTTCCCCTCACCGTTGAAAGCCAACATCTGTGACACCTCTGAGGGCATGCCTTCCGCTTTGGGTTCTGCGGCTTCCATATCAGTACCTGCTGTACCCTTATCGGCGGCAACTGATCGTTCCTCTAGGCCGACGTCTGCCACACGAGGGACGTCAGGTGGCGGAGGTGCAGCTGCAGTTTCGGGCCTAGTAGTTTTGGCCATTTTCTTGGGTGGCTCGACTGGCTGACCGGACGGCCCCTCCATACTTAAGGCGAAGTGCTTGAGGTGCTGATTCTCCAGATATATTCTCAACACATTATCTGCTACGCAGGGTTTTTGGGACGATTCCTGGTGAATGGGGCAGGCCTTATGGTAGTGCATAGGTCCTAGACAAAAGAGGCAGAGGTCGTGGGTATCTTTATGGGGAATCTGACTGCCGCACTTGCACTTACCCTTCCTGGTTGACATGAACCCACAGAAGCATGCAGTGACCCAAAAAACAAAACATCCCCAATGGGGTACTTAATATTTTTGATCCGACGGTCGAGAAGGCAGGAACAGCTGACGTTCGACTGGCGGCAGAGAAGTTCTGACCTCTGATGCATGCAGACGTCACTTTTATGGCCCATGGTATCTCTAGCCACATCAGACGTCCCATGCACCTAGCAGTGACTGCAAGCTTTTGAGTACTGGCTGGATATTTGGGTACCAAGAGGAGAAAACCCAAAAGTACAGAATACTGCAACATGGAAGAGAAGGACTTCTATGCTTATGGTAAGATTTTACACAGCTTTTCTTTCTTAACAGCTGAAAATATTAGCTTTAAATGTGAACAGTATGAAAAATCTTAAAAGGAGAATAGGCATACTACAATGGTGTCCTGCAGTAGATAACACATTATTGTTTTAGAAGATGTCAGACTATTAATAGAGGAAGAAAGAACACAAACTGAAAAACTTTGGAATGGTAATGTAGTTTAGAACATGGGGGGAAAGAAACATGCTTGGGTATATGTATATTATGTCAAGAAAGCATTAAAATATTAGATGTAACTATAGTGGAACTATGACAATTTATGGTAATAGACTTGAGATGGAAAATGTGTGTATAGAATTATAGCTTTATATGCATATGTAACAAAAAAAACAGAGAAATAATGTTTTAAAAATATTCCTGAATATGTTTGTGTAAATATGGACATTAGAGTAGTGGGTGATTTTAATTGTAAGAAAATGTCATAATGATGAGATATAACAACTATACAAAGATTAAAGAATGTAATGCTTTTTTATGGAGTTTGTATATTAGAAAATTACCAGTTAAAGCAAATATGCCATACAAGAAAAAACAAGATAGAATACGTAGTAAACGTGGAGAGTTTGAGACTACTGAGCATGTGTTTTTGAAGTGTGAAAGTTAATTTGTGGAAAGAAATATATAAACATAATAGGATGAAAAGTTTGTTAAAATTTGAGAAAATATAGACATAATAGAATTTGGTTATTATGGTGCATGAAAACAGGAAGAAGTGAAGAACACGGACAGAGTAACATTTTGTGTCATGGACTATATGGAATGAGAGACTAAATGAAATCAAATACAGTGGAAAATAAAATCAAATACAATGGAAAATGGACTTTGACAAAGGTTCTGGAGGGAATAACATATTGTTTGTGGATAAAAGAGTGGGGGAGGATGCTTAAACTGAAGTTTTATAATGTATGGGGATTTGTAAATAGATGTAAATACGTAACTATTATTAATGTCTATATCGATAAAAAACTACTCTTAGGAATGTGCATGTCCTGTCCTTAGTAGAGTGGCAGCTGGGAAGGATGATGCAAGATGAGGAGAACATATTGCAAGGCACAGAGGCAAATTCCAGTGCTGTAGAGAGTATTAGCGAGATTGTGGGGAATTTGGAAGTCATTTTTCAGCAAAACCTGTTTGGTGAAACTGGAAGAGGCATCGGCAAATGAGTGTTGTTACAACCCTCCAGTCGAGAGGGTTGCATGATTATATATTGAAGGAGATGTTGATGCAGACTGAGCTGGAGAAATAAAGGAGAGGTGTCTTTGGGAGACATTATCGAAAAAAATTCAGAAAGAAGCCGAGTTAATTTTGAAAGGTGACAGTTGAACAGAAAAGAAATCTTATACTATAAAAAGTGAAAGAGGGCACAAAGGGAGTAACAGCAAAGAAAAAGTTGGAAGATAATTTAAAGCAGAATTCAGGTTAGATGGAGAAATGGGTTCCTTGTGTTTTTTTACATGTGTTGTTTTTTTCCCCATAGAAGTTAAAATCAGCAAGGCCTGGTTACGTTTTTATTGAGTGATTGATACTGATTATATTGGGGAAATGTGTAGGAACATGGATTTGCTTTAGTGTATGCATGTTTGGTGTCATTGTAAGGGGGTGCAGTATTTGTCAGCACAGAAGGAGATGGTTAACAGACCATGCTGCTTTGCCAGGGATGGGTTGCACTTCTCTTCCTCTAGGCTTTTGAATATTAGCTAAAACATTGGCTTTCCCCATAGTGCTTTTTTTAGGCAATGCCAAACTGAAAGTACTTCTGACACCATAAATCAAAACCAAGAAAATCTAAAGGTATTACTGTTTAATGCTAGGAGTCTAAACAAAAAAAACTACTCCCTAGAAGCTGTCTCTTCCCTAGAGAATGCAGACGTCTGTGCAGTCATGAGACTTAGTTTAAAGCCATGAAGAGCACACCGACAGTGCAAAGTTATAATGCCTTCCACACGTTTAGACCAGGTACTACACAGACAGGGACTAAAGGTGGAGGTGCCTCGATTTACTTCAAAAATAAATGTATCTCAAGGCTGGTCAAACAGGAAAATGCACTTGAGCTTTTCTATGTTCAGATAACCATAGACAAAATCACATACCACTTCCTTGCAAGCTATAGGCCCTCCTGTATAACCCAGGAAACCTATACCATGTATTTAAACTTATTGGAAATCATCACCATCCAATCCAGTACCATATTTATGGGCGACTTTAATTTCCCCACTGTTTAACTGGGAATCCTATAAGACACCAAACATACAGGCACAGAGATGGATTTTGTAAACTCAAACTCCCTGGACCAGATTGTCAGTATACCAACCTGGGTGCAACCATACTCGATCTGGTCCTCACTAATATGGGAGAGTGCTGCACACCCCCTAGTGTAATGTCTTCCCTGGTAAGGTCAGACCACAGAATGGTCTCCTTTGAAGTAAAAGTAAAACCTGGACCTAACGCTAACCCTGAAATATTCAGGGACTGCTCTAAGGCTAACTTCCTGCTATTAAGTGATAACAAGGCAACATTTCAAGCTGCCATAAACCATGAGAACACTGCTACCTATGCAGGACTGTTCATAGAAACACTGTACAAGCATGTTAATAGCTGCTTAGAGGCAGCTGTGCCCACCAGGAAGAAGTACAGAACTAACTCAGAAAACAAGATAGCCTGGTGGAATTGCAAACTCAGTAGGCTGTATAACAGAAGGAAAAAAGTCATGGCAAAAATTAAGAGGTGCAGCACCCAGCAGGATAAAAGCACTGTTATCAAACTGAACAAACACCTTAACAGGACAAATAGTCTATCAAAGCTAAATCTGAGCTAAATTTGGCCTCCCAGGCCAAGGACACCCACAAGGCATTCTCTAGCTATGTCCCCAACCCCAAAGGCAATACACAATTTTCTGTACAGCTGATTGTAAATGGAGCCACTTATACTGTGCCAGAAGATGTAACAAACCTTCTGGCTGACAAATTCAGCTCCAACTTTACCCCTCTCTCCCCCTCAACCTTTTCTAAGGAAATACCAAGTATAACTCCCCCTGCTTATCACTAGGTCCTTAATGCTCTCTGTAAAGCCAAGAACACTGTGTCAGTGGGCCAAGATAGTATCCCAGGATGCCTTCTAAATAGCATGAAACATGACCTCTCAGGCCCTCTAAAATTGCAATTTAACTGTTAACCTCCAGACAGGCTTTGTGCCTCGTGTGGATAACAGCAATAGTCTTCCCTCTGCACAAAGGTGGGCCAACTTCAGACCCATAAGTCTCACTAGTCTCGTATGCAAAGCCATGGAAAGAATTGTCATAGAAATTATCAGTAATGACATCGGAAACCTCCTGTTACTGGACCCGACTCAATTTTATTTGGTCAAGTAGAGGTCATGCTTACTCAACCTTGTGGACTTCTTTGAGAAGGTCACCAAAACAATGGATGAGGGAAGAATGGTTCATGCTACCTACTTTGCCCTGGTCAAGGCATTTGACACAGTACCCCACTTGGGCATTGTTGACAAACTCAAGAGGTTCGGTACAAACCTTTATGTCACCTGGTTGGATAGCCAACTGGTTCACAGACAGGACCCAGTAAGTTAGAATCAGGGAGTCCACCTCTACAAAGAGGCCAGTCACAAGTGGACTCCCTCAGGGATCAAACCGAGGACTGATGCTTTTTGGCATTTACTTCAATGAAATCAAAGCCAATGTCAATTGCCTTTGGCTGACTACATTTGCAGGTGATTGCAAATTAGGAGCTATCATTGAATCCCACACCAATGCAAATGTTCTCCAAGAAGGGCAAACAACTGGTGTCAGAGCCATGGGCTAAAACTAAATTCCAAGAAATGCATAATAGTACCCTTTGGGAAGTTATCCTCCCCTGGTGACTATCCTATTGAGAACACACCCCTTAGAGGCAACCTAGTAGTCAAGGACATGGGGACAAACTGCCAGTAATCTAGCCTTTGACCATCATGTGTCTGCAGTAGTGAGGAAATTATTCTATGTTGGCAAATTATAAACAAAGGTATGGCATCTAGGTTCAAGGAAGTTATCTCATTACTAAGGGTTTTGCATTCAGGAAGAAAGAGGTCATTGTCTCTCTCTACTCTTCCCTCATTAGGCCAGTCATCTAGTACAGTGCCCCATTTGGCATGTACCTCACTAGACACCTGCAACAGCTGGAGAGGCTGCAAAAGTACCTCACAAAGAGGATCCTAGGCCTTAAACACTTGTCCTATATGGACAGACTCAAAAAACTCCAACTATTCTCTGTCTCATATCACCTACTTAGAGACGATCTCTGCTTGACTTACAAAGCCATGTCTGACCCAGCTCTGTTAGAAATGCTACATCTAAAGAAATCCCAAGTCCTCCGCACCACATGCTCCAGAGACCTCAACCTCATTACCGCACATAACAGAACATGCTGGAGGGACAGGTTCGTAACCCAGAGACTGCCCATGCTATGAAATAGACTTCCCATACATGTCGAGCAGAGCACCTCACTGGCCTTCTTCAAGAGAAATCCTGATGAGTGGATAGGAAATAGAAAATTCACCCCGGGGATCACTCCAGTGGCTCTGCTCAACAGAGGCACTAGGAACTAAGGTCGGGTAGCACAATGCCAGTGTAATCCTGTGGGGTAGGCTTGTAAAGGCTCCAGCGCCATTTTATATATATATATATATATATATATCTATATATGTGTGTAAAATAAATAAATATATATATATATATATATATATATATATATATATATATATATATATATATATATATATATAAAATATAGAGTCTAAAGACTTAAACCTTGCCTGTGATATAAATAGGAACTGTTGGAGTGATAAGTATGTATTCCAGAGACTACCCAGTCTCTGGAGCAGGCTCCCCATCCATGTGAAGCAGAATTCCTCCCAAACCCTGTTCAAGTGTAACTTGGAAATTTGGACTGGGAATAGAAAATTCATCCTGGTTTGGCACCTATGTCTCAAATGGGCACAGGCAGCTTGTAAATGGTTCATCTCCGAATCCCCTGCTTATAAATGTTTCATGTCCCATGCCCCATGCCTCTGTTTGCACTTATCAAGTGTACCAGAATTTGTCAGAGGTTTGGGATATGTGGCTAGACTTAAAAAGACCCCTGTGGTTGTTAGGTTCATAGGTGTTTACTAAGCTATGTAGTGAAGACTCAAAATAAAGAAGAAAAAGAACTGGAGACTTCCTGAACTATATCAGCTATGTATTAGGGAAGGGCTGGCAAACAATGACAACCCATTTACTCCAAAGCACTTTTTAGTTAAGTGACTTGCTCAGTGTCACACAGGTAAATAAAGGTGGAAAGATTCAAGCCCTGCACCCTTGCCACAGGAAGAAGCTCATTAACCCGTTGCACCTTTAGTCCTCCATTCTAACTGCCATAGTAACAGCTTTTAACTAAATGCAGACATCCTTTACAATCCCGTCTTGTAGAGGAGACTGCATCACAGTAATGTGCAATAATGACTACATAATGAATGCTGGATCAGAGTGTTCTGAACATCACTTAAAATAATGCAGACTGAATGACCTGGCAAATGTCAACTCCTTTGCAGTTGCTAGAGGCTGTAAAGAAAGTACTGCAGAATATATTACTGAAGTACAACATGTTTTACATAATGCAAGCTTGGTAATGAATTAATTCATTCTTTAGTGCAGTGAGTAAGTCAATTTAGTAAGTCAAACCTGTACTGAGTGATGTCAGAGGATAAATCCTCTGACATCACTCAGTACAGGTTTGACCTACTAAATTGACTAATAATGCTGTATGGTTGCAGCATACACCTCAAGAGTCATCAAAGCAGAATCAAGGACAAATGAGGCCCTATGCAGGGTAATGAATCTAGGCTCCTGCCAGCCTTACCAGTATCCCATTACTTGGTTATTCTGTCCCTAGTTAACATAAACACTGTTCAGACTGTTCATATCAGTGTACATAACAATTTTCTTCTTCACTTTTATAATTATTGCAGAGATTTGGATTTAATTTAAAACACATTTCAAATTTTACAGAAAAGTACTGAGTGATTTTCTAAACAAAACACTCGCATTGAAAGCAGACTTAGTACAATAAACACAATTTCTCTTACTTTTTAACTTGCATTTAATGAAAATGCATCCGCCAACACGTAAAACTACAACAGACATGCTGTGATTCATCCTCAGTTAGCATATAGTGAAGTAGTAGTTAGTGTATATGTGAAGGCTGATATGGAGGATTAAAGTTCTTGCCCCATACTTATAAGTTCAGGGTTTGCGCATTACACACACACACACACACACACACACACACACACACACACACACACACACACACACACAATCACAGAGTGTGCATTAATTCAAGAAATAAAGGTGAATCCTGCTAGTAATGCTGCTGGGAAACCAAGGTTAAAGAAATAAAAATGTGGTCAGCTTTACTACTTCAGCAGTAAAACAATCTCCCGGTCCATTTTCATAGGCGCACACACTAATAGCATGTGAATGCGCTGCCCCAGTACTGCTTGCAAGAGTTGTGAAGCTTTGCCAGTCTTGTACATTTCTCATTTACAAAAATTATTTGCTGGTCTACTAAATGCTTGTAGTTTCATAAGACCACAGAGCACAAAATAGTTCTTTTAAACAGCCAGCAGGATAGAAATATCTTTGAGATTTTTTTTTTAAACAGCTCATGGTTTTAACTTTTTTAAAATGAATGTTGTATGACCAGGCTGGGTCCCCTTCTCCGTCCAGCCTGCAGCAGGCCCTAGGCAGCTGCTTAGGTAGCCTTGTACTTGATCCGGCTCTGGCTACATCTGCACTTTTTTGTTGCTAACACGAGAAGGCCAACGTTGCTTTGACATTAATCACCCATCCTTATCTTTGCCACTCCTCTTTCACAAAGGCATTTCTTAGTGTCAGCCCCACCCTGCTTGGTCAGATTTTATTCTTCAACTGCTGCAAGTCATTCCGAAGGGAAATTACATTTGGGCATCTCCAAAAACACCATCACACCTACTGACATCTCAGACAGGATAGAGACCATTAGAAACATTTTGCAGAGTATTCATGGGGGTGTGTTATTGTCTGCAAGATTTCCAGCCAAAGATTCTGCACCTTCAGGATCGAATTCCTTACCTGGGTAAAGTGCAAAGTGTTACCTGTCAGTCATAGTTCAACAATTTTCCTAGTTCCCTTTCCTTGTCATGTCTTTTTGCATTTCAGACCTAACCACTCATTTTAAATAGTAGGACATAAGTGCAACGCAATGTTTACCTTGAACATGTCTCTTCCGTCTGAAGCTCAACCGAGCGGCTTGTCCAGGCTTTGATGAAAAGGTTAACCATGTCATATTTCCAAGAACAGTAATCTACTACCTGTATCTCAAATTTTGTTCCTGCCAAAAACCACATTTAGCTACACACTGGCCCCAGACTGTCCTCGCAGGAGTGCCATCAATTCATCCCAGTGCTACAGAATTACTGGCCCCTCCATTCACTACCGGGAACATTAACATTGCATACAGAATGTATTACAGATGAGCTGCACCACTCAGTCCAAAACTTTCAGCAACCTAAAAAGCCACTCCCTAAGTATCATGACAGCTAAAAGAAGTAAAGGCCTCTCCTGTTTCACCTAGAGCTGGAATAAATATTTAAACCACACATCAACATGACCACCTGCTGGTAGTGTATGTAGGCATCTGGTAGTAGAGGACCTTTAATGGAACTGTTAAGTACAACACAAAACTGGAAATCTTCAAACCTCCAATACCAGGGGGTAAATAATCTTAGCTCAGGCCAGCCTAGTCCTTTTGACATCATATAGAAAGATTTTTGCTGCATTTTACATCCTTTTGAGAAATCCTTGTGTAGGCCCAGAAGGAAGCACGTTTGAAAATAAAACCTCTTTGGAAAAATAAACACTTGCAATGCTTGTACTCCGCAAGGAAGTCCAGTAATAGCATCTCCCACATTCTATAGATACTGTTAGAAGATGTTACTGTTTTTGTTCTGAGTATTGTAGCCTGAATGCATAATGAGACAAGTAGACCTTTATTCTGTTTTGGGTATTAAAATATTTTTGTCAGTGGTCCTTGGAGCAGTAGATGCGGGGAAGTGACTGATGATCTAACATACTTTTAATTGTGCAAGGACTTTATTTGTTATAATATCTTTATGGGTTGTAAGGATATATGGCCTAGGTACCTCTGTAAAGTGAAATTAGGTGTCATGTTCCCATTAAGATTTGTTAATAGAATTGGGGCGGGGGTTAGTTGGTAATTCCTTGGCCACCAAGGCATTAGTTGTCTTAGGGGTAATTAGTAGCTTGTTAGATGTAGACCAGTTGAGTAATTAAGTGATGTTGTCCTGTAACGTGGCTTGCAGGTGAGAGTGGCTAGTACTGGATTGCATGAGCAGCATATTATCTGCATGCTTTATTAATTTTAGAATTTGGTTGTTCTAGGGGGAGGACCATTGACAAAGTGAGAAGAGTAGAAATCTAGCATGGAACCTTGCAGTACACCTGTGTTAAGTGCCCTTGCCGTAAAAGATATGACATCACTATGGATTTGTAAAGTTCTGTTTTTTCAGATAGTTGCAAAACCAGCAAATAACGTTATCTCAAAATTAGTCTTTAGAATTTATTGAGAAGAAAGCTACAGTTGACTGTTTCCAAAGCTCCTGTCATATTAGCAAAGAGAACTACAGTAATGAGTCCATTCAAATTGCAGTAAGTGGTATCACTAGCAATTATCAGGATATTGAAGCTACTAAAGGTATTGCGAAAACCTTGCTGTGCATTGCAAAATGGGCTATAGCTGTTAAATGTTAAGTAGTTGTGGGTATGTAATCCTTCAGCTGGTTAAGAGATGTGACTTTAGGTGGTGGAATTGTAACTGAATGTTTGAATTCTGGTGGTACAGTTCCTGTAGGGGGTGGAGGGTAGAGAGAGAGGGAGAGAGATGTTTAAGGGAGGGTTTGCAGTTTGTTTCAGCTGCAAGCCTTAGAAAGGTAGGATGAAGTTTGATGGATTTGGACCATTAATTAAGTTTGAATAGTAGAGACATTGTCTGCTGTGCTGAAATTTCAGAGAAGTGAAAGGTTGGTGCATAAGGCACTAGTGGGGTGTAAATCAGGAGATGACCCTTAATGCCTCTTGTTGGTGAGGGAGTAAACTGTTGTAAAGGCTTTAGTTAGGAGAGGTTATGTAAGTATAAATTTAATATAGGGGCTGGGTGATAACAGGGGTGGGGTAGAGAGCAGAACTCAAAAAATATTCAGCGAAGATGATTTCAGAACCCCTAAAATAAACATATATGCTCTGGGAGAAAATGAGTGAAGATGACACCCAAAGTGAAGCCAGGACAAGGAGATAAGTCTTTGGGTAAGGAGGTGTGGCAAGGAAACTTGTGTAGCAGGAGGTAAAGGTCTAGGAAGCATATGGGACTAAAATTCAGAAGAGTGAATCTCTGAAGCAAATGAAATGTGAGGTAATAAGTTTAGACATTATATCCCAACCCTAATAATTCCTGACTCTGCAGTGCCATTATCGTAACATATACAGCTTTAAACATGTCCCCATTTCTGAGAATTGGGAGTCTAAGATCAAGAGCTCGGAAAAGCAGTCTAAACGAGGTGAATGCAAGGACAACCCTCTCAGATAGCAAGTTATTAGGGTGCAAATAAGAGTGTAAAACTGCCAATATTTTGAGGGGGGCCTGTACATACTTTGTAAAAGTCAGTTGGTGCCATTGTTCAACTTTTCTTGAGTCTGTTCTCCTTCCTCAGGTTACTGCTGCAGATTGTCAGATTAAATCATTGTGTTACTCAACCCAAATTTAATTCCTGTTTTGTAACTCCTTGATCTCTCAGCAATTTTTGAAGACATTCAGGAAAGTGTTGGGTCCCCAGCTTCCTTGTACAGGTGGTTGCAGTGTCAAAAAGCCTTTCCATTCTTCGTGTTATCCTATATATTTTCCCTAATTAAAGAGTGATCCATCATAGTGATTTATTTAACTATGTACTCTCCAGTAAAGTTAAAGTCTCTGCTAATATTTTGAGTAAGAAACGTGAGCTTCTCTTAACATACATCACACATGTCACAGCAGGGTTTTAATGCCATTTGGCAGGAAGAAACAGGCTTGTTATTACTTTGGCTTAATGCACAGTACTTTCTCTGGAACAATTAGGCATTCATGGTGGAGATTTTTATTGACTTTCTGAAGGTGTTGGACAGGAAGGAATGACCTTTAGTACTAGATGTGATGTCAATCTCGCCTTTATTCTCACTGATGGGTCGGATCCTTCTTGACCTTTACAAAAGCTCCATAATGCAGTTCCCTGACTTCCCCAGATCTCGTTTGCCACACTGCTAGAAGGATCTTCAAGCAAGCTCTGGGCTAAGTTTTTGGCTATTTTAGCTTTTTCATATCTTTTTCTTACATTTCACTGTTTTTTCAGTAGGAGTTAGTACCTTCCCTTTTTAGCAATACTTTTTCTCTCCTAGGTTAGTTTTTCCATTTTCAATAGCTTCTGTTTGACTTGGAGAATGTCTAACTTTCACCCGTTTGAGTTAGAGGGTGTCCCTTCCCCTTTTTCCTTTTCTTCTCTGCATAAGGAGTGTTTTTGTAGAGCTATTAGTTTCTTCTTGTGTCATGCTTAACCATTCATTTTAGTGAGAGAACACTTAACAAAGTCCGTTTAAGTTAGAGGACTTCCCCTTCCTTTTCTCGTTGCTGTGGTACTTCTAAATTATAAAAAAAAAAAAAAAAACTACTTTATCTTTCTTTAGATACTTGTTGTGGTTTAATGTTACCAGTTTTTCAGTATGTCCCAAAAAGTGTGAGAAGTGTAGTGAAAAGATGCCCCTCAGTGACTGTCATACCTTATACGTTTACTGCTTGGGGCGCTTCCATTTACAAGAGTCTTGTTCCATATGTCATGCCTTTAACCAGGGGGGCTCTTATGGAACAAAAGAATAAACTGAATTTGAAGGGGTTATTAAAAAAAACATTTTCTGAGGCCATCTCTTCCGATCCCACCTCTCCCAAGTCTGATAAATCTGAGAGAGCGGGAAAGCGACCTTCTTCAGCTCCGAAGTCTTCAACGGGACTGAAAGCTAAATATCCAAAGTTGTCTTCTCCAACAGCATCCACAGAGCAGATGGCAACCCCCAGAGCAAGGACTTCCTCGGAGTAGTCAGTATCTTCGGCTCCAAAACAATCCATGGACTCCTCGACTCTGAAAGAACCCACACCAGCTCAGTACTGTTATTGGAGCCAATCTCCGTCTTTGGAGCTGATTACATCTTGGCTCCCTTCTCCTTTCTTGACCAGATCCAGATCGCTGACTTGGTCTACTAGGAGCCTCTCAGACAAAGATGTGGATAGAGTAGTGCAGAGGCTTAAGACACCTGCCTTGTCCAAGCTTCTTTTGGATCCGAACCCAAAGGAGTCAGAACAGACTCATCTTACTCCTATGGTGCCTACTTCTACTCTTGTGATCTGTCCCTTGGTTTCAGGGCTGGTTGGCTTCTCCAATCCGGTGTCAGCCCCATGTGTCTCCACCCAGACAGAGCAGGATATCTCTGGGAGCCGACACTCACAGGTCAGGTCTTTGGAGCAGGCTCAGATCTCCTCTAATCCAGCTATGTCTGTCAAGGCCTTGGTGTGGAAGGGTTTGCTCCCACCTCATCCCACCTTCGGAGCTTCTGTCTCCTGCTTTGCGGGCTCTTTCAGCTCAAACATCTGTTTTGTCAGGTCCAGGGAGTTCTTCAGAGCAGGGGCGGACAGCTTTCAAGGTTATGAGGAGGGTCTGAGCCTCCTCCCTCATTGGTGCAGGTGTCTTTACCTCATCACCTCTATCCATAGGTCCGCAGAGATCCCAGGCCTCAGGGTGTTCCCCAAGGGACTCCCCCCCCCCCCCTTCCGAAACTTCCCCAGAATATCCCACTGAGGAAGTCTCTTGGAAGAGACCATGCAAGACAGAGAATCTGGACTCCCCAGAAGAGTCTGGCACTTCGAATACCGAACTTGATGAACCAGAAGGATCCCAACGGTCGCCTTCTGAGGGGGTATCCTTTGGGAGACATCCTGGTAATTCTGAAATTCTGAGAGGTGACTGGCAGTCCTCTTCCCCTTTGGCTGAGGAGTCAGCATACCTGAAGGTCTTCAGATCTCACCCTTCAACTTCCTGAGTGACACCGTCTTCCGAAGAGTTTATTCAGTTAATCTCTGGGAAGGCCTGGGAAACCCCAGATTCCATATAGCCTACACCTAGGAGGCCAAATAAGTATATCACAGCCCCCTAAGGACCAAGCTTTCCTTACCAAAGGTGTAGCAGTAGATGCCATGGTTGTGGCGGCTGCCACAAAAAAGGACCTTTCTGAGACCACTTCCTCTGTCCGTCCTCCTAATAAGTATTCCAGGACTATGGATAGGTATGGGAAGCACATCTTCTCTTCAGCAGCTTTTACTTTATGATCACTGAACTGTCTCACTCACTTCAGCAGACTTCAGAGGGATCTGCTAAAAAAATGATCAGATTCCCTCCAGGAGCTATAGCTGATGTGGTGGCGAGTAAGGTCAATGTCAACTCTGTGGTCAACTCTTCCATGAGGCTTATCTCGTATGCTGTATATGGAGCAAGTAGAGCGGCAGCTTCAGGCATCTTCTCTAAGAGGCAGGCCTGAATGCACCTTTCCGATTTCACGGAGCCCTTTAGGTCTTCCTTTGTTAATGCTCCATTTGATGGCTCATCCCTCTTTGGGCCCAAGGTAAAAGAAACGCTAACCTGGTGAGAACAGGAGGTGTAATACCTTGTCTGCCATTGGAGTGTGTGTTTCCACACCCACCAGATAATTTCCAAAGGGGTCAGAGAGGCAGTGGGAAAATGTGGTTCAAGAAATCTCTAAGGTCTTATCAGGACACTCTGGGTGAAAGTGCTCCCAGAGGCCGAGGAGGGAATAATAATGGAAGACACCGCCCGTGCAGCAGAGTGAGTCCGCAAAATTAGGGCTCCAGAGAATATTTCTTTAGCAGACCCTTTCAGCACTCCTTCAGGAGTTACCTGACTGTTTACCTCTGGAGGCAGTAGGGAGGCGACTGTACAGCACCTCGAAACCTGGCAAAAAAATAGCCAACGACAAATGGGTGTAGGACATAATATCCAGGGGATATATTATTC
The DNA here is from genome assembly GCF_019279795.1 of Protopterus annectens. Taxonomy (NCBI): domain Eukaryota; kingdom Metazoa; phylum Chordata; order Ceratodontiformes; family Protopteridae; genus Protopterus; species Protopterus annectens. Next base: position 271,307,672 of record NC_056731.1, read on the forward strand.
CCTTCTCTTTCCCAATTCCTGTAAACCAATCCATTCCAGATGTGCCACCCGGTCAAAAGGAACCAGCAACATTACAAATTTAAAAGTTGCTTAGAAAAGAGAGTCATACAAGAAGTTCCCGCAGACTAGAGTGGATCCGGAACTTACTCAGAATTCTTTAGTTCCAAAGAAAACAGGGGACTGGAGACTAATATTGGATCTCAGCAAACTAAATAAATCTGTGAAGTAAACCAAGTTCTGGCTGGTAACACTGCAGCTGATACTTCCATTCCTGGGTAAAGATGATTGTATGTGCTATGTAGACCTCCAGGATGCATACTACCACATTCGAATGGAAAGACTATCCAGAAGGTTTTTGTGCTTCTGGCTAGGGGCCAGTTACTTTCAGTTTCGAGCTCTGCCCTTTGGTCTCACTACAGCCCCCAAAGTGTTCACCAAATGCATGGCAGTAGTGGTGGCTCTCTTGAAGTACAGAGGATTCTGGGTGTTTCCATATCTGGATGACAGGCTCATAACCACCCTGACCAGGCATCTTTTGCTACAAGCCAGAGACTATACACTTCAGCTCTGCTGCAATCTAGGCATTACCGTAAATTACGAAAAATCTGCTCTAGAGCCATCTTAAAATTTAAACTTTTTAGGGGCAGAGATAGATACAACCATGCGTATAGCAAAACTACCCCAAGATAGAGTTCACCATCTCCGCTTGCATGTGAAAATATTGATCAAGATGACTCAAGCCAGTGCAAAATGTAAGTTTTGGGAAAGATGGCAGCATTCTTTGTATTAATTCCTTAGCTCGGCTACATATGCAGATACTTCAGTGGTTACTTTCCACTCGGTGGTCAATTCTGGATTAGCCAATGTCACACAAGATTTTCATAACCATTTTTTGCAAGAAGGATGTCTAGTGGTGGGTCCACTCTCCCTCTGTTTCTCAAGGCCATCCCTTCATCCCTCCTCCACCCCAGGCCACAGTGACCATGGATGCTTCTCAGATATTGTGGGGAGAGGGGCATAATCTGGGGAAGACAGTCCAAGGCACTTGGCAGGAACACGAGGCTCACCTGCATATAAACATCCTAGAGATGGCAGAGTGCTGTTGGCATGGCAAGCATTTCAGAATGCTCTCCTTCTATGAACAATAACAATTTAGTCAGACAATATGCCAGTAGTCTGGTACATAAACAAGGAGGAACCAGATCTTACCCCACTTTGTCGCAGTGTTCTAAGGGTTTGGCAGTGGGCAACAGTTTCCAACTGCTTACTGATTGCAATGCACATCCTGGGGAATTCCAACGTGTTTGCAAACAAATTGAGCAGGGCCATATTATGGCCTCATGAGTGGTCTCTCAATCAGTGTGTAGCAGAAAAGATTTTCCGAAAATGGGGCCAGCTTTGCTGCGATTGTCTTGCTTCACCCACCAATACCAAATGAAGCAACTACTTTGCCCTGATCCTTCCTATGGGGGAGTCACCAAGGGATGCATTTGTTCACAGTTGGCCTCTGGGACTCCTATATGCTTTCCCTCCGATTCATCTGATTCCCAAGTTGTTGCAGAAAGAGAGTTTGCTGGAGACCACAGTAATTCTGATTGCTCCCTATTGGCATCATCTGGTATGATTTCCTTTCCTAGAGCCTCATGTTCTAGACTTCCCATGGATTCTGGACCTGGCTCCAGGTCTACTGACACATCTGTTGTGATTGGGTCATCCCACCCTTCAAAACCTGAAGTCGACAGGTTGGCTGCTCCAGTTCCCTTGAGTGCCAAGTTTCTTCCTATTTCCTCTCTGGTGAAACATATCTTGTTGTCCTCGTATAAGACCTCCAAAAGAAGATTATACAAGAGTAAATGGAACAGGTTCATTATGTGGGCTAATGACAGCCAAACAGACCCACTTTCTGCTTCCATACCTTCTGTCCTGGAATTTTTGGTGAAACTCTTTCATGGGGGGGCAGCTGTTTCTACTATTAAGAGTCCAACTAGCAGCAATCTCAAATTATCATGTGGGAGAAAATGACTCTGCTATCATGTCATACAGACTCTGTAAAGCCTTTATGAAAGGTACAGTGATGATTAGATCCCCATATAAGAACCCAACTCCTGCATGGGACCTAAATTTCATTTTAACAAACATTACTTGCTCCCCTTTTGAGCCTTCATCCACATATGATATAAAATTTCTGCCTTGGGGACGCTGTTTTTAGTTGCCATTACCACAGCCAGAAGGGTCTCAGAACTGCAATCCCTGTCCTGAAAGCCCAGTTACCTCCTTTTCCATAAGGACAGTTTCTTTATACACTAACCCCTCATTTCTCCCAAAGGTTTTGTCAGAAAGTAACCTAAATCAGTCTATTGAGCTGCCAGACGTACATAGACAATACATTTCTACCTGCACAGAACTTCAGCATTTCAGAAATCAGATCAACCTTTTGTGTCCTACTCTGAAACCAAAACTGGTCAGTCACTCTCAAAGATAACCTTTTCTAGATGGCTCACCCTTTGTATACCTCACATTTACTCCTCTAAAAACAAACTTCTTCCGTTTCCTGTTAAAGCATACTCTACCAGGACGGTGTCTACATCTGCTACCTGTCAAACAAGGTTACCCTGGGACGATGTTTGAGCTGCAGCCACATGGGCAAAACCGCATACTTTTTTATTACTCATTACAAAGTGGATTTGGCCTCCAGGAGTAGCGCTTCCTTTGGCTCTGTGGTTCTGAGGAATATTCTCCCATGAACCACCCCGGAGTTAGGTTGCTTGACACGGTCCCATCAGTGGGAATAAAGGCAAGATTGACAACAACAGACACAGAAATGATGTACTTACCATAAAGTTCCATGTGTGCTGTCCATCTCTCACAACCCACACTCCATACCCCCTACAGATCTGGGAGACCAAGTGTACACTACTTTTTGGAACTACATAGCCTCAGAAATGCTACCTTTGAACCTTAATAAGAATTACTACTGTATATCCCTTTCTTTTATTAGTCAGTTGTTGCTCTTCTTATGATTTCTAGTTGGACAAACAAGATCTGAGGAAGTCAGGGAACTGCATTATGGGTAGGGATGGAGGCCTGCGAGCCTTGCTGAAGTCCTTGAGCTTTTGTAAAGGGTGAGATGGATCCGACACATCGGATCTGACCTGTCAGTGAGAATAAAGGTCGAGATGGACAACCCACATGGAACATTATGGTAAGTACATCACTTTTTATCCTATAGACATTTGGATTCCAAAAATATATTTATCAGCAAATGCAATCTATTGTACAACCATCCTGTTAGTCACATAGTTACTAATGTACCTAACTCCATGTCTTTTCACTTCTTGTTTGGCACATGTCAAGGCTGCTTAGAGTACTCCCATTATTTATACTGTCTGTAGAAACTTTGGAAACTTATATTGGTTGAGATATTACTGCATCTACCCAACTTACACCATCGTCTGCACGGTTTACAGATTGTGTCAGGTTAGTATCATAGCCATCGTATGATGGTGGGCATCACCTTGGAACAAGATCAAGGACATTTCATTCTATGACCTCATTTAAGAGAAAAACATCTTTTCCTACCACAATCACTTAAGCCAAAATCAAGAAGCTGTTTTAAGGTAGGGTGATGTCATATATGCAATCCTACACAGGTAGGAATAAAACCTACTCAAAACATTGATGACTTATTCAACCATAATATCTCATGTTGAAAGATCACAGGAAGAAACTGAAAATTGTCTTAGCCAAAATCACGACTGTCAAAATGATCCTGGTTGCAAAGCTTTTATTGCCTTGTTGCAGGTTTGTCAGACTACTGTTCCAAAATGTGTGTGCATCTCTCTCTCTCTCTCTCTCTCTATCTGTGTATATATGTATATATATATATATATATATATATATATATATATATATATATATATATATATATATATATATATATATATACACACACATATATGTGTGTGTATGTATATATGTA